>NW_024884867.1:11095648-11357459 GCF_019232065.1 Centrocercus urophasianus
GCCGGCCTGGGAACTGCTGGCCGCCTGCGCGCTGATCGGCGCGGTGGGCTGGCTGCTGCGGCTCCTGGACGGGCGGACGGGCGGGCGCGGGGCGCCGCCGGAGGGCCTCCGTTGCCCGACCCCGCGCGGCGAAGCGGAGAGAGCGCGGCGCGGCGGGAGCCGACCAGGTGAGAGCGGCGGGACGGCCGGGGCTCCGCGCGCAGTGGGAGCGGAGCGCGGGCCGGCCGCGCCGGGGATCGCCCGATCGGCGGCCCTCGGTCACGGGCGGCGCCCCGCGGGCCCGGCACAACTCCGGCCGCTCCTCGCGTCTCGCGCTGCGTCCCCTCGGCGCCGCCTTTCCCGCACCTCGTTCTCGGTTCGCCCGCGTCCGCCGCGCGGGGCGGGACGGCAGCCGAGCGGCCGCAGGCGGTGCGCTGAGCTCCGGCCGCTCCTTGGCGCCGCGTCCTCCCGTGGGCGCCCGGCCGGGCGTGTCCCGAACCCGGGCTGGGGGAAAACGAGGATGTTCGTGTGTGCGGTGCTGCGCGGCGCTGCGATTAAGCTGCTCGTTTTGATAAGCGGGACGGCAGAGCCGTGTTGCTGTGCTCTGGTGTCGGTGGTTCGTTCTGTCCCGGTATCGATCTTAATTTCTGGAAGCGGATCCTGTTCACGTTGTTGCCGCGAGCAAAGAGAAACGCGTTTTTTCCCCCGTTGTGCTTTGTTAGGCAGAGCCTCCGAAGGGCGGTGGCGGCTCCGCTGGGTGCGGGGCGGGGCGGCCCTGCAGGATGGGGGGGGAGCGGGGGGTGCAGCTGCCTGCAGTGCCTGAAGGCACTGAGCACCGCCGGGCTCGTGTCATGCCCGCTGCCATCCGTGCAAAGCTGTCACGTAATTGCCTTAAAACAGACGGGTGTGTGGGGTTGCAAGGCACGCTTCTGATTTGGACGGATAAAAATAGGCGGTGCCTTTAAAAATTAATACGTTGTCGTCAGTTTCTTTGGTGTTCTGTTGCTTTTTTAAGTGAACTATAGGGATCTTAAAAATAAACCATATTTTTTTAAAAAGAGTGTGAATTGCACAACAAAACAGCTGCAGTGTGGAAGGCCGAGTACCCGTGTGGTCCATCATCGTGTTGATTAAAAAAAGTTGGTCTCTGCTGCTCGAATAAATGAACTGCTCTGGAGCATTCTGGGCAGTGTTGCTCCGAGGAAATTGCCCGCTGATTCCCAGCAGGGAATTACATTGCTGTGAGACATGCAGGCAGCTCGGCTGGGTGCCACCTCTGGCCGTTGGGTGACAGAGCCATCCACAGAACTGACCTCTGCAGTGCTGTCTGTGCTCAGGGCCGTAACCCGAGGGCTGTTTGCTCCCCTGGCTGTCTGCTTTGTCACCTCGCTTTTGGATTTGGTTGTGTGCAGTCTACAGCATGTGAAATGGACACATGAAATGAGTTCTTTTTCTTCTGCTGCTGCTGCTGAATTCTAGGCAGTAATCCAACTAGAACATAAGACACCAGAAAAATTGGTCCTTTACTGTGTTTTTTTGCTGAACCACGCGCCGGGAGAAGGGTTTTGTGTGCCTGCACGTTGTGTGTCTATGGTTATGCAGGTTCCAGTGTCTGCTCTCATGCAGTGTTTGGAATGGCCCTGGCTGGTTCTGAACCCTGAAACAGGAGCATTTCCTGAATTAATTCTTCAGGCTTTATATAATATTATCTTTAATTATTTTTCATTGAGGTGTTTCTACCATAAACTCTCCTGCTCTTAAGTTTTTACCATTATTGTGGTTTTGCAGTCAATCTCCAAAAGAAAACTATCAATCAGAATAGCAATTTCTGATATTCTCTTACGTGACTTCATGACTTTATCCCTTAATTAAAAGACAGCAACATAAAACTACCAAAAGAAACCTCAAAATACTTGAAGATTAAGTGTCAAATGAAAGTGAGAAGGTGTGTCAGCCCGGTCTGTGTGGGCTCAGCCACGGGCAGGCAGGCGATGGCAGGAGGCTAGGTGGCTCCAGAGCTGCTGGGGAGGGAGAATGCAGTGGGGCTCAGCTCCTGAAGCTGCCCTGCTCTCACTTCCCATGCTTCCAGTGTGCTTCTGCTTCATACTGATGAAAGAACCTGCGGCTGAGGCAGGTGCTCTAAGCACAAGTTTGAAATCAGACCTTAAAAGAAAACACTGTGCACAGAAGATAGCGCACACTCATACACATACATATACACACACCTATACCTGCCAGGCTGTGCTACTTGGAATCGATCTGAAGTTTGGCACTAGCGTTGTTTTCATGGTATTTCCTAGTTTCAGAAGCATAATAGCTTTGAATTCAGTCTCTGGCAGGATTTCCCTTGGCTATTATCACTGCTGCAAGAAGCTAGGCAGGCTCCAGTTTTTTTTATATTAAGAGGTTCTTTACCAACTAAATCTTGGACAACTTAATATGCAAAGTAGTCACGTACAGTTTGTGGGTGTATTTTGTGATAAGGCTGCAGGCAGTACATGTGGAAAAAAAGAAGTGGTGGCTGTGCAGTTGTGTGAGAAAGGTGAGATTTTGGAATTTCTTCTGAGCTGGAATGCTGGCAGGAGGGCTGAGCTGTTGGGGCGCAGTGCCTGCAGTGCTGCAGCCCGCTCTGTTCTGTGCAGTGCTTGCTGGCTCAGCGCTGCCTTGGTTTCCCAGAGGGCCTCACACGTCTTGGTGCATCTTCTGGTTGGTGCTGAGGGCTGCTTGCAACACTGCTGCTAAAGCAGGGAGCACTTGAGCCGATGAGGTGTTTCACATACCGCGTTCAAACACCGCCATAATGGCTTTAAACAGGAAGAGGGGAGATTTAGACTAGATAGTAGGGAGAAATTCTTTACAGTGAAGGTGGTGAGACACTGGAACAGGTTGCCCAGAGAGGCTGTGTAGATGCCTCCACCCCGGAAGCATCAAAGGCCAGACTGGATGGGGCTGAGAGCGGCCTGCACTGCAGGGACGTGTCCCTGCATATAGCAAGGGGCTGGAAATAGGTGATCTTACAGGTCTCTTCCAACTCAAACCATTTTATGATTGTAGAAAATCCTTTGCTTTGAATAGAAGGGCACAGTCTCACTGACCTGTATCTCTATGTGCAAGTACAACCATTTCAATAACATTTTTACTTGTGAAGCAGTAGCTTGCTTGAGTTGATCCTAAAGATGCTGTGAGTGCCAGCACGGGGCATGGCCTGGTGGGGCAGTGAGCATCTCGGTCCTAAAGCTGTCACTGCTAACAGTGTGCAGCAGGAGGAAGGCACAGCTCTTCTGGTTGGATGTAGTATCTAATGAAATGACATGGAAGCTTCTTATGTTATTGAGCTCTCCGAATCCTCTATTTTCAGTTGTTTTTTTAGGGTCAGAGGTTTCTCACAGCACGGAATTGTGTTGGCATTGTGATGCTTTCAGTGTCTCTTTGCTGCTTGTGCAGAAGCTGCGGGTGTGTGGACAAGATGGAGGAAGGTGAGCAGGAGCACTGAGTGTCACACTGGAAAGAAGGATTTCCCTGTGGAAATAGAGAAATTTTTACATTTCTGCTCTAAGTTAGGGAGGGAAACCTGGAAAGGTCAGCTGCTCCACTTTCCTGACTGTTTGATCACTCAACAGGAGCTGGGAAAAACCAAGTTGTGTCAATAGTTCCAGCCTTGAGTCGTTGCCAGAGGCAGTGCCCTGGCTGCTGCCTCACACGTGTGTGTTATGTTTTTCAGTGAGAAACTCTTCCTGCAATAGAGACAGCCATGCTCCAGCTGTAGGGGCTGTCTAACCAGCACTGTACTGCAGCCATGTGGCCTTCTGCCCCGTTTTATGCACAGGTTGTTGGTTTCTTGACAGGAGTGAAATAATATCTGTCATCAATTTTCAGACATAGATGTTCTGGGTTAAATTTTCACAGTGACATAAATGTTCTGGGTTAAATTTTCACAATGAATGTCCTAATGAAACTTAAAAGGAGCAAAAGAGAACAAAACGTATGTTGTAAATACTCTTTTGGGTAGGCACAAGAGGAGGAAGAAACAGTGTAAGTCTGATGGCTTAAACACTGTTAATGAGTTGGAAAACATTTTGCCTTCTCTGTAACTGCATTAATCTCATCGGAGTCAGAAAAATTAAGAGACACTTTTTTTCTTTGGTTTAATACAGCATTAAAATAATAGGAAAAAGACTTTGCAATTGATCTCATCTTTTTCTCCTCCAGGTCAGATAACGATGGATGCGATCTTATCCCGCTTGAAGCAGCTCAGCCCTGATGAGCTTAGAGAAGAAGTTGTAAGAGCAGGGCTGAAGTGTGGGCCTGTCACCTCGACTACCAGGTTTATCTTTGAGAAGAAATTGGCTCAGTTTTTATTGGAGCAGCAAGGAACGTTGGAAGGAGAAGGGTCTGCGTGGTCAGAGGGGGCTGCTGGGAGCGACCCGTCCGATGGCACACACACAGCTTTGAAAACTGCTGCAGTGAATCACAACCATCATGGAAGTGTGTCTGAAGAGGTCGACTTTGGGTACTGTGTCGGGCTGAACCCTCCAGAAGAAGAAGCTGTGGCACACATGAACTGTTCAGCTCCAGCCTGTGGGGCAGGGCATGCTGGCTCACAAGGCAGTGCTCAGACACCATCCAGAGACCCTCCGCTGTACTACGGCGTGTGCCCCGTCTATGATGACATCCTGGCAAGAAATGGCAAGTAGCATCTGTGTGCTCCTCAGATCTGCTCAAATCCAGTGTGTGCTTCTTGTGGCAGGCAGTATAAGGAAATACTCTTTCCTCAGCAATGCTTTCCATAGCATTCAGTTGCATATCGTTGTCAGTTGAGGTTGGTATAAGCAGGTGGAAACCAAGTGTGGGCAAAAAGTGTTGGCAAAGCATGAATGCAAATGATTTCAAGTGATCAAAATTGTTATGACTCCATCTTTTTTCTTCTTTGAGAAAGGGAGAGAGAAAATTAGTAGCAGCAGCCTTGCAAAAAAAAAAGAAATAATTTCTCTTGTGTGTGCTTTAATTGGCAGGAATTAATTATGGACATATCTGAATTAGTACTGAAATACTAAACGTCAGGCTAATATTTGAAAGGACTAAGCTTTATTATTAACAAATGTATCTTATGGATGGATACGTATTTTATGTATTTTATTCTGTTTATAATTATGGACCTAAATTGAAATTTTATTCTGTGAAGTCTTTCTAGCAATCTCTGTAGTCAAACAGACTGAGACTGAGAGTCCAGTGGTGCTTAGGTACTGCAGTGAGGAGACAGATGTTAAAGAAGATGTTACAGGAGGTGATCAATAGCATTAACATTAATTGATTTTAGTAACATGGTTACTTAAAGTTTAGAATTAATGTTGTGCTCTCAGTTGACTCATTTCAGTCACTTTGGAAAATCAGGATGGTCCTCTGAGGCACTGGGATTTGTTCTCGTTCCAACGACATTCGGATGTCTTTAGTTGAACAAAGTAACTTAAATGCAAAGGGAGAGGAAGGAGAAGGGTTTGATGAATATCAAAGGTTCTTTTTAGAGGTTCTTACAGTGATGGCAACGGGTCATTTGGTAGCTGAACTCTCTGTAGAGAGCAACAGGGACAGAAATGCAGGGCGAATAAACTCCTGGTTCGCTTTTCAGTCTAGGTGTGAAATGCTCTCTTGTTGATGTAGGCTCACCTGTATGAAACAGGCGCTCACATCTGGTGAATGTGAAGGTCTGAGCACTGTACAGATATCCCCTGATGCCCCCTGCAATGTGTAATATTCTTCTATTCAGTTTTCTAGAGGTAAAATTTAAATAGACTTTGATTTTCTGGCCATGTTTGTAGAGAAACCAAACTGTGAGGATGGCTTGATAATTTCAGACTGTTTCTATGAACAAATCTGAGATTACTTGAATAGCTGAATACTTGAATAGCTTGAATTGTGGCTGTACTGTGTTTCAGAGAGAATACACGTTTATGAAGATAAGAAGGAAGCTCTCCAAGCTGTGAAGATGATTAAAGGTTCACGATTCAAAGCGTTTTCAAACAGGGAAGATGCTGAGAAATTTGCTAAAGGAATCTGTGATTACTTTCCATCTCCAAGCAAGTCCTCTCTGTGTTTGTCTCCAATGAAAACAGGATCACTGAACAGAGGTTTGGAGGATATTCATCTGTGTACAGCAGACACAATATAGAGTGGTAATTCTTTGAGAGAAGGGAATCAGTCCCTTCATTAGGAGTGTGCTAATAACAGGAAAAAAATTCAGAGCAGTATTTTGAAACCTCTGAATACTTTGAAATGGGCCTGATGGTAAATTTGTTACTTTTAAAAAATGATGATAGTTGTACAGTTTTGCTTGAAGTTTGCACTAAAAAATACTGCTTCTCTTCTGAAGCTGAAATGTTAACAGGCTGCATGGACGGGAAGTTCTTGTTGAACTTTCATTTCAGGCTTGGGTGGAAGCAGGCTGGTTGTTGTGAGGCTGTTTTAGACTTTATTTTGGACTAAAAAACTCTATAGGTCAATTATGTTGTATTTTCTTCCCTACCTCCTATCACTACCAGGGTCTTAAAATGCCAATAATCTTTATTTTTTAAAGAAACTTCTTTACATTAAAGATGCAAAGTTAATAGATAGTTTGGATTAAGTGCTTATGCTGGTGGCATGAAAATAGCAATCACTGAAAAGAGAGCAGCTAGAAGCATGACTCTTGTGTTTTAATAGATGGCTTATGCTCACTTGAGATGGAAACTGCTAACAAGGAAAGGGCCAACAGTTACAAAAGTCCACGTACCCAGGATCTTACTGCTAAGCTTCGGAAAGCTGTGGAGAAAGGAGACGTATCAACATTTTCAGAACTTATTTGGAGTAATCCTCGCTATCTTATTGGATCTGGAGACAATCCAACAGTTGTACAGGTAAAATAAATACATAAATAAATGTATATCTCCAAGTTCTGGTCTAGTAATATGAGTTTGAGGCCTGATAAGTGTAACTGGGATGGATGTGCTTCCCTGCTTTTCACTTCTTCCCTGTGTGCAGGTGTAAGCAAGCAGTTGGATTTCAGTTAGTTCTGATTTATTTTTCAGGAGGGGTGCAGGTACAACGTCATGCACGTTGCTGCCAAGGAGAACCAGCCTGCTATCTGCCAGCAGTTACTGGAGACTCTGGAAAATCCTGAATTCATGCGGCTCATGTATCCGGACGACGACGACGCGATGCTAAGGAATCGCATCCGGTACATCGTTGACCTTTACCTCAATACACCGGATAAGATGGTGAGACTTGGGATGTGGGACGGTTCCTGATGCCTGTGAAAGCTACCAGAAGGAAACAGAAGGGAAAAGAAAAGAGGGAAGGGACCATTTTAGCAAAAGATAGCTGGTCATGGGTTTTGTGGGTTTTAACAGTCGTTGTTCCACAGTGCTATGGGAAAGGATCTGTTATGAGCCCTGTTTGCTTGCTTACCCTAGCTTCAAAACAAAACATACGGTACTGATTTTATGATGTTTTCAAATACATGTGAATTTTCTCTCTTAATGTCACAGGGATTTGATACTCCTTTGCATTTTGCCTGCAAGTTTGGCAATTTGGATGTGGTTAATGTGCTTACCTCACACCCGGCTATTGTAAAAAACTCAAGGAATAAATATGATCAAACTCCAGCAGAAGTAAGTCTGTCCGTGTCCACAACAAAGTCAAATGCCAAAGCAGGGTTTTTCAACTTTGAACATTCACAGACTGCTTCTTTCACAGGCTGAGCTGCCAGTGCCATGTTCAGAATGAAAATCTCTGGGAACATTGCAAATATTTTGTGTTGATTATCTCTAGAGCAAAGTTCTGGATGTTAGCATTCACTGCTTTTTGTTTATGGTACCTCTTTTATGGATAAGTGTGTATTGTAGTGGTCAGTTACACTCTGAATTAAAAGAACTGGATGAAATGGTTGAAGGCCAATAGTGTGGCTATTGAGAAATACCTTGCAGTTGATTGGAAATTGATGTCTTTTGTTTTATTAGTAAAACACTAATGTTTTATTAACAGGTAGTTTGTGAGAGAAGCAAGAATAAATCTGCAGAATTGAAAGAAAAACTGAGAGAGTATTTGAAAGGTCAGTATTCAGTTTAAACTACATCAGGCATGTGACATACTCTGTCAGACTCTCAGTGTTTTCTGTTGGTTTTCTGTTGCATTCCTGCCCATAAGAGATGCTGCTGTACAGTACTGTAAAAATCAGAGAAGCTCTAAAACTGACTGGGAACAGAAAACTTACTGTGTCTTTTAAATTATGTGGTTGGTACTCATGCTGTATGGATTGCAGGGTTTTCCTCGTAGCTCTCTGTAACATAGGCATTATTTTATTCAGCATGGCTCCAGCAGAAAACATTTCTCCTAAATCAAACAGAAGACCTCCACGGTCCAGAGGTTCCTTGGTCATGTTTGATGTCCGTGTGGTTTCCCTGACATGAAAGTCTTCCCTCTCTGTCACATGCAAGTTCAGGCATCTGTAAAACAGGCTTTGAAGCTGAGTGAAAATCCTTTAGAAACTGTTGTATGTATCAGTGCATGTATTTTTGCATTTGAGACAGAAGGGAGCCTGGACTAGGATCTGCAAGCAGTCAATAAACACTGAAACAGTGAATTTGAATTATATTTGAGTTTTACCGATAAAGTGAAGTCAGATTAAGGTTAAGTATACAGGTGTATTGATCTTCTAGGAGGAAAGAGCAAGCTGATGTAAGATCAGCTTAAGAAAGCTGGGTATTGTTTTATTCCAGGTCGATACTATGTGCCACTCCTGAGAGCAGAAGACAACTCCTCAGCTCCTGTGATCGGGGCGCCGTGGTCACCGGATCAGACAGATGAAAGTCCCCAGGCAGCTCTGTCCAGGTACACGGGCAGCCCCAAAGATCCCGTGTTGTCCATACGAGCTTTCGCAGGCCCCATGAGTCCCTCCAAGGTAAGGAGCTGAAGAGAACTTCGTGTGACGTCGGTGCTGTTTAGTGAAGGTGGAGCTGTGGATGGGATTAAAAAAATTCTTGGTCTCCTTTCTGTTTGAAAGTTTGAAGCACTTCAACTTTACTTACTGAATTCATGTGGATGTTTTTTGGCAAGCAAATAGTAGATATTGGATAGTTCTAGAAGAGTTGTGCTTGTATAGTAGAAAACAGTCTTTTTTTTTCAGGTGGAACACTGAAATACCAGTTATATGTGTTGTAAATCAGTAGGCATTTAATGAGTCATTTGCTTAATATGAGCATGTGGGCAGTAGGGCCGCTGCAGGCACAGTGGGAGCATGAGATGTCGTGTGATGTCTGAGCTCTTCCAGGTCTGAGTTTCTCTGCAATGCTTACTGTGTTCTTTTCTTCTAAAGATGCTCTTTGGTCAGTTTTCTGTTCACCTGACAGAAATGTGAACATGTTTTATACTCTGAAAAAATTTGTATGTTGTGTAAGTAAGGCGTTACTTTGATTGCTGGCAGATACTTCTGATGTCTGAACACAAAGGCATAAAGCTTGGGAGTTTGCAGAAATCCCTTCATTCAAGTGTTCAAACAGCAGGAACATGTTACAGTAACTGATTCCAGTCTGTGGAACCAGCAATATGTATATGAGAACACCTTTGTGCCTTGGAAAGTACTGACCAGGAGAGTGTGTGTCATGAAATGAAAGTGCAGTGTTGTAAGACATGCCTCTTATTTCCCACTGCACACAAATGAAAACCTGTTAGACTTCATATCTAGCCAGGTTGCTTCGAGGTGGTTATATATCATTGTCATTCTTCTAATAAGCAAGCAGTTACGAGACCACAGAAGTAAGCTATGAGATGTATCAGTAAACATACAGGGAGGAGTATCTGCCTTTAGATCCCTGGTGAGACTTTTGTAGTGAGAGTTGAGCAATACCAGTGGCAGAAGCTGAGTCCGAGCACAGCAAAATGTTTTCTAGAGCTATAGGGAAGCATTTAGCACTGATTAACTTCCATGTTGGGGCAGAGTTTTAAAAAACTATTTCTTTTTTTAAAGGCTGAAGAATTTCGCAGGCTGTGGAAGACTCCACCCCGAGACAGAGCTGGCTTCTTTCACAACGTCAGGAAATCTGATCTGGAAAGAGGTGTTGAAAGAGTTGGAAGGTATCTAATGGAGTATCAGCACAGAAAATTAACAATAGAGTAATTAAAAGCGAAACAATTGTACTGAGTTGGATAGTAAAACACACTCTTTAGGCAAATACTGCTGGAAATATTTTATGAAGTATATTGCAGTTGGATTTTTTACTGCACTTCTGTCTAAACAGAATAGTTCAGGTAAAAACATGGGACCTGGTTTGGCTGTCCAGCTTTGGAAGTAAAGAGATATTTAAATTGTTACTGATGATATGTATAGAATGTTTTTCTCAAATTCAAATCCCAGGAGATTTAAAGCTATGCACAGGGTACTTCCCCTGTTAAAAGATAGCTGAATGGAAAGTTCCCAATGCAAATGTTCTGCTTTACTGAACTGTGTTGCAGTGTCCTTGCTGTTGAAATGCTTTGTATCAGCAGCACCTGCAGAAAACATACCTTGCTATAAGTGCCCTGCATTTCTTCCTTTAAGTCAGCCTTTGCTCCCTCCTACTTTCTTCCATTCCCAATTAAAAAAAGCTACTGAATGGAGTCTTGTTCAAATTTTGCCTACGTTAGTGTGGATTCATCTCTGTCTGATGTCTGGATACAATCAGATTAAAACCAGCAATATGTACACTGCTAAATGTAAAAACAAGAAAAAAATGGAAAACTGGTCTAGAAAAAGTAGATTACAGCATGCTTGGTAACAATGTGTGTGTGTCAACTGTGTGTTGTTGCAGACTGTTGATTGTTGCAGAATTCTGTTGCCTACTTGCATATTTATATTCCTGCTCATAGCTGATAAAATGTGTTCAGAAAAAGTTATTGTCAAAATAATATTCATGTCTTCACAAATGATTCGTTTTATTTTATTTATTGCAGGGAGTTAGCTCATGAACTGGGGTTCCCGTGGGTTGAATACTGGGAATTTCTGGGCTGTTTTGTTGATCTGTCTTCCCAGGAGGGGCTGCGAAAATTAGAAGAGTACCTGAGCCATCGGGAAATGAGCGAAAAGGCTCAGCAAGAAACAGGGGAAAATGAAACCTGCAACAGACACAAAACGCCACATCCTTCTGGTAAGGACAGGGCAAATGTTACAAACAACAGGGTGTACCTAGGGAGAAGAGGGAGGGGAGAAAGCACGGTGTCCAGGGAGACTGTTCACCTGTTGTGGTTGCTGTCGTTCATCTGTTATCCAAACAGTCTGATTATATTGTTGAAAAAGTAGCTAAGGACAACATGGATGTGGGAGAATTAGAACAGCTCTCAGAAGATGTCCTTTATGTGATTGTAGCCCCTAAGTGAAATTCCTGTAAGAAGACCTCTCTACTTGCAGTATATTTTTTACTCAGAGCATTTGGAAATTCCTTGGTAGAGCATGGAATTTTGTAATCCACAGACAGTGAATAAGTAACTTCTTAAAACAGAATAATAATCCTTTACACTTTGTGGTGAAAGGTGTGTTTTTGTTCCCACTTTACTTGATGGGAGTTGCAAGTCTTTTTACACATTATTCTTACTAAATTATTTCCAGGCAAGAGTAAAAAGTGCTGCAATTCTATTTCTGTTGGAGCGTTTTTGGATGAGGATGATGATGACATGAGCTTAGAAGAGATTAAAAACAGACAAAACGCAGCACGGAATAACAGCCCACCTGTTGTGCTGAAGGAACCCAGCATTGATGCTATTGGAGATGCTGAGTGTGAAATCTTGTCAATGGAGCACACCAGAAACATCATAGAAACATCAGCTCAGCCCAGGCACTATGAGAAGGGGGTTTCTTCCAGCAAAAATGGATTTTGTAACCCTGTGGCCAGCGAAAGGATAATTGGTGACAGAAAGCATGTGCATGACGGAGAAGATTGCCTTGTGTCACCTGTTTGCAATTTAATGTCAGAATTTGAAAGCTTAACATTCCAGCCACAAGCGGGTGCAGGAGAATCAAATACCATCAGTGAAAGAATTAAGAACGAGAGAATTCTGCCTGAAAGAACAAGCCAGGTTAGAATACCCAAGGACTGGCTGGATAAATCCTGCTACGCAGCTTCACCAGCGAGTTCTTCTGAGCCAAGCGTTACAGGGAAGCCTGGAGAGACCAAGCTAAGGACAGAATATAAAATGCAGTCAGGAAGGGAAAGATTGTCTGTGGAATCTGGAATCCAGCCTAATGAGGCACAACAGTCTCAAGAACCTGCCCAGAAATTTCTGTTGAAGACTTCACTGGCAAACGACAACTCTACGAAATTATTTCTGCTTGGGTACGTATTATTTCTGCCCTGTGTTCCGTATATGCAAAATGAGATACTTAACTGTAATGTCATCACCAGCAAGGTTGAAATCATGTGATACTAAGCAACAACTCATTTATTAAGTACTCCAACGTTTGTACAGTAGCCACGTAGTTCTCTTGCAGTTAATGACCTAACTCTAGCTAAAACACAAGGAGCAGAAGAACCTCTTTGTTTCCTAGTTACAGTTGCAGCAGACTGCTGTTTACCATTCACCTGCCAGGCTTGGAACCTTGTGGAGAGCCCGACTTAGATTAATATAGTGTTCACCACTCTTGGCATGTCCTCAGATTACATGTTCAGAGGTTTGGTTTTTTTTTCAAATGAGGCTGCTGCATAGTAATGGGCAGTCATTTACTTCTGGGTCTGCTGAGAAGTGTTCCTAGAGAAGCTAAGGAAGTGCAGAGAGGAACACTGCCGATTTGTTTGCTTTTATTAGAATAAGAAGTGCTTTGGAATTGGGATGTCACTGCCTGGACAAATGTGTAGTTCTCCTTTCATCTGGTTCTGTGTTATTCTAGGGAGCGTCCATCAAAGCTGGACAGTGACGTCTTGGCAGCTATCGAAGCAGTACAGATCGATTCCCAGAAGTACCCTGCCATTTACAGATGGAAACACAAGGTGCAGTCCTACACTTCAGCTGACAGGCAAAGGTATTTCTGCAAAGTCAAACAAATGAGCTGAAATATTGTTTTCAGTGGGCTAACTGCAGAACAGCTTCAACAGTTAGGATTTCAGGCCTCACTACTCAGAAATACCTCATTAGGAATACTGAACTGCATTAGCTATAGGTGTGCTTCAGTAATTAGTCAGCACGATATTTTGGCTGGTATCTGTTAATAAGGAAAGTTTACTGGTTCAATCAAAATTCCTCAGAGCATGCTGCAGTTCCTAGTAACCTCAGCATCTCTGTACAGGCTACACAGACAGAAAGCAACGCTTTCAGTAGCACAAGTGTTTTCTCCTTGGTCAAGGTGCCAAGTTGCTGATTTATTAATTAGGTCCAAGGAAGGATTTATGCAGTAACAATAACAGTGGTGGTAATTCCATTGTGGATGCAATACAGTAATGTTGTACTGTTTTCAGGGGCTGATGTGCAGGGGGCTGTTCATTCAGTATTTTCATGCATCTTATTTTACATTCTGTGACCCTATTCCAAAGGAATGAATAATGTCAACTACAGAATGTGGTCAGTTTTTAGAAAGAATGTCACTGTAAGCTACACAAATAATGGTAACAGTAGTTGGTATGCCTGAATAGGTACTGTGCACATTTATACATTTTATTTTGAGTGCAGTTGCTTTGGGATACAGATGAGGAGCAGGACAAGCTGCGTGTGTGCCAGGCACTTGGAAACAAACAGCAGCTTCTGGCTGTGTTTCAAAGAGCACACTGAAATAGAGCCATTAAGTACTGGTGGGAGAAAACATCCATTTCCAGTGGGGTAGAGATAGATAGGCAGTTATTTCTTATGCCTGGTTGATGCAGTGTCCTTGTTCCACTCCTTCACTTTTCAGAGTCAAATTCTCTTGTTCCCCGCCTGCTGTGATTAATTTTATGAAATAGGCTAATTAATAGGCTTCTTTTTCATTCTTACTCCAATGTCTGAGAGGTTCAACGCGTTCTTCTAAAGTGCTAAAACTGCATGCAAGACTTTTAGGTGTAATCACTGTTCTATCACATAACAATGTTTAAAAACTATGCCTTGAACTAATTATTTGACAGTGCCAAAGCTTGCTCTGTCAGCTCCTTCATTGTACAGTGGTACCTCTGCCTAAAGCAAAACACAAAGACCAGAGCTGTCTGATAAAAGTAATTCAAAAGGTTTTAAATTACCTGCATCCGTACATATTAAAAACCTTAATATATTTGTTGTATCCACCTTATCTTATTACTTGTGTGGCAGCCACCACAAGGAGAACTTGACAAAAGAAGGTGGGGAGAGAAATCATATCCATGCTGGTAGCTCTGGCACTGACTGAGCCATGGTCACCTTTGATCACAGAATCACACAGAATCACCCGGGTTGGAAGGGACCTCAAGGATCATGTAGTTTCAACCCCCCTGCCTAGCAGGGCCACCAAACATACACATTTAGATCCTGAAGCCTTTTCTTGAGATGCTTCACAAATACACACCTATTTCTTAATGGCCATTTTGGAGCAAATTGCATCTCACTCATTAAGCAACACGTCTCAATAAATGGCACATACTGTGCTGTCTCTTTTTCTTCTCAATCCCAGCTACGACCCGTTCCGGTTGTTCTCTGCTTGTGCATTTTTTTCTACGATTTCTGCAAGGGATTCTGAGGAAAATGACTGCTCTTCTTTTTGCCATTCGTAACGCAAAATGACTTTGTCTTTCTTTCAGCTGGCCAAGTCCATCACTAAAGGGAAGATTCAGGTCCCAAAGCGCAACTGCTGGCCCACCAAATGCTGCAGTGTATTCTAGTCCAGGAAGAAGCAGTCCCATGACGGGAAGTCCGGGGAGCCATGGCAATGCTGCCTCGTTCTCTCCAGATCTGGGGAGCCCTGGCCGCTACAGTCCTGCCTGTGTCAACCACTCTGTGTTAAAACTGCGTTACTTTTCAGAGCCTCCTGCCCACTAAACGACGTTTCGTTTTCCTGAAACTTTAATTGAATTTTCTTTGTCAGAGTGAAGGAAAAAAACTACAATGCTACTCAAGTGACACGAGGTTTGCACTCGGCTATTTATTTTTCCTCAATTGAGGACAAATGTATGTTACAAAAACTGAATATATGTCTTTATGTCATATAGGAGATGACAGATTCCTGGTGATATGCAAGAAGTTAGTGAGGTCAGTGCAGTTGTCCAGTAGCTATGGCTTTTCCCTTCTTGCCCCCAGGGCAATGAGCTGAACCTTGTCTAAGAGCTGGTGGCATTTCACTGTCACCTGCTGTCGTTAGCACAACGACCTCATTAGCCCTCAGCAACTTTTCTTTGCTTGGGTAGGCTGAAGGAAGCACATCAGTAAAACCCTACTAGAAACCTTACTAGAAGAAATTAAGGGCAAGATGTAAAATGTTGTTCTGCTTACAGGGGGGATGTGCAACTGGAAAAGCCTGCAACAAAGCCTGGGTGGTGACAGCGTTCCAGTGTGGGGTACCAATGTGGGACCCTTCAACATAGCCAGAAAGGAGTTGTTTCAGCCAGCAGGCTGATGGAGACAGTTGAATACACACACACACGAATATATATGCACACATACTTCTAGATGTATGCATGTATTTACACAGCAAACCTTGAGTCTTAACCTGAGACTGTTAACATGATGTAATGAGTGTTTTAGTAAAAGGGCACTGTAGAAATACTGGTAATCCTTTCAGTGGTAGCTTGAAGATTTAAAAAAATTAAAAGTAGTCGCTTTTTCCCCACAACAGCTTTTCTCATTTGCAGAACATAATAATTAGTTATTAAAAGCACGTCAGCAATAATTTCAGCAAGTTTACCAGTAATGTACCTTAATGGTGTAGTCTGTAATGCAGTACAGTGCTCTCCAGTGACTCATGATACAGTTCCTCAGTTCCCAGCTGCTAAGAGAGGACTACAGATACTGGCCTACGCATCTGAGCTGCCACTGTGTCTCCAGGCTGGACGTGGGAACCCATTTCTGTTATTCCTTCTTTAGCCTCCTGAAAGAATCACTCATTTTGGCTGTACACTGCTGAAGTTTCAAAACTCAAAGGGAGCTTTCTGTTTAAAAAAAAAAAAGGCAACCAGTCTTATCCTCACATCCTAAAACTAACTAGAAAAATTAATTAGAACCTGCCAGTGGCGTGCTAGTTGAAAGGATGGGTTGGGATTCACTGGTGCCACAGAGTAAAAGCAACCTTGGACTTTGTAACCTTACTCTACACCTAAGGAGACAGTAACTGCAGGCAGGATGCCATCGTGCAGTGCTGGGTCACTGGGGCTGACCCACAGAGGCAGGGCAGCAGGAGCCACAGGCTGCCACGTTCTGTGGCCAGCACACACTGCAGCAGCTGTCCCATACACCCTTAAACAGGGTCCTTATTTGGTAGAAACCTAAAAAATGCACTTAGTGCTTTTGCAAGCTTAACAGTGCCTTTTGTAACATACATTTTTAATTACACTTTTGTTCTTTTAAAAGTGAAGATGTGTCATCCACTCACTTACTTACAGTGGGGCACAAAAGTTTTTTCTTCTGAAATTTCTAAATTGAAGATATTTTAATGTCTCTTTCTAAGTTTATTTGGTGCAACAGGTTGACACTGTGGAAAAACATTCCTATTTTAGAAATTAATTATTTAAAAGAACTTACTGAGATTCTTCTTTATAATATGTCTTTTTTCAATTATCTGGACATCAGGAAGAGCCATTTTACCAAAGGACTGCCCTTCAGTGGTACTCCTGGCACCCAGCTTGGCTGTGGGGGTCATTCCTGAGCAGATATTTAAGAAAAAACATACTCTACAACATAGCTAACTGACTGCTCAGCATTCTGTTGTTGTTTGAGGTCTCTGTGCTCTCCAGGTGCTTTTGCAGGGCCCACAGTCCTACAGCTTTAGTTTTAAAAGGTTTGGGAGGGGTTTGGTTATTTTTAATAATGAATCCAACATAAACGATGTCACTCATTGTGCAGAAATTATTACCATGCTAAATGAAAATAATCACCTGACAACATGGGTAAAAGCATAAAGGCAGATTCCTGTCCTAAGCTGTGCAGAGACCTGGCCCTTCTTCCTTCCTCACAGGGCAACATTGTGCTTTTGTGAAGTTTGTCAGAGCCAGCAGACTGACACTAACAAAGTAGTACTTTTTCCTTCTGTCCTTCTTACATTAAGATTTTTTTTTTTAATATTTCCATGTATATCACTGCTATGTTTGTGTGTACACACCGAGCCAGGCAGAGGCACTACCCAGCCCCGCAGCACTTCCCCCCAATCCCCTGCCTTCCACTTTGTAATTTGGTTTGGTTCAGCCCAGAGAATATTTTTTTAATTGTTACACGATTTGCATTACTCCAGTTGTACTGCATTTTAAGAGGTAGTTTTTCTAATAAACAATATATTTAATTCAGCTATTTTTTAAAAGTAGCAGTTTATGTAGCAACTGATCACTCACAGTTGTGAAGAATGGAATTTGTGGAGACACTGAATCAGACTGGGGTTGCTTCAGTTCACTTCTAAAGGTGCAAAAGATCAGGGTTTTTTGTTTGTTGTTTGAATTAGCCAAGTGTCATGTTACAAATACAGTTACTTTGCTTTCTATTCAAAAATAAACGAGTGCTCAAAGTGTCAGGCTGTGTTTGCTTCATGGCAGGAGGTGATAAGCAGCTGGGATCAAGGCCAGGTGCAGGCCAGTTACAGCTGAACAGGACTCTTTAACACAGCCTGTGTGTGTGTGTGTGCACAGGGCAGTCTGACTGTGCCACTATGTAAGTAGGACCACAGTGTTCAAGAAGGAGGAAATCTGAATGCATTCAAAATTACACACTGAGATCTAATGCTCCTCCCACACCTCAACTTACGTGCTGCTAAAAAAAGTGGCTGTAGGACTACAGTGTGATGGAAAATACAGCAATAATAACAGGGCAGCACAATCCTAGGCTACAGCAAATGAGAACAAGCCCCAGTGCAGCAGGCATGGGCACAGAAACAAAAGAAAATCTGCCTACCTTCAGAAGGCCTCAGGCACGCAGGGATCTCCAGCAAGATACCCTCACCTCCACTGCCACCCCTTAAATGAGGTCTGGGAAGGGGAGGATCCTGGCTCCACCCCTTCCAATCATTGAACCTGAGCTCCCCTGGGTTGGCCCTGCCTTCCCACCAGGTGCTCCATCACTGCTTCAGGCCGTGACTCAGCACTTCTGTTACAGTGCTGATTTCTCTATGTGTGCAAACGCGTTTTGGATGTGCAGTGTGGCCAGACACCACAAAGGGCTGGGAAGGGAGGGGGGAAGACACCAGTCCCACCAGTGCTGGAACAAACAAGGAGTGCACTTACTTAGCATTGACCTTGAGAAGACTTTCTAGCACCTCTGCAATATTTGCACAGCGCATGGAACTTTCATCTTACAGGTTTGGTGTTCCTGTTCCAGGCAGTGGTAACTGACACAACATTTTGCTATTCAACTGAAGGGACAAGAAAGAAAGACAGACCAGTTATTTTATTCAAAACGTTTAAAAAGTTAATAGACAAAAAACCTGATAAATTATTCTCATTGCATCAATGAGACAGACACCACAACAGTTTCCTGCTGCCCCCACAAGCTGCACTACAACGACCATATTTTATTCCCCCATGAGCCCCAGTTCCCTTGGAGTCATTCTGATGTAGCAGTCCTGTAAGAAACAAGACATTAAGCCTTGTCTTGCTGGGTGGTGTGCCACAATCACGCCTCACAGCTCTGACAGGAGCCAGCCTGGGGTTTCCTCTAAGATTTTTGAAGATAAGAAAAATCTATAGACAATAAAACACCTTATTTATGTCCACCATATTGCAGTGTGTGCACAATCAATCACCACAGCAGACCATGCATACAGAACTTTTCAGCATTACAGGCACTGTGAGCTAATCAAACACCGGTAAGATGAAATGCTTCTGAGCCCTCCTCTCAAAAATGCTACCTATTCTCAGCCACCTCTATTCTTCCTACGCAAGTCCAGCTGTGCCAAAGCCACTGAAAGGAGCACCTTAGCTCAGCATAAAGCATTTGCCTGGTGGTTACACAAAGCTCTGGTCTAGAGAAGCCAGACCAGAGACGCCCTGTCATCATTTGGGCAACTGCAGTTTTAAGCAGCTCTCTGCCCCAATCCTGAAGAACCTGTGACCTAAGTACTACTGCCCTGAATTCAGTGCTGCTATTTCTCTACACCAAAAGCAAGGAATCCACAAAAAGAAATCCATGGGAGAAAGCAAAAGGAAAAAAGTTTACTCCTTGTAAATATAAGAGTAACGAGAAGAATGTGCAGATAAAACTGCTTTACATTGCTTTTGTCTTACTGCTACAAATCCCATCCCTACATCTTTCTACAGATCAAGTTTTAATGGAAGGCTTTATGAGGCTGAGAAAATAACGTTCAGAATAGTTTAAAGTACTTCCTGAGGATGGAGGAACACTCAGTATAAGCAGCAGTTAATGCTAGCACCACACCTCTGAGGCAAATGTTTTCTTACCCTCTTTATGCCTACAACCTCCAGGCAGTTTACATGAGCTTCTCAGAGCAGAGTGGAACAGTGACACAACAAAAACGTACATCCTCCTCAGCTTATGAAAATAGAAGCCTTAACCCTTTCTCCTTTCAACAGCAGAACACCTTCATTTTGCCACTTCCTCTGCAACAGCTGAAACAAGATGGCACATCTTCAGCTGCAGTGTGCAATACAAGGCTGTTCATACAGTTCCCATAGCAATTATTTTCCTGCACAAGAAAAATATCCACAGGAGCAAGCTTTGGCTATAGGAATTCACAGGGGAATAAAAAGTCGGTGCTCTTGCAGCTGCTGAGCACACAGACATTCACTCTTTTTGTATTCCACAGCTCAGCTTTGAGCTCTGGGGAATACCTGAGGACAGGACAGCTTCAGGCCTAGAGTTCTTTTCTTTACTGGAAGGCAGATATGAGTGCGCATGAAGGAGGCAAAGGGGCTGAAGGACATTTTTAAGACAGCATCACAACATATAAAAATCTAGTGGTACTGTAGCTGAGTGTATGAGTGCAAAGAGTCCAGAGGCAGCCAGCACCTTCACTCCTCAGGTGCGTGTGATTTTATCTGGAGGCATGAAACCTGTGTCACCCAGCGTTCGAAGGGCCACTCTCCCATTTGGCCGTATCACCAAGTGAGTGATGCTGCCATTGTTCAGAGACATTCGCAGCCAGCCTTCAGGGGGAAACTGCAGTGCTCTGTTATGAAAAGAAACAAGAAAGAAAGACAAATATTGTTACACATCAAAATATTGCTAATACTGTTGTACTAACGTGTTGACAGCATCACTTTCTGTTCAAAATAGGAAAAAAAAGCTGTTGGTGGCTCTGCAGCTTGCATGTAAATGCTCCTACAGAGCCTGGGATTTTTTTTTTTTTTCCTGCAATTAATTAATACAGAAGTGCAGCTTTGGTCTAACTGGACCAGTGCCAAGAATGTACTTTCATAAGCAGATTCGAGCAGATGGATGCGATTAATGTAGACAGGATTAATTCAGATTGATAGAAGGTAGAAGGTGTAATGTAGTCTGGATGCTGGGAGTGCTCTGAGCAACCCGGGAACAAATAGGATGGCGCATGCCAAAGGTTCAGCTGGTCACTGAGCCAAACACAGCACCACTAAGCAATGCTGTACAGGGCAGGTAGAGACTCTTCTCCAGCAGACCAAAGGCACAAGCAGCACTACTTCTGCTGATAAGACTAAACAGTGTAAGGAAATCCACCAGAGAAGAGACAGTGATGTCTAATTCATTCTAGTTACCAGCGTGTGCTAACAGAAGCCAGTGGCTACAACTACTTCCCATCAGTTACACTGTTCCCCAGATGTGAAAAGAATAAGTACATTGTGCTTCCTGTAGAAATGCAGTCTCACAGATCTGCCCAGTCTCCAGCTATTCTAAAATCCCTAACTGAACAGCCTCAGGAGGAGTTTAACCAATTGCAGGTAAACAGCTCAAGAAAACATGAAGTTGACTCAAACATTTCAATCTGGTGCCAAGGAATAACCTGGTCTTGAGTCCACAGCGGTCTTTTAGAAAACCTGAAAGAACAGATAATAGCTACAGTCAAGCTGGACTCAAAAGGAACACTGTGGATTGCATTCAATTGCTATGAGATAGCCTGAAATGGCAGATACAGAGGGTACGGTGAAAAGAAGATGGAAGAAAGCAATGAGAAAAAGCATGCAAGTATTTCAGAAGCCTAGGGAGCAGAAAGGCAACCTCTTCTGGCACACAAAAGAATACTCTGTGTACCTGATCAATAACTTTAAGTACAGCAATTTCAAAGAGGTCTAAGCAGTCTGCAGAATAGGCAGGCTGGCACACAACTAGCTCAGCTAAAAAAAATTAACTGAAATTGTTGCAGTTATTGATCAGCTTAATCATATCTGTCCCACTCAAAACACATTATCTTACAGACAGCATTTTGTTGAGAAAGAGGATTCAAACAAACTTGGTTGACTGGATATGGAGACAGGCAAAGATGCAGAACTTTTTTCTCCTTCGCAGGCCACACTGACATTAGCTGGAAGATGCCCTCTCCCATCCAATCCTACACTCGATGTTATTGCAAAGAACACACTAATACCATCTGTATGTACTGCAAAAACAACTAGTAAGGAATTGCCAAAACTTAATCAGTCTTTCATTAAATAAGAATCAAATTCACATCTCCCCAAAAAGAGGCAGCTAGGTGGGTGCTCTATCTGCCTTTTCCAGATATCTATGTCTTTTCCAGATACGATCTTCAGTTTTTGTGATGCAGAGGCACGTGGTGCTAAAGAGACTGCTCAGACATACAAAAGGGCATCAAGTGTCCCCAGCTTTGCCATTTTCACTTGAAAGTGTTCTAATTTTCAAATCCTGTATCTCCAAATTCACCGTGTGACAAAGCTGCAGGATCAGCTGCTCCTACTGTGAGCACCCACCTCCAGCCATCTCTAACACAGCACACAAAGTCCTCCCAGCTCTGCGCAACAAATACACCAATGCTAACTGAGCACAACTCCACCTTCAAAGAACACAGGTGAGCATGCAGTCCGACACACACCTGCAGACAATATAGCGGATCACGTTGGCATGACAGACAAAGATCTCATAGCTGTCCTCCTCCTGCTTTACGTCAGCTCGATGAATGAAGTTTCGAAATGCAGCCTCAATTCGAGCTCCATCTTCATAATACTGCTAATGGCACAGAGTTCAGATTTAAACACAGCTCAGAGCAGGTTTGCACGTTGGCTACATCTTCTAAAGATTTCTTCTCCACACAGATGCACTCTTTTGAGGTTCAATTAGCACAGAGAGATTTTTAATTATTGTAGGGGTTCTGTACACTTAACGAGGAGGAAGAACCACATTTATCTAAGGTCTATGATGAAAAGCATCAGCTCACCACAAGTTATTACCACTGTCCACATAAAGTATACTCAAAGATATAAAAATGAAAACACATGAAACAAAGTGTAAAGGTTACCACAGCTTCTGGTTTCCAGTGGGAGACGGGAGGGTCTGGTTCTATAGGTGCTCCCTCTCTCAGCAGATCAGTACTAATTTTTTTGACACCTAGAATATTAAATGCCTTTCAGAAAGGAGTTGTTACGGCACATGTTCATGCAAACAGGCCCACAACTCTGCAGCCAACACATTTTTCTTATTTTTTCCTGATGACCTGCAGCAGTCTTAGCTTTACAAAATGCATAAAGGAAGAGCAACCAGCAGAGCTGCCCACACAGCAGCACACACAGGTACCAGCATCTGAGGGGCAGCTCCCCCTTGATGTTTTAAAGAGAAACTGGGAACAAGCACAGGAGGGCTGTCAGCTTCTTTACAGACATTCACACAGGTCTAGAGGTTGATTACTAACAGCTCAGCTACACTGTAAGTCAAGGACTAGCTCAGAATCCCACTGGAAGTAGTCCGAAGGATCAGAAGATACTGAGAAATTAACAGAAGTCACTCACCTGGGAGGTATTTGCTTATAATTTCAGTCGTTTCAGTTGCTCTGGTCATGGAGGAGTGGATGATCTGATTAAACTTTAATCCCAAGCTTGCTAGTCTGTGTCCCGTCAGCTCAGCCTGCTCTCGACCTTCAGGAAATAAATCAGCAAATTAACAAACACAACCCATTGGTTAATGGGAACTCTACCTCAAAGGTTGCTATGGAGCTCAGTTTAAGACAAAAGCCACAGCCAAGGGAAACTGTATTGGCCAGCAGGAAAACCTGCTCAAAAACCTTACAATAACTGGAAACTTCCTTTATGCTTTTCTCACAAGCCAGTGTTTTCCTGAATGCCGTAAAGCAAGTTTAAATGTTTGGATTTGGAAGATCAAAAATGGAAAAACCACGTTTGCAACATCTTTCTGCTACAAGGGATCCGTGAAGAAGCTTTGGCAGCAAAACCCGAAGGAGAGCTGCACTGCCGGGCCAGCAGCTCTCATCCATCCATCTCCGTGCCCAAAGCGAGGAGCACAGCGTCCAGCTTGTACCCACGTACCCAGCGGGGTCAGCGTCCTGTCCTTATCGGCGCGGCCGTCCAGGTTGTACTGCGAGTGGCGGATGAGGAAGATGTGGCGGGTGGCCCTCGCCCTGCAGTGCTCCAGGCGGGAGCTCAGCTCCTCCTCCCCCGTCTCCTCGTTCTTCTTTTTGAGGTTGATGAGAGCCAGCGGTTCGCGCCTGGACGGGCGTGTGCGGAACAGCATTTGTGGGAGGGAACACAGAGACAGGAATTTCAAAACCCAAGAAGCCTGCCGCAGTTCCA
This sequence comes from Centrocercus urophasianus, assembly GCF_019232065.1. Lineage (NCBI taxonomy): Eukaryota > Metazoa > Chordata > Aves > Galliformes > Phasianidae > Centrocercus > Centrocercus urophasianus. Next base: position 11,119,441 of record NW_024884867.1, read on the forward strand.
CGCACCCGAAGCACCGAAATGGACGGCTTAAGCAATTCTATCGCAAAACGGATTGAAACCACCGAGCTGGAGCGATCAATAAAATCCCGCGTTAAAAAAAGGAATCCCGCAGATTATGGCTTATAACTGAGAGATAAATCCAATAAATGTGGCGACAGCCGCCGCTAAACCGATTCGCAGCCCCCCGGTACAGCGCGGACCCCCGCAGCGCCCACCCACAGCGCACAGCGCCGCAGGGCCGCACTGCGCGGCGCGGCTCCGCCGGGTGCCTGCAAGATGTCGGCGGGGTTCCGGCGGCGCGGAGCTCCCGGCCCTCGGGGCTCCCGGCCCCGCTCCGCCCCCACGCAACAGGCGCCGTCCGGCCGCGCGGCACCCAAGAGGCGCTCCGACCGAAGGGCGCCGCGACCGCCGCCATCCCCGCCCGGGTTGGCCTCCGCTCCCTCCGGCCGGCCCCGTGCCGCCCCCCGCGCCGCCGCACGCACCGGTCCCAGTTGCTGTCCCAGAAGCCGCCGCCGCCCGCGGGCCGCTCGATCCAACCCGGGCCCGGCGGGCAGGAGGCGGCGGGCGGCAGCAGCAGCAAGCCCTGCGGCGCGGGGGGAGCGGCGGCGGAGCCCCCCGGGCGAGGCTCGGCGTCTCCGCGGGCCGGCTGCTTGCTCACGGCCACGGCGGAGAAGAGCGCAGAGCCGCCGGCCAGCCCGCAGGCGGCCAACGCCAGGGCGCGGCGGAACGACATGGCGCGGGCGGCGGCCGCGTGCCTCGCTCCCACGCACCGCCCGCCCCGCGCCGCGCCGCCCCGCCCCGGACGGAGCGCCGAGTGGGGCAACATTCACCGGCACGGCGCGGCACGGCAGTACCGTCAGCGCTGTGCAGAGCCGGTCGGAGCTGCCCCGTGCAGCCCATGTCCGCAGCACAGCAGCTGTGTCCGCACGGCTCCGAGGAGACGGCCTGCGTAGGTCGGAGGAAAAGACGTTCATTAACGGTTGGGCACGGCGTGCCTCTACTAAATAACGGCATTTGGGTACCGCAACACCGCGCATCTCTGCACAGCGTGCCTTGCTTCAACCACCGCTTCCTTTGTGCAGGCTTCCTTCTGCTTTCCGGATCAAGGAAGAAAAACAAATGATCATTTCTGTTGCCCGATCGATACGCTCCTCACGTGTGATTTGGTCGGCATCTCACCTTTCGGCCCCACCCCAGAAATTCCTCCGACTAAGCAGCTGAACGGCGGCTTTCCAGATAGGCCCAAAGCCCATCTCTGCACAGACACGTCCAGCATCGCAGTAACGGCTGTAGGACCCCAGCAGCCCCACGCAGTTCTCTCCCAGTCCGGCAGCCCTGCAGCCCCACGCCCAGAGCTCCAGTGTTCCTCCCCTGCCCGCACCGCGGAGCTGCAGCTCGCTGTGTGCACAGTGCTAAACCTCACATGGTCTCACGAGCAACCATTTAGAGCTTTGTATGAACCTGTTTGCAAGTTAAAACCGACTGAATCCTTGCAGAAAGATAAGCAGAACGGGGTGCTTTTCCTTCTGAGCTGACATCCCAATTCATCGCTCATTTCCACCTATTGCAAGTGCAGTATTTGCCACATTTCAGATTTTTCACATTTAACAATGCATCCTTCCAATTCCCATCCACCCCTCCACGCTGCGGGCCCCGGACCCACACAGCACACGGCCGGAGCGCGCGGTGTTGCAGCGCAGGGCTGGCAGCGGCCGTGCTGCACGCGGTGAGTGGAGAGCGGAGCACGAAGGGCTGCTCCCCGCACACAGAGCTGCACCACACCGCGGCGGGGCGGGAGCGGCTCTCGTGCTGAACTTCGGGCCCTTCCCAGCTCTCAGCTCTGCGTCCTTCCCTCACCCGCCGCTCCGTGTCTCTGTTTCACGCACAGCACAGCGGAGCACAGCACAGCAGAGCACGGCACAGCGGAGCACGGCACGGCACGGCACGGCACGGCACAGCACTGCACAGCACTGCACAGCACAGCACAGCACTGCACAGCACTGCACAGCACTGCACAGCACTGCACAGCACTGCACAGCAGCACGCACCCCGCAGACCCGCTGCGGCCACACAGCTCGGACAGAGCAGAGACTGAGACTGTTTGCTACAGATTTGCTGCTTTTTTCCGTCCTTCTTGCATACCTCTGTCTCTATAGATAAGGTACTGAGCTTAACGTTTCCTCTTACGTAGCTTTAACATTTCTATTTTGTTATTTTCTTTAACTTGGAAGTATTAGCCCTTATCATAGATACTGTACTTATACTGTATATCTTCTTTCTCGTCAAGAGCCGAGAAGAACAAAAGCTTATTTACAGAACATTGCAACCAAATCTCCATAGAGAGCACTCCTCTTTTCCCAGCAGCTGACAGAGCTGCACATGCACGTGATCCCATCCTCTGCCTGGGGTTGGGCTGAAGCCGGATGGGACAAACACTGCAATTGCTAAAAAAATAAAAAAATAAAAATAAAAATCTCCCCCTTGTGTGAACTGAAATCTAAAACCAAATCTTGGTTCAATCTTGGTGTTGTTACAGGAGCACTGATTGCACAAAATGTCCCAGATGAGGTCCAAATCCCCATTCCCACAGAGGGAATTCTGCCCGTCACCGGCTCACTGCAGGGCTGTGCTCAGCCACCAGCAAGGGAACTCACAGACCACTCCATGACCATAAGCAGCAATCAGAACTGTTTTCTCAGCAAAAAAACCCCCACCACATTGCTGAGCACCTGGTCAATCTCACTGTGCTAGAAAAGAAAATGGATGATTGCTTGCCTCAGTGCTGCATCTTGGATGTCACTCTTCTGTGATAACACCATCAGAAATCTCTGCAGATGCTCACACTGCAGTTGAGTTTTGGTTGCTTTAGGGACTATCATACTTAATTTATGTGCGAAAGTCTTTTGAGATCTCCTCTGAGAGTATTACTTTGCTCAATAAATCAAAAAATATTATTTTTAATTTAAGTCTACCATTCTGTAAAGCCTGAAGTCAACCAGGCTGAAAAAAACACCTTGTTGCAGTGGTAGCCATAGCTTAGATACACTGCCCTGCACTGCATTAGGAGCTGTTTCACTCCATGCTCCCGTTTGTGTTTGTTTTAATACTCGTATGACTACAATTCTAATCCCATTTCATTGTGTTGCGTTTCATCTGCGAGCAGAAAATCCCCCTAAGAGGATAACAACTACTGATGGCACACACTAATGGAATTATCCTGTTAGTCCAACAGCATCACGCTGGCGCTACTGACAGCTGCAGTGGCCACCCCACCTGTGTGAGATGCAGAGCTACGCAGGTGCTGAGGGCCAGGGCTGTGCTGCTACCACAGAACCTCCAGAAGTCACAGAGCCATCAGAACAGACGGCACGGATGCTGTCTGACAAACAGTGTTGTTTCTCCTGGCAGGCAGCAAAACCTGATGGCGACAGCAGGAGCAACGGCAGCTCGGTGTGAGCCTCACTGCACAAGGAGTACGAAGAACTCCTGTTTCCTGCACGGGACCCAGATCACTGCAGAGATGAGGCAGTGTTTGGATGTTTACCATTAGCTGTGTAGGTCTCTAGCTTACAGCTGGCAAGAAAAACTTAGGAACTTTCAGGCTTTTTTTTTTTTTTTTTTTTTTAAAAAAACCATTAGAGTAGTAAAAGGACATCTGACATGAAGAAAACGTGCTTTTGAAAAGCCTTTTCCATGACCCCAATATGTTTGCTCACAATATATCATCTCGCATGATACAAAATGCAGCTGTAAATTTATTAGCAGAAGAGGAGAGAGAGAAAAGGAAACATGAGGTCATTGGATCCAAATGCATTCAGACACTGTGGGCTCACTGCTGGCCTTCGTGAAGGAAATACTGATGTCATCCTGGCTTGCTTCAGGCCCAGCAAAATTTAAATGATATGCTAGTTTAAACTATTGGGTTATAAAATGATGTCTATTTGAGCTCGTTTAATACATGTTTTAGAGAGCAAGAAATACTGCTTTTAAGCATCATTGGTTTGTATGACTTGACAAGTTAAAAAAGAAGAAAAAGATTTGGAAGCTGTGTGCTATTGGCTTTCTGATGGTATCTGACTGCTCCACTGAAGACTTTAACACAACCACACAAGATCTGTGTTGGTTAAATACAACATAAAATCTAGGGAGATTCTGGCATGAAAGGAAGTCTACACAAATCTGTGCCAGATCTGATTCAGATCTTGACTTTAATCTCGGTATTGTGAGTCACGCACTCAAGGATCCTTCAGCTTTCTTTTGGCCACAAAAACGAGAGAGGAGCTCACTGAGGATGAAAGACTTGCCCTCCTCCACAGACGCCCTCTCCATAAACATACTTAAAATGAAGCTTCACCTTATCTAGGGCAGAGAAAGTCAATCATGGAAGACTAACCCACTTCTTAACCTGGAGCTCACAGTCACCATCTCTCAGGCTGAAGCACATGGAAAGGAAATTTTTTAGCAGTGCTGGTAAAGAGAAGCATCTCAAATAGAGTCGTGAGCAGCTGACCAAGGCTGTGTCTCTCCTTTCTCCCTCAGTAAGCAGTAGGGCCATTTAAAACTAGAATGTTTGCATTTACCAAACATGAGCATGCAGAGTTACAAATCAAAAGCTGCACCAAAAATGTTATTTGTGAAAGACTAAAAAGAACATTTCTGAACTGGTAAACGAATTACACTAATACAATCTCTACCTCTTTCATTAAGGAAAGGCATCCAGTTCTGCCCCTGAAGTCATACTCATAAAATGGAGGGTTTATTACAAAAATACTAATGCTGTGTTATCTACAGTAATGCTCTAATAAATAATGATGCATCACGCCAGAAGGGTCTCATTGGAAACAGATGGTCTAAGGAATGGAAACATAAGCAGAGTATTTTACTGCAATCACTATCCAGGAAACAAACAGAGATTTGATACTATTGCCTCAAGAACAGCTCCCTCCCAACCCTTTTGTCTTAGCTATCAGTAAGCCTTGATTTTGCTAACAAACTGTCAGTGTCAGCAATAATGGCAGCACTCTGCTTGCAAACCATTTTAGGTGCTGAGATGTACAGCACTACACAATTCAGGGGATTTCTACTTTTAACAATCCATTAATATTTAACAAAAACTACAAAGGCAAAACTCTAGTATCCCCTTGTTCTTTCCCACCTCTGTCCAGAGCTGGTTCCCAGCATCCCTGTGTTCCTTCAGAACTATCACCCTAGGGATGAGCTCGACACAGGCTGTCTACACCCTGCTGTTCTTTTGGAAGCAGGCTTTTACACGCAGTGTGTTCACATACAGGCCCCACTGAGGCCGTGTAGGGAAAAAAGTAGATGAAATAACTTTTAGATGAAGTGGTTCTAACCACAGGTCTGGAGAACCCACATCCATGCCTTTCTCTGCTGGTGACATGGCAGCAGTTCCCCCCAGCAGCAGCCCCATGTCAGGCAGGGAGGCCCAGGCAAAGCAAAGCATTTGCTCAGAGCCATCTGCCATTAAGCACGCTGATCACCCTGATAAGGGATCGTGTACTTGATTGCCCCAAGTAACTCAGCTTTTTCCTGCCTGCTTACTGAAGCAGGTGTACAGGATACAATACAATAATAATAATAATTAAAGTTGCTGAGCAGAATTACAGTAAAATTTGTATTCTCGGCATTGTGCCAATGCTTAAAAAAATTGCACTTGCAGGAGAAACCGTGACCTTATTATGTGTTCATTAGGCTTATACCTCCAGGGAGAATACCAGAGGAATGCTGCATTTGTCTTAATGACAGTATGTCTCAAGGCAAATGGGCGTAACGTACATCCGTGTGGCTGCTGTGACACAGACACAGCCCTTCCTCTGCTCACAGAGACAAGCACGACATCGGATGGAGCCAGGGCCATCTCCTGACAGTGTGGCCGAGAGCCTGCAGTTCCGAATAAGAGGAGTTAGTGCAGTTCATATTTGTTCAGGGTTTATTTTTACCTGAACGCAAAACACAAAAGTCAGTAATGAGAGCCGCATCGGTTACAAGAGCTCAGCACCTGCAGCAGTGAAGCTGAATCCTGTGGCGCTATTTCAAACTTGACTAAGTGTAGTTGAGATCTGTCTGTCCTACAGCATGACAGCCCCACCCTGCCCCAGATCTGCCTCCTGGGAGCAGCACATATTGATGCTATTCCAGCTGAGGTGCTTGGTTATTACTGAATCAAGGAGAAAATCATGGGGAGCATCTTCTTGTATTACAAGTAGTACTACACGTCGCTTTTCTGCCTCCTTCCCAGCACTAATAAGCACAAGACCTAATTATCCCCATTTATAAATAACTTTCTTCATCCTATCTCTGTCCAACAGTGTTCTGGCAGATACCCTCAGCAGGAGATTTGAAATTATGTCCCTGCCAAAAGCTATTGCTGCTGATGAATCACAGCATACACAATTAAAAGGCTGTGCTTTTTATTATGTATATCCACACACACACATAAAAATGTAAATATGTCCATGTGTGTGTGTGCACTGACTTGGAAATTCTATCCAGTATTTGCCAAATACAGCCAGTGTCAGCAGAAGTAGCCATCTGGTTTCAAACTAAGGGTGTTTCTGACTGTCTTTGCTGGAATGACTTGGGGAATTCCTTGTCAGTGCACTGCTCTGGGATTTTTATGGTACAGGTGGCAGACACGTGGCATTGTAGGACTGGTTGCTGTTTAAAATCAAAACGTGTTTTATATAAAGTCCCTCTCAGAGACAAATGCAGATTTGCCAAATTTGAATTTTTTTTGCCAAAAACTGATGGCTATCCTGCTATCCAGGACAGATCTTCATTTGAACTTTCTCCTGCTGGCTTGTTTTCTGCCCCCAGTCTAATCCTTTAAAGGGCTCTGAAGATTTATGTTACTGCTCTGCCTCACAGCCCTGCCCTGGTCAAGGCCCTGCCTACATTATAACCTTCTGACATTCCAAAATATAATGATGGGAATCCATCTGGAGAGGAAGAAAAGACCTTCTATGTATTTAACAGCGTGCTGCCTGACCCGGCCAATCCTTCACGCTGATAGAGACTGGAGGAAACTTTTCTTGCCAGCAATAAAACCAGCTGCCCTTTGCTCTCTACTGACACTATCTATTCTCTTTCATGTCAGCTGAAGCTATCTTTTCTCTTTTCCATTACCTCTTTTTCCAGCTCTCACTCTGTGTTCTGCGCTATCAAAGCACACTGCAATGGCCTTACAGCTATTTTACTGTATTTCTGCTCAGCAACTTTAATTATTATTATTATTGTATTGTATCATGTACACCTGCTTGAATAAGCAGGCAAGAAAAAGCTGAGTTGCTGGATGCAATCAAGTACATGACCACTTAGAATGAGGACAGTGCTGTGTCAGGGTTATTTGAAGAGGTTTGGATTATAGGGAAATATGCAAGAAGTCAAGGGAATGATCAAGGCAGACATTTCTACCATATTTTTACTGAAACTACCCTTCAAAGTCAGCACTAAAGAGTAAGACGACTGTCAGCAACACCAATCACACAAACACCCAAAATCTTCTTCCCGAGAACGTTCCTGAAATGATACTTCGAGGTTAAATCTGGCCCCCATCTGCCCTATTGCTCCCAGGTACCTGTGGGATGCAACTACTTGGCTCCAGCCACACAGACTGCAGAACAATTTGTGCTTCTCACAAACACAACACATTTGTGAGGCTGGGGAGTCACATCACCATCCGACACGGAGCAAAGAGGCACAGAAGGTCAGCAGCAATTTGCAGTGGAGCCAGGAAATGGTGCCAAACTACCCGGTGCCCATTCCTGCACCTTAAGTGCAGACTGTGCTTCCAAATGAACATCTAACTGCTGTGGCTCATCCTGCAGATCGCAGCTCAATGCTGGGAAAGCACCAGCAAGACAGCAGCACAAAGTCACAATCCTAAAAGATTGGGGCCAACAACACAGCAGCCCGTCTGCATGCTGTCACAGTGCATCTGGAAAGCTAGTCATAACCAACACCTACTTAGAAGTACTTAATTCCTTGGTTTTACACGGTACAGTGAAATGGCATCACAGGATCCTTCCAGCTCAGATCCATTCATGCAGGGGATGCAGGAAGAAACCACTGCCTAGGAGACACTTACCTGCACGTGATGGGAAAGGACAAGCCAGAAAGCAGGAAAGCACTGCTTTGGTGCTCCACTAGTACACCCACATCCCTCCTTGCTGGCTGCCACTCAAAAGCACATACATGAAGATATCAAGGTTCTGTTAGCAGGGAGAGAGGCTGCTTTAAAAATAGAGTTGGCCAAAAAATTGGATTGTGTTTAGAAAACATTGGTAAAGCTCAGCACTGCCCACACTGCTCAGATGCCATCCTCCTCACGCCAGCATTTTATGATCTAATATTCTGTGAGGGTAGGACATGTCAGTCCTTTATATTCCCTGCAAATAAACGGTCACACTATTATATGAAATTCCACAGTAGAAAAAAAAGCATGTCTAAAGGGCAAACAGCATGGCAGCACAGCATTAAATAATTTGTATGAAAAAAGCAAGACAAAGAATCCTTACAATCATGAGATGCATCTCTGCCTCAGAAGACACTTCTCTCTCCCCCTAGGTAAGATCCACTGTCTGAAGCCTTGCAAAACTTCCCATTCTGTATCTAGCCTGTATCAGGAAGACCGCATTCCTGTTGGGAGAAAAAAAACACTTGGCAGGAAGGAACCATTTTTCCCATTTGAAAGAACCGGTGGATCAGTGCCAGTGAGGCTGAAGGAGTCTTGCAGTCAGAGCTGGGTTTCCCAAGGCCACTCGTTTCAGGCAATTTCTGACAGTTCATCGGAGCTCTTAGCTGCCCCTGGAAGACAGCCCACCCCCCACTTCAGCTCTCTTTTGCTGGGGTGCTCTCACAACTTCCCACAGACAGGCCCAGCTCCAGGAAGCCCAGCGTCACCATCTGCTGCTGATGCAGCCACGTGGCACGCAGTGAATACGGGGGCAGTGAATACAGCAGCAGGTCAGAGCAGCAGGGCCTTCAGGTCCCACAGCCAAACTCGTACGTGGCTTCAGGAGAAAACGCAGAATTCATCACACAGAGGGCAAATTCGTAACACAGTGAGTGCAGATATTCAAACAGGGGCACCGTGCCGGGGGGAAAGGAAAGCTCTCCGATGTTCTCCGCCTTCTCCAAGCTTCCATCGGTGCTTTCTCTTCTCCAAATATGCCTTAAATTAGTGGGCATACCTACCAGTCTTCCACAGCATGGAACATAACCACTGGCAGAAACACTGTTTTCAGTCTGTTTTATTTGCTAATGTTTTAATAAGTATTTTTGGTTTTGTATTTTGCTGCTGATACAACCATTTCTTTGTCTATCAACACAGATCAGTTCCATTTAAAATACACCAGATAGGGACACCTAGAACTAGTTTTACTGGAATATATATGTACAGTTATGTATACATTATATACACATAGGCATTATATATATATACATATATATATATACACATATATATAAGGCACTGTAAAATGTACCATCACTTCTCCGAGACTCTTTAATTTGCAGAAGTAGATCATATTTCTTCATATAATTTGAAATGTCTAACCAAGGAACCTTTCAAATGTTTCAGGGTTATACAGATATCAGCTATGAAACAAGCCTTAGTTTAAAATTCAAGTTATTGTGACAAGATGAACAAAACCTATTTTGACAGTAACTCTAATCCATTTATTACATAACTGCTTCTCTCTTAGAAGATAGATTCACCTGTATAAATAGTTCCCTTTGTCTCTCCTTATTATGTTCCAAAATGTGAACTGAAACTCATCCTGCAGAATGAAAAAAAAAAACAGTGATGGAGGATTGAATATAAACGTGGATAATTTATCCATTACTTAGAGAGAGGAAAGCCAAGACCTCTGTAAGCCAACATGTCTTTAAATAAAATGTACTAAAACAGTTCATGACCTTACATAAATCTGTTTGACTTAGTTAACATCAATGGAGCCTGCTGATTAAGTTTTTGGACATGCAGTAAGGTAACCTCTGCCTCTACGGCACGCAGATACGATTGGTATTTATAATGAACAAGTTTGAATGGGTTCTTGCTCAATATAATTAGTCTACATATGCAAATTACAGCATCAGAAATCCTGAAGCAGCTGCGGTTAGGAGTTTGGCAGTTGTGTGAATTATAAGCCAATCTTACACATCAAATGGACGTGTTTCCAAAGAACAGAAACAGATGAAGACAGATAGATGAGAAGTCACACATCTTTGGGATGTATACATCCAGATATCCTGGATAGGACACTTTTTTCCACACTACTCTGTAGCAACAATTCCCAATTGTGCTGGACCACAGGATTCCTATTTAGTCCCACAACTTCGACAACAGACACTGGGAGAAGCTTCACTTCGTGTTGCCCTGCACCACCTGCTGCGGCCCCAGAAGCACGAACCGTTGGTCACAACCAGGAGGCACTTTTTAGAAGGTTCTTATTTTCTACTCAAAGCACCTTGAAGATGAGCACCTGCATTCACTTGGTTTAATATTTTGACACCCATGGGTTCTGCACTGGAACTGGCCTGCCCAGTTCAGCTGTTTCAGTCCATGTTTTGCAGAAGCAGAAATGAACAGGGGCAGCACCCCACGAACCGACTCAGCACACGAGGCCATGTCAGGCGTAACGCACCAGGGACGCTGGACACTTTAAAGTACTGAAGTGACTCAAAGGTTTAAAAATATATATATGTATTACGAGAGCCACAAAAAAGGTTACAGACAGAGCTCCACAAAGCCTGCACGGATACATTCCAACAATTCAAGGTGGCAGAACAGGTGAAATACAGACCATAGAAACGGTTCAGCATTAGCTTTCCAGACTGTCAGGGACAGCAATCTTAACCTCATTTTCCCCACATAAAAATAAAAATTGTGTATATATATATATATATAAGTCTATATATATATATCTAGTCTGGACATAGATATAGTCCAAAGAAAACCACATTTCCACATTAGGCTTGTAGAGTAGGCATTCCCCGAGGAGCACCACGGTAACACCCACAGGGTGATCATCTCAGGCCAAGCTGATGTGCCCTTATGCCTTGTTAGCAATTTCAGAATGGCAACTCAGCACAGTTCATTTGCTGCACATGGCCACTAACACAGCCCTTAGTGCAACCCTTAGAGCTTTGACCAAACTGCAATTACATCTGTTTTAATTTAAAAAAGAAAATGCAAACGTAAGATATTTGGGCAGGTCCTGCTATCACCTTTCTTTAAAATTCAAGACTTGAGGACTTCTTTAATGTGCTTACTTACAGACACAGCGCTCAGGCTGTTCTAATGGCCTCCAGGAAAAGATGCTGCCCTGAGGCTTTCTCCCCTGTTACCTTCAGGTTTTGTCTGTGTCCAGTTTTGACGTGGGGGCCAAATGCTGGTTGCATATCAGTGCAGTATTTGGCCCAAAGTCTTTGCTATTTAGACTTTCCTATGAGGTCAACAAACAAAGCAGTAAAAAAAGAAAATATTAAGGCTTCAAGTAAAAATATTTCCTCTCTCTCCCACCCACATAGTAAGGTACATTTAATTTCATAATGCTCAATATATTATACAATTAACAATACAGAGATCCAACTTTTCAACGCAGATTGCACTACAATGGAAACCTGGAGGCTAAATGGGAGTGTATGAACAGCTAATGAAATGCAATATGCAATGAACATTGATGCATAAGCTAAACAAAATCTATTGCTTTTTTTTTTTTTTTTTTTAAAGTAATACAATCCACAGCTAAAAATGAAAACACATTGAAAAGCTTTAAGACTTCTGAACATGAAATAAACATGACAAAATCAAGAAGCTACTTTATAATATGTGTTAACTTGTGCTGGATTTTCATAGCTGATCCCACCTACTGAAAATGAGCATCACTTACTTAGCTTCAGTGGAGCCACACCAGTTTACACCACCTGAAAATTTGGCTGTAGTGTCTGTAAAAACTGAGGATTTGGGCGATAGAAGAATTTGGCTGCTAACCTGTGAACTGTTTGAAGAACAATATTTTAACAAGGGAAGAGATTCTGCTCCTAAATCAGATGCAGTAAGTAGGTCCCCTGCAATGGAGCTATGGACACAGGTGCTTACATTTAAGAGAACGGCTGTAGGTTCAGTGCCTTGGCTGGGAAGGAGGCTGGACTTGCTGCATGCAATCTCCTGTTAACAGTTCTGCTCAGCTTATTCTGCCAGAAGATCTGAATGATTTACTCCAGGCTATAAGCACTGAATTATATGCAAACCTCAAAAGGAAAAAAAAAAAAGAAAAGGAAGAAGAAAAAAAGACTTTGGTACCATTGTAAACCTGTTACCATATCCAATGTGTCTTAACTGTGGCTAAAACTACTCACAAAATACATAATCCTTACATCTGAGCCTGTAATGACACAGTGCAGCCATCCTTTCCTCTCTTGCCCTTTCCTTCAGAAAGAACCCTGGATATTAGTGCTTCATACGTACATCACTGTGTTCACTCTTACTGAGAGATTCTTCTCTTGACCTGCAGTTAATTTCAGAGGCTCTTTGGCCCTTCAAGTTCCTCAGTAGCGTTTTCTTTTACAAATGCAGAAGAAATGATCAGAGTGGAGCATCACTGGGATGCAAATCTCAAATACAATACTGGTGCAGATTCTCAGCTTAGCTTGCATGTATTTCACGCACATATTCATAGATACATGATAATATGTGCCCTCATCTAGATGGTGAGCCCAAATTCTGTGTCACCATCCCTTACGTGTGGCAGAAATGACATTTAACAAACAGGTGAGTCTCATGTTATTCTGTGCACCAGAGTGAATTCCTGCCCTTGAGGAAGTCCTGCACCTTCCAGAGGAGCTAACATTAGGGTAGAATTGCAGATCAGTAACAGTTAAAGATGGCAGAGTGTAGCCCCTCAGCCCTGCAGCTCCACATTGAACAGAACCTTCTCTCATCATGTGTCTGAATAAGGTTTGACTGTCTTCAGTCTATAGTCTCCAGTATTCTGCCTCGGAAGACTACTCCCTTTCTCTTTCCCTATCGTCTTGACTCCTCCTTCTGAATCTAGACTGGCTACTGGGAACAACTCTGGTTTGCCTTTGGTTTTACCTATTTTAATTAACACATCCGTAAAATTATCATACTCAATTTCCTATTCACTGCTTGGCCAGTGACACGCTTCTAGCCCCTTGAATCTTCCTATCAGCCAGCTTGTCCAGTCTTCCAGCCCTCTGTATCGGATCCAGTCTGCCAGCACTCGTCTGGCACTGCGGTGCCTCCAACTAGTGGTGATACTCCACACGCCAGCAAACTGCACAGAAGGACAATTGCTTCTCTGCTCTGCAATGCCCTTACAGCAGGCATTTAAAATATCACTGAGACCATGAAATGCACACTGATTCCTAGTTCACTCTCTCATAACTTTGGCCTATTTCAGCTGCTCTGCTTTCTCGATTTCTCCCTTCAGACAATATAGAGCTTTACACATAATTATGTTTTCCTCTCCAAAATCATGCGATACAAAAGGAGCATGTAGTAACTCTGTATTGCAGTAGATGTCAACATTTATCACATCAAAAGATCAATTTTAACCAGGCAAAACTGAGGTCAATATTTGCCTTCTGGAATAATTAATCTCGACATAGATGAACACAAGTAAAATGTTATCGACACATCCTGAATTGCTACCAATTAGCTGGAGAGTTCTCCTTTATAGTCAAGGATTGGAAATGATTTAACCCCCTTGAAACCAATATCTTGAAAAACAAGGAATTTAGCTCTCTAGTCAAAACTATTAACCAGGAGAATGAGGTGAAAAGTCGAGGTTTCATATGCTGACTGGCTCAGTGATAAATAATGAATTTTACTGACTTTGGCAACAGTCACTCAGGATATTTTTAACAGAACGCACACTCTGGCTGCTTAGCATTGGTCTGGACCTCCGTACAAATGAGAAGGAGATCAGGAACGGAAAGAAAAAAAAAAGGAAATAAATATTTGTCCCAAAATTAGAGTTACCAGAGTTCTGATTTCTGAGACAAAAAATGGCATAACCCTTTCTTGCGTTTTCTGTTTGTTTTTAAACAGCAAAGTTGTCTTTGAATCCAACAAAGCAAATGTAGTTTTCTGGAGACAGGGAAAGGAAACCTCAGAATGTTAAATATTTTGATTGATATTATTTTAAAAAGTTGTTCCCCAAGGGAAAGAAAATTCAAAAACCAAACAGAAAAATCCTTTGTCTTACAGTACTGAAGACCAGAGGGAATGTGCTAGTCATCAGGCAGACACCAAATTTATATCCTATAGACTTACGCTTGGCTCAGTTACACACACTGTAAATTCAACAGCTCATGCTAACCCTGCTGCAGGACTGCACAGGGCACCAGGCATGGCAGTAAGCACCTTACTGCCTGGATCCAACAGGCAAGAGGGAGGGTGCAGGGAAAGCAGCTGATGACTGTTAAGAACTTGTTCCCATCTGAACACTTCCTTTCGTGTCCACATGGATTTTATTTCTGAGTCAGAGAAGCCTTTAAAAAACAGGGATGAGAGGTGAGAGTGGAAGATCCTCACTGGTGGTGCAGTCCTTTCCCATCAGACAGACACATGGGTGCACACACGTTTTTTTCATACGCGGGAAGGCGAATAGCAGACTGGAGAAGCTGCTGTTGCCTCTTCTCCCGCACCCAGCTGGGACTGAGGATCAGGGAGCCTTTGGAAGATGACACAGTGTTTGTAGTGCAGGGTGCCCTGCCACGCTCCTGCCTAGCAGAACCTGACCTGCAATGCCTGGGAGACGCAGGGCAGCTCTCACACCTGCAGACTGCCCGGCACAGGGAGCACCCTTTCCTCGCCAGCAGAAAAGCAGCAGCTGGACCTCTGACTCCTGCTGGACCCATGGCTGGCCAGAAGAACTGGGAAGGGGCACAGGAAAACAGAACGATCCTGGCCTGACCATTTTTTCACTGCACTACTGGTACGCGATGTTGGACAGACAGACGCACAATGGCTTTAGCACTCTCCTGCATAAAAAAATCTGCTCTGTGGTTGGGGTGGTAGGTGGCAGCCAGCTCCTGTCTGTTGGTTAAGATGAATCTGATGGACTGTACAATGTTATTCCGTCAAGAATAAGGCTGCAGCTGTTTATTTGGCCAAAAGATAGAGATGAAAACGGAACGAATCCAAAACAAGAAAAGGAGAGTGGCCAGCTGCTGCTGCTCCTTCTTTGTTGTTATTTGAGTCTTCACAGTGCTCCTAGCTTCATGGCTGGCTGAGTGGATGGCTCTTTGTTTTCATTTAATTTTATTTTACACTGAAATTTCATAGGTTGTTCCACCAACTCCAGACACCTTCTTAACATTTGAGTGTCTAGCAGGGCTGACGGGTGTTCCTTGGGAACTTGACGTTGAGCCTAGCCTAGATATTCCTTTTGGCTGTCCATTTATTTTACTGTGCGGTGTCTTCATCTGTATATCATCCCTGCACCAAAAGAAATACCAGGACATAATGTTAGTGAGCAAAGTTTGATAACAGAATGGCTTTATTCAGGATGAACAACAACTGCTGTTAGACTGAGTCCCATTGATGCAAAATATTTGAACATGAGAGTTGGTTGAAGCCAATGCACAAGGTGAAAAGCCACTGAAATGAGAGAATTCACTTGGCCGTTAGATGAGTGGATCAGACTGCAGTAATATTTGTTAAAATGCTCATTTAATCACTCGCTTAGATGCTTTGTTGAACCGAACTAATTGCAAAGTATCTGCAGGAAAGTTTAAATCTTTCCACTGCTGACTTTAACCCAAACCGTGCTTACTTACAATTAGAAACACAATGCTCTGAAAAAAACACTTTCTAGATAAATATTCAAAGTTAAACAAAATTATCTCGCTCATCTCTGAAAGACATACAAAAACTGGAGTGTAGAACTTCTCAATCATAGAAGACACAAACTGAATCAAGTCAGGAAGCACATTATGATGCCCGTAATTAAAAACCATAGTCCTGATCAACTCTTTGAAATGATTTCCTTTCTTATGACCTACTGCCAGGGTGAAGCAACAACAGGCTTTTCTCAGAAGACCTTTTAAAGGTCTGCATCAAAACATAGCATGTCTCATCCCCAGGACTCACCAAGTGATGGGATAAAAGATTTCATATATGTTCTGGAAGTCCCAACAATGAGAAACCGGGGACATTCACCAGAAGACAGCATAGTGCAGTAACTGCCAGGTGCAAAGAAAGCCTAAATATTTCCAATTAGCCTTCCAGGCCCCACACTGCAGCCTCAGCAGGGTCATGTGGCTCTTTTCAGACCTTCCATTGCAAAGCCAAGTCTCCAGAAGGAAGAGAAAGGTAAGTGCATGCAGAAGCTGCAGCTGAAGATATTGCTAAGATGCCACTTCTAATGATAAGGAAGAACACGAGGAGATGGCCTCTGCTTTCATCACTGCTTCTGTACTACAGGACATGCAGCACAGCTGAACACACAGCTCTCTATGCCAAGCACAGCTTCCAGGATCTGTGCGTGCCGTGATCCTGTTAGTGCCTCTGTGCCCAGACAAAGGTGGGGTCCAGCCTCTCTTTAGGCCATGCACTACAACAGCTTCACCCTTTCATATGTAACAGGAAGGATAATTTGGCCTGCGTCTTGCAAATAATTATTAAGTCCGCCTTAGATATTAAATCACAATGAATTTCACAGCTTCACTGACCACCTGCAGTTCACGTTATAGCAATCATGCAAATATTTTGTCATTTCTGCTCTGCGCTGTCACAGAACAGAAGAGCACCCAAAAATATGCCACCTTTGTTGGCCTACAATGAACACGTAACCAGGGCCGTGCCTCCAGGGAGGCATCTCACAAACAGCCTCTCATTTCTAAGCAGCACCATAAGCAGTACATACCTTTGTGCTCCCACTGATTGCACCTCTGTAATTTCCACAGTGTTTACAAAGGAGACAGACTTTGGGCCTCCATAAGAGGGTGACCTAGGCATTCCTGTGGGGGACGATGGGACCTGGTGGCCTGGTGATTTGTAGGAGCCATTGCTCACCCTGCCTTGTAGTGCTTGGTGCGTCTGGACATTGTTATTGGCTAAATCAGCTTGCAGAGAGGTTGTGGAAGTCCTTGGAGCTCTTGTCATTGCACTTGAGAGCGAAGACACTGAGGACTGCAGTATAGGGTTCCTTGTGCTAAAACTGGCAGCAGCCATCAGATTGTCTCTAGATCCGTATCTCATCGCCATGCTGCGTGGGTCTTCAGAGAGCGTGCTGACTTGCTGAAGGCTGTAAGAGCTAGGGGTGTCATAGACACCTGAGTCTGCAAACACGGAATCAGGGTGCGAGTGGAGGAGCTTCTCTCTCTCTTCCATCTCTTTCCTTTCCTGAATGGATGCCATAATGGTTTTGGAGAGGTTGTCATAGCGGACTGGAGAGGGGTCTCGCTGATGTGGAGCTGGGCCCCCCAGCACTGGGCTGAAGCTCTGAGGTGGTTGGCGTTGCAGCTCGCTCCCCCGTAGATGGCACATTTTGGCTGATAAATATGGTGAGTGGTACCCGACAGAGCTGACTGCAGAATGGGCAACGCACTTCCTCCCCGAGGGTGACATGGGGTTTAGCAAACTGTCATATGAAAGACTCCCATTTCTGTTCGACAGGGAATTGGGAGAAAAGATGCTTTTGTAAGGAGTGGAAGCCGCCCCTTCAGACTTCATTGGATGAAGGGGCACTTTGTCTGTCCCTCTCCTGCCAGCAGATTTCAGGCTCAGAGATCGTGAATTGATAGCAAAGGAATCTATCTGGAGTGGGGAAGACTGATAGGTCTTGTGAAGGGAGCTCTTGCGGTAGCTGGGGATGTCCAGGCTGGGTTCGGACTGGTAATCAAGGCTTCTGCCATCCTCTTCTATCAGAGCCCCCTGGCTGTGTCCCTCCTGCAGGGTGATCTAAAACAGAGGTGAATAGGAGAAACAAAAGCCTATAATAGACATGTGCAGATCTGCTCTCCGTGGGACTGCACAGGAGGAAAAAAAGTTGGACATCTTCTCTCAGACTCACAGCCTACGACAAAAGTTCATAAGGTTCATTATGAGGAATGTGACTCCTCAGCACGTGGACAGCACCTCAGAATCAAGGAGTCAGTCACAGTAACTGCTAAGTAATATGGACTAATTAGTACATCAATGCATGAGCACAATGAGATAACTTCTAAACTGAAACTCTGTTAAGGTAAATGAGATTGTAATCTGGTAATAATGCCCTTGGAAAAGCACTCTGCTTCAATCTTTCCACAAATAGCTCTTGAGTTGAGTGATGTCTGGTTCTGAGTGCTGAGTCAGACATCCTTTGGGCTTCATTTCAGCACACTGGGGACCAGCACACTCTTATTCACTTTACTCAAGATATAAATATTCAACAATTCTGAAGATCAGGTCACAGGTCTTCAAAATCAAGCATCTAAAATTAATCAGAGTAGAGAGGCTCCCTCCCACCATTTAGACAACAAAATAATTTACCTCAGAGAAGGAAGCAGGCCAGTATTTATTTATCTGCACTGAAAACAGCAGGATAGATGCAACAAGCTCAACAAAGCAATGCTGCAAAAGTGGACATGTTTTCATAAGAAGCACTGTGAAAATCTACACTGTTGCACAATGATGCCAAATGTTGCTGTTTGTTTTCACACTGTGACATTCACAAGATCCCTGTAACGAATTTTTCCTCAGCCTCAAGTTGTCCAGAATTAACTGGGAACAGATTGTGACAGGCTACTGCAGCTCACTCACCTGCTCAGCAGCAGCATGGTAGTGGACTTTGGGATTGTTGCTGAAAGCTGGCCGGTACTTGTACATGGCAGGTGTGGGAGGGCTGATCAACTTGGGTGAAAGGCCACTTTCTGGATAAGAAAAAAAACACAGACATTATATTGGAAAGTGTGGACAGCATTCCTAAGCTCTTGCTATCTTTGCTTCTCTGCAAACTGAGCTCCATTCCACACAGAATGGAACTTCTGCTATTTTTGTGATGAATTCCACCAAAATCAACAGGGCCCCATGTGGAAATAACAGTGCCCATGTCCAGAGCAATAATCTAAAGAGAAGAAGAAAAGGTATGCTATACAAAGTGGTGTGACATATTTTGGTGAGTAGTATTTTTGCTGTATTTCAAATTACTGGTTATTTGGGATCAATTCAGCAAATAGTTT
Source organism: Centrocercus urophasianus (assembly GCF_019232065.1). NCBI lineage: Eukaryota > Metazoa > Chordata > Aves > Galliformes > Phasianidae > Centrocercus > Centrocercus urophasianus. The sequence goes on from NW_024884867.1 coordinate 11,138,656, forward strand.
TGTCTGAAGAAGGGAGATTTCTTAAACAGTCTCAAAGCTTTAATCTTTTCAAAAATGAAATATTCGTTTCTTATGACTAAGCATTTTATGCTAATATTTTTGATTCCCTACTTCAAAATGACATTTTTCATTGTTAAACTGATAAAAACTTAAGAGGGGGTTTAAAAGAGTTTAAAAACTGCAAAACTGAAATACCCAGCTTAGACTTGGAATGAAATACTTCAAGTTTTCTTTCCCCTTTCTGCTGTTTATTCCTCTAACTCACAGCTCTTGTAAAAACAAAACCCTTCACCCAGATCCCCTCAGTGTTCTCAAAGAATAGTATAATATTTTAAAGAGGGTAAAATATTTTCATATTATTAAAAATAAAACACTGATCATGCAACTATACCTTCACTGGTCCCCAGCTGCCCTTTTAACTCAGAGTATTTGCTTTGATCTCCTTTGGGTGGGAGCGGTGGTTGCACATCCATACCTTTCTCCTCCAGACCTTCCAGGCTGATTTTGGACTGCAAATGACCAACGAATCAATTACTGCCCACAGCAAAAACACAAAAAAAGCCCCACAAGAAAAAAAAAAAAAGAAAAAAAAGGGAAAGAGAAGAGTGAAGAATTCAAATTTAGAACTCAACAAGTTCTGAAACACGACTTCTGCGGTCCTTTCACTGGACCAGAAACCTTCCCGTCATCTGGAAGCTCTTAACTTTCCTCAAAGTACAACAGCCAATCTGGTGGTTCAAGGGTTCTCACAGTACGAGTTAAAATTAATTAGAACAGAGAGGCAGAAATTCTTGGGACAAAATATAATGAACTACTGCAAAGAACCTCTTTCAAAAGATGCCGGGAGGTCTGATAATAGATTAAGAACCGCTGTTACTGAACCTGGGTTACTTTTAGAAGATGAAGTACGAGACAAGGACTCAATCACCACTGGCGAGACACATCTGAGAGACGTGTCCTCTCAAGGAGATTTTCTACGACAAAGTTATTTCCAGGCTTTGGTTCCATAAAGCCCAGGATGTGCTCCTCAGAAGTGCCTAAAGACATCTCACCTTGCTCCGGTTGAGGTTGGCTTGGATCCCATTGTCGCTGATCTTCACTGTGATCTGTCGTTCAGATAAATCAGGTCTGAGGAAAGGAGGCTTCACGCTCACAGCCAGCTTCTTCTTGGGCTCAACTATGTACCTGGTTAATTGTTCAATAGTTATCATTAAAATAAACTGTAGCCTAAAAATTAGACATAGAGACAAGACAATCTTCCTACTTGAGGCATGATTAAAGGATGTGATAGAATCTACATAAGTAAGCTCCATTTATTTCAGTGGAAGTCAGCCCAAGTAATAATTAAAAAGCAATAAAAAGATCATTGAGGTTTTTAGTGAGCAAAAGGAGAGGATGTATTAAAAAAAAAAAAAAAAAAAAAGTAATTTTGGAAGCACTGATACACAAGAGCACAAATCATGAGAAGAGAGAAGGAGAGGCCTACCACCAAAGGAAGCAAGTTACTAGATCTTACCTAGTTATCATGAAACAGCTTCCCTGCAGTGGAAGGTGGAGGAGACTGGGGGAATAAGACCCAGCGAGTGGGGAATTAATGTGGAGAAGATGTGCTGTCAATTATAGCATATCACATGGTGACTTGCTTCTGTAGTGTGTTTAGAGTGTTAACATGAATGGAAGTGAAAGAAACAGGCCTGTAGCAAGCAACAAATCTAAAGGGAAATGGATGATTTTAGATACTTAATTACTTTCCAGTAGACTGTGACTCAGTAAGTGCAATTTGGCAATGGCTGTACAACACATAAGCAGCACAGTGCACAAGCTTTCTCTGTTTCATCCAGTAAAAAAGACATTCTAGCACTGAATGGCTCAGTGTCTTTCAGTATACAGGACAATTTGAACAGGTCTTCGCAAAACACAAAACATGGCTTGCTAAAAGTGAGAATAGCAGTGGTGATGTTGCTCACACACCTCTCTTAACCAGAATATCTCCCAGCTTCTAAAGTCCAGCTTAAAATATCTTGACCTGATTTTTAAGTTTTGGCTATTCCAGCGTCTCCATTTTAATAAAAGTAACAGACTTGTAGAAGTTATTTGTTCTACAGCAAGTTAAAAAAAGAAAAAAAATAGACAGATAACAGTACTGAGGTCTGGGATTGCTCAGCATCATGAAAAAGGCCCAAATAAATCTTCTGGTTGTGATATTATTAGTGTGTACACAGACTAGACAGCTCAGAATCTAGGATATTTATACTCCATCTGATCTACTGCATTAAAATCCCCATTTCAGAATGTGAAGGGATAAATCAATTTCTGCAAAAATAGAAAGCCATAAACAAAATCCTTGGTTCTACAATGTAGACCCGGTTGAAAATCTGTTCTATGATAATTAAAGTGACAGTGGGATTGAAAACCAGATGCCCTAAATCAGATTCAAGTCTCAAGAGGAAATGTTGATTTTAGAGAACTTCTTTGCGTCCAGTAGGCTAGGATCCCTCACCAATACTTGGACATTGACTGTGCAGTACAAAAAGTCATGCTGGAAGTGTGGTAACATACTGAAAGTTAATACTGAAAGTCACTGGATGAACAAGTTGGTGAGACAAGGCTATCAGCTCTTGATTTAAGCTGACTCGGTCATTCCAGATACCTATTTCTGGCATGAGGATTACGAATTATATGAAGAAAGCAATTGCTTGGGCAGGTTACAGCTATGCAACAGCGAAGCTGCTACCACAGCTACCTCTTTCCCAGCAACTTCTCCACCTCCCTTACTCCCTTCCTCTTACCTGGGAGCCAAAGGACTGCAGAGCACGTGTTCCACATTTCCACAGCATCCTCGGGTAAAAGGATTCACTCCCCCTCGAAATTTACCTGTCACCTGGAAACATATTCAGGTCAGTGCTCAAATTCTGGTTTCGTAAATCATTGCCCAACCCTTAGAAAGGCCAGGACAAGTGTGTCTTGTGCTAACAATACTGTCTTGCCCAAACAGGAGACCGCTGTTCTTTGAATGCTGCACATTTCCCCCCTGCTCAAGCACACCCCTCCACCAGCTTCCACACACACCAGTCAAGAGCCTTTCCCACAAGCACCATGAGCTCAATATGAGTGCATTTTAAAGCTGCCACGTTCACCTCTCCATGCTGTTCCTGCATGAGTTGTGCCTGCTGTCAGCCAAACATCCTGTATTGGTCTCTTTCCTTCCCTCCACTTCTCTACCCTGTTAAGACCCCTCCAAACAAAAAGGAATGACAGTTCTTAATGCCGGATGAGATCAGTGTTTCTTCCACATCATCCTCTTCCTCCTGGCAGCATGAACCACTGTCTCATGGGGGAGGGTGCCAGGAACTCCCCAGTGATTACCGTGCTTACTTGGAAATTAGCTACTTTAATAAAAGTCAAGTCTTATTAGTCTGGCAGGATGTAGTCAAAGCTTCAGAAATGTTATAAAGGGTTTGTACTTAGCAGGCAGATACTTGAAAGTAACCATATGGGGATAAATACCAATAAAGCCAGAGAGATTAATAGTGGTTGCCAATAAAAGCATTACGTTGCTTTTTGCAAGTAATGCATTTTAATCAACTCACAGTTCTGATCTAACACCGAGTTTAAAGAGTACCAGAAATACTTTAATTACTTGCACATAAAATAACAATGATTAAATGATTTTGCAATATATTATGCTGGCCTATTTGATATTACATAAAACTCTTTAAAGGCCAAGAGAGACATGCTGGAAGTTCTGAGTGTTGGAAGTAACCTGATGACTAAAGCATGGACCTGCACATCTGGCACATCCGCATTCATTCCTGGGCTTAAGCTAACTAGCTGCCAGATGCTGCCAAAGCACTTCATATCTCTGTTCAGCTTCTCAAACACAACATGAAAATAAAATTTCTCTACCTCACAAATCACATTAGTAATTATAGCAATTTGGTTTCCAAAGTAGAAAGGCTGCTCTGAAAGTAATGCCTCCTATTTTATGATGTTGGCCCATGACATCAGAGGCGGCTGCTGGTGGCATGGCAGCAGAGGTTGAAGCTTCCCACCAACATCCTGCTATGTTTTGTTGCTGTGTGACAGATGGCAGCAGGGCGGCACTCTGACAGAATGGCATGTGACATGGGAGTGTGTATGGAGCACAGGTGAGTCACTGGGTGCTCCATGTGGAAAAAATGGCACCTACTGACATTCATCAATGCTTGCTGAATGGTGACGGATACCCAGAAGTGGCTGTGAGCTCAGTGAGGGCTGGGTGGTGAATTTCAGCAGGGGTGACAGTGGGTCATCTCCACTGGTGCAGACTTTTGTAAGTGCAGCATATAGACTCTTGATCACTGCGGGCTAAGCACACAGCTAATCTTCATGACTGTACTGAAAAAGAGTGGTTTTGTGGCTGAGAATTTGGTAGAGCAAGTGATGTCATTGTGATCTTTGTATTTGTTGCAGTTTCCGTGGAAATAAATAGGAGGCACTACTTTCAGAACGGCCAACACAGTTTGAGATACAGATAGAAAGCAGCCTCAGAAGGAGAGGTATTTATTCACTCTATCCAGAAACTAAAAATACCAGGCTATGAGCAGATGTTGGTTATTTTGGTTCCATAAAATAATTCCAGAGGTATTCAGAAAACATAAGAACTGTGTTCAGCCACCAGGCACTCCGAAATCACAATCTGTTTTCTATGAATGCTCAAAACCTACGAGCTCTGGAATGAATGGACAGCAAGAATGCACAGTAAAACCCCGCACGTCTGCACTGCTGGCCTACAAAAATGTCATGGGAAAAGGGGCTGTGTGCTGAGCATACTGTAACTGGAGTCTTGACTGCAGACAACTAATAATGTCAGAAAAGAAAATCAATACTGAGACTACAGGAGAAAAGGGAATGTTTTAAAGCAGTGGCAAAGCCAGAAGCAGATCTTTTATCTATCATGGCTAGCCTGTGGTCCTAATTACTTAGAGAGGTACCTGAGGCTGGGAACATCCATGCTTTGGTTACAGCTCTGCAGTACATAGGACTGCACAGAAATGAAGTGTTTCAGTGCTTTGGTAGCTCAAGAAACCAAACCAACCTAGAGTGCCTTTTCCAATAGTTATTTCAATCAAATTAAATGCAAAATTCTCAACCTGTCCAAATATAACTAAACACAGAATAAGTTCTTTGTTTGTTTTGTAATTTTTAATTTTTTTTTTCTTCTTCCTCACCCTCAAATTTTTGTGGACAATTTTAACCCCTGTGGAGAAACAAGCCTCAGATAGAACATGACTTGGGATAAGAGACTAAAATGCTTTGGATTTCATGTTACTATTGTTAGCACTATCAAACTTAATACTTGGCCAAAATCAATTTTAAAATTAAGACCAGCTGACTCCAAGCAAGACTAAGATAGACACAGCAAAGCATTTAAGGATTTTCAGCTACAGTAAGCCTGCTTTGTTCAAAGTCCATGTTAGGCAGCAATTCAGGATGACTTCAGACTCTTTGCCTATGTTAACTTCTCACACTATTCATGGATTTTATGCATGGTTTTATTGTCTCTTGTAGGATAGCAAACAATCTCATCCCAGTGTACAAAGACCTCAGACAGCTTACTGGCACGCTGCATGCCCCAGCTGAGTACCCCTTACAAACAGAGGCATGCTATGGGTCCCATGACTAGATCTCTATCACCTGTTGCATGCTATCAGTGTGTGCACATGTATATATGCAGACCCCAGACAGGGTCTGAACATGATACATGTGAGTAACTGCAAGGGAACTAAAGTTTTACAGTTTTTTTGGCACAAGATGCTGTCAGCACTTGGTTTGGACAAACAAAACAAGTTAGATCCAATAGCCTGTGTGTGTGTGTGCATGCACATACACGAGAACAAGGGAGACAAAGAGAGAGAGACAAAGAGCTAGCTCAGGCCTTATTAAGAGCATGTGGGCTGGCTGGGGGAGTTCAAAATATCAGGAGATAGGGCAAAGACTTGATTTAATCTTTTCCTTTCTTTTGTTCAGTCTCATGATTTGTTCAGTCTGACTCATAAAGTCTGAACTTTTGGAGTTGACAGTACACACCACATAAAACCTATTTCAAGGACGTGAGTAGATTTCAAATGTTAAATAAGGCTTTGTGGTTAGGATAAGGGAAACATCTGAGCTTGCAGTGCATTCAAGAAAAAAAGTGAAAATGAAAAATGAGGCAAACTTCCTAGATCCTCACAAAACCCTCAAGAAGAGTGTTGGGTTTTTTTTATTTGTCCAAGCTGACTTGCTGGCTTTTCTTTCCAAATCAACATCTTAGCTACACAGAGAAAAAACTGCTGCTTACCTGCTCGTTGGTCGTGCGTCCTCGTGCCACTAAAACAATATGGAAACCAGTGAGACCAATGACTGGAATAAAGAATAACCCAGCCACACACATGACAGCCATTCTGTACCCAGGAGTTAAAGAAACTGGAGTGAGTGAAGGGAAAATGAAACTATGAAGAACAAGAAAAGGAAAAGGAGAAAAAAATCTGGGAAATCAGGAGCATGTTTGTCATCTTCGATTAGATTAACCAAATTTCACCTTAAGTCCATCTATTCCTAGCAACAGTCCTTATCATTGAGATTGTTCAAAAATAAAGTGAACTCACTGATCCTGGCTTCAATCATCTTGTAATGACTGCTCTGCACTAACCTACCAAAGGGAGTAGCAATCCTCAGAGCCAGGGGTTAGAGTGTTACACTGCTGTGAAGATGACATACCTCCAGGGCAAACACTACTGTATCATACGTTTAAATACAGTAAAGAGTACTCAACAGTGTAGAGTCACACGCAATTGGAAGTAAAATTCAGGAGATGCTGTATCTTTCTGCTGTGTGCCTTAGCAATGACTGAGATAGACAAAAGATCAGGCACAGCATGGGGGTAACCACACGTCAGATGAGTAAAAAGAAAGAACTGTCCTAAGCATTTACAGGGGAGGAGCAACAGGAATCAGGAGAGGAGTAAACCTGCACCAGTTCCAAGAAGACAAACCTTCATATCCACTCCTTCATATTTTCCTCTAGGCCACCTTGTGTCTCTGAAGACCAAGAAGAAGGATACGTAATGGTGGTATGAGCTGCTCCCAGCTTTTCCATGTGGTTCAGTATGAAAATCAGGCCAAAGGTGAATACTCCAACCATGTGCGTACTTAAGGACAGCAAGAAGAGAAAAAAATAGCGATAGTTCCTCCGTCCTATGCAATTGTTGACCCATGGGCAGTGATGGTCAAAATCCTTGCAAAGAAAGGGAGAGACAGGGAACAACATCCAAACAGTGAAAGGAAATAGCTTTTCTTAGAGGTAAATCTGAACTGTCGTCATGTAAAATCACATAAATCTAGTTCTGAAGCTTTACAAACCAGGTACAGCCTCTTTATAAGGCTCTTCTCAGCACAAAATGGCTTCTTTATATATGAATGGAGAGGTACTTGAGAGTTCATAGAGTTAAGAGAACACATCGCAACATAAAACAGGCTATTCATCTGGCAGCAGATGCACTGATTTCTTTTTAATCATCCATCACATGAGGAATCAATTACAATGAAGCTATCATACCCCATAGTATTCTGAAGATGCAATACTGGCTGCAGAATTCTCTCCCCGACATTTCTGTATTTATATGTAGCTAAACTTTTTAATTAGCAAGCTCAAGAAAAATACTTTTCCACAAAGCAGGTTCCTACAGATTTTCATATTTTTTGTAAGTTTTGCCCAATATATTTACCAAAACTTTACTAAATAAAAGAAATCGATCGGTTTTCTCAAAGCACATCAGCAAATGCCAGAGGTGATTTAATAAGGATCATTCCAGGCTATGCTTGAAATGCTGACCCAGCATATGCCTACGATGTGAATCTGGTTGTACACTCCTAAAATATCTACAGATTATGAAACTATACAAATACCCACTGTGAACATTTCAGTAAAGAAAAAAAATCCGACTACTTTTGTCATGGATTTATTTTTCAGTCCATCTGGTCACAGCAGGCTTTGGGTTTCAACTGATTTTATTTCTGCAAGGGTTGTCATTTTTTGTTGTTAGGTTATTTTTATCAAACTGGCTCAAAAGTTTTATATTCAGGCTAAGAACTTTCATAGCACATTCTAGGCTGAATGAGAAAAGAGGTGAATTCCAACCCTGCATGCGTTCCACACTGAAAAGCCAGCAGAGTCACTCTTATCACTGTCTTCAAGCTCTTGTAGAATAGACAGGTGAACAGAAATAAACATCACAAGAATCAATAAAGTATGCTGTTTAAGATCACTATTTATTGATTCAGAAGTTATTAATGCTTTCTGCCTACATTTCTTCACGGCAATCATAATTTAATTAAACAAGCAGAGTTTCACTCATTCTTGCCCACCAGAAGAATAAGAACACTGAACCAGTCTAACTATCAATAAATCCTCCTGACAAGTAGGCAGTCACCTTGCATTCCGCTGGTTTATTTGGGTTACTTTTGGATTCTCTCTCATTTTCATTTCTGCAGCAGAACTGCCTCCCCTGGAGGCCCTATGGCAGCACGAAATCGCAAGTGTTTGTACCACTGGGTTTTGGGCAATCTTTTTCTGAGAAAACATCATTTCTTGAAAATGGATTTTCATGCTAAGCCACTGGGGAGAGGAGAAGAAAGAAATTCTATGGGATAATTGAGAACTTTATCATCTAAACAGTCCTTAGAATCTAGAAATAGTGAGAACATTTGTTTTAAAACTAGGAATATATGAGCCAGGTTTTCTCCAAAAAATCCACCTCTGTTTAACAATACACAGCAGTCTAACGCAACTGTGTGACGAGGAACAAATAGTTGTGGCTATTCTCCTCCACCCAGGGACTTCAGTAGCTCCTTTCTCTCCATCTTCTCAGATCCAGCATCCTCCTTAAGGATTTTCTCCTGAAGGAGAAAATCACGGACACAAGATAAACCCTGTCAGCCCTTCTCACACAAGCAACTGTACTGCTTTCCTTGGGACTGTTCCCTTGCTTTTGGCAACGAGGATTAGGACAAAGATGGTGTACATAGCATTCTAGCTGATACCAGTAGTTTTTGCTGTCTGATTAGCAGCCCGTTTCATTTTAATGGCACAGCTGAATATATCATAGACACATTAAAAGAATCACATTTCTATTTGGAAAAAAAAAAAAAAAAAAAAAAAAAAGACCTTGCATCAGAAATGATCCTTAACAAATGGAATTTTTAGCTTAGCTATAGAAACTGCCCCCAGGCAACACAAGTACTGTGGATACAGTACTCTGTACTTAGAATTTTAGGAGATGTCTATAGCCCAGAAGCACTCTTTACTATTTAGGGGTTATTTTTAAATATCCTGTGTGCATTACCAAGACCTCAGGGTTATTAAGAAACATGAAAGCCCTATAATTCAGAGGGACAACATTAGAAGCATGACTGAGTTCATGCTCCAAGCTGAGGTGTTGATGTAAACATAGAGCCCTTCCACTGAGTGTAGAACTGCACACAGAATTCTGACCTTGATTTCCACACATCCCCGGTGATCTTATGGTTCATCACTTCATTTCAAACAAACTGGTGCCCTCACTAGTGGACAAACACACAAGTGAGAACAGTTCACCCTGAACTTTCCGCTCTCCTGAACTCTGCCTCTCCACAAATGCTCCCATTCACCTCTTTTTTACAATCACGACCCCTAAGCTACCTTGAGGAAGACACAGCCAGGATTATAAACCTTTTAACCTAATTATCATCAGCAACAAAGCTGACATCAAACAATATTGCATATGTAACATATATCATAACAGAAGGCTGTGCTTCAAATGGTACCGATCAGTAGAAGACCATCACCAAGGTTAGAGCTGGGAACTTCCAAGAATTGAAACACTGGGGGAAGGACCCAACTGCACATTTCCAGTAGCATGTACGTGCAACCCCAATCACAGGGCCAAAGTCAACACAATCAGCAGCACTGTTACCTCAACACAGTTGTCACAGACGCTGCAGTGAGAGCAGCGTGGAGGACGGTAGAAGTGGCAGGTGGCACACCATTTCATCCGTACTTGGATTCCTTTAATCTCCACATTCTTGTAGAGTGGAGCTCGGAAGTCATCGTCTTTATCTTCATCTTCATCTGCTGCTCAATGCAAAACTAAAAGTTACTGGAAATAACAGAGTAATGATAAAATATCTAATCCAGACAGTGCCTTGGATACAGGGGCACTGCATGCGCTCTTGGGCTTGTCAGAGAAACAGAGTGGTGGAAGTGATGGACTGTCAGAACAGGTTGTCCTGGTTGCTGAACATATCAGTGATCTGGGCTTGTTTCTGCACTCGAGGCAGCTCCCATGGGAGCACCAGGCAGCCAGTCCAGAGCCTGGACAAAGAGAAGTGTTTGAGTCTTATCTTAGCCAACAGTTACAGGCAGAATGGATGGGATGAGATGCAAACTAGAGTCAAAGAGGAGACAGAAATCAAGAAATATTCAAGCCCCTGTTGAGAAGGCTATTTAAGATTAATTCAATGCTAGCTTACCAGCACATAAATCACAAGAAATTACATTAAGAGATATTAAAATAAAGTTTTGTTAGCTCAAACCTCCAAACCAACCCAGATGACCCCATGCGATAATTTGTCAAGTGCTCCAGCGCCAGTCCACCACCATCCCAAAGTTCTTTTGCTCCTGGGAGCTTGATGCCACAGTGAGAAGCAATCTGTGTGCCTGCAATGAGCCCTGGCACCAGTGTCTGCTTCCTTATAGCATCTTTCCTGCTCACTTCTTCATAGCATACCCCAAATATTCTTACTTTAGTAGCAGTACATAACTGGGATGATCTCGCTTCTCTCAAAGGCAGTACAATCCAGTGATTTGAGCACAGGACTGGAAGTCATCAAGTCCTGCATTCTGAATTTTTCACTCTGTGACCTTGGGATAAGTTATTTAGCCTCTCTTTGCCATTAGTAACATGGGGAGGACAATATGGCAGTCATTTTATTAATGACAACCCAGTGGGTGGATGGCTTATCATCTCAACCAAGTGCTGCTGTTTAAAAAAAGAGGCCATTTAAAAATAAATGCAAAAAAATAACAGCCAGTCTAGAATGCATCTTGGGAAGAAAAGGAAAGAAGGATGTTCACAACAGCTCATCTTTTATTCTAGATTCCTGTAATCTTTATTTGTTTCCTTTCGACAGAGACTACGTAAGAAGTTAAACTCTACTTAACACCTGGTAAAACACTGCAGTGCAGCTGGCATTGACAGACTCCAAATTAGGTGGAAATTCATGATATTATCCCGGTGGAGCATCAATAACTGTCATGCTGTTCTGTATTAAATCTTCTCTAAATGTGTTAGCCCTACTAAAATGATTGAATTTCCACCAACTTCAGAAGGACCTTTTCCCTTTGCTTAGATGAGTCTGGGATTTGGCTCAGCTACAATATTTACCTTGCAAGAATATTTTCTGGATTAATGTTTGTGCATGGAAGCAGACTGCTGTACTGGCACTGCTCCCTACAGTTTTCCTTCATAAACGATCAGTGGCAGTCAGTGGGAGCCAGACTCCAAATCCCTTGGGGCACTTCTATTAATACAATCTTTGGGTTCTTCAATGCTTCAAATCAGTCCATGCTGTGCAATGCATGTGTGGGCATAGGAAAACAAGACACGAGAGTGGTCACACCATTTAAACACTTGTAGAAATACTGACTATGCGGTCAAAAAGTCAGTAAGTTGTACATACGTACGTGCAGTGATATGTGCTTGTATAAACACATCAGTCTGGCAGAACTGACACAACTAAGAGTATTTATGGAATATTCACATAAAAAATACTGGAAGTCAGTTTGCAGTTGGTATTTATAATTAGCCAGCAACAAACATCAGCAAACTCAATTCAGACTGTAAAGCAGATTTGTCAGGGCAGTCTCAGTTTCAGTGACTTCCCTTTCTTCTCAATCATTTTAGTGTATTACTGGCAGCTCAATTGCACAGAGCAAGACCTGGCTCATATCAGGATCATTCAGAGAGCCAGCAACATAAAAAAAAGAATCCATAAGTAGGTAACGGATCCAGGAGGTTAATTTAGGTCCTGTTCAGTAATACAAGAAAAAGGGGGCTTACTTCCCCCATGCCAGAGAACCTGTAAGCTCATAGATACAGCTGGAGATGTCCTTATTACCAGCTCTAGGTGATCTGAGCACCAGAAGCCATTGGTAGAGGTCGGTACCTTACCACAGATTCTTTCAGTTATCTGCTGACAAAACGCAACCAAATCTCCTGGTTTTATAACACATCTCACGATTTTTGGCAGCTTCCTTAAAGGAATCCTGCCATTTCTAAAGACTCTGTTTTTGCATTGCTTTTCTATTATTTTGTTTTTAAAGTAAATTTGTAACTATCGGGAATGTGCTAAAAAGCTCGGAAACCAAGATAAATATGTAATTTCAACAGCAGAAAGCAAACAGATCCATGGTACATCATTTTAAATCACTCCCACAGTTTTTGAACTCCTTGGGTTGCAGCTCTGTGGGCGGTGTGGGGTAGCAATAGCTTTTTTAGCATGCACACTTGTGATCTGAAATAACATCTGCTCCCCTTTCCTCCCAGCAATGGTATTTATAGTCTTTCCCATCTTTTCCTTATCAGATTGCTTCCTTCACACATCTACACTTTTACCCCTTCATTTTCTTTAAGTATGACTCCCATCTCTCTTGCACTTTCCCTACTCCCAGCCTCTTTCAGACCAAGTACATGCAGAGCACAGGGAGATAAGCCTGCGGCCACAAGTAAACAGAAAGGGATGGAAGAAAGGCGAGCTGTAGGGCACTCCGCTTTGCTCCTGACTCCTTTGCTGAGGAACTGGGAATTAAAAGAAGCTGATGAGAATTAATTGATGGTTGGATTAGGTGATCTTAGCAGTCTTTCCCAACCTTAATGATGCTATGAATATTTCAAAGTTTCCATTTGATCTCCGTATTCTTTTCTCCTTTAAATACAAAGACCAAACTAAAGAGCTTGTTGGCAAGAGGAAGTTAGAGAAGTCTAAAGGAAGGCATGAATTTACAATATGCTCAGTCCTGATCACAGTAGGGCACAGAAAGTCAGCAAACTCCATTTTGAGGAAAGCACACTGTACAAAGATATTAGATTCCCAAACGGAGATGTTCAGAACTGAACAATATTGTTTCAGTGCTCCTCCTACCGAAGGCCAAGAGCGGGGCTGCCATCAATGACCTCACACTCACAGCATATTCAAGTGTGGTTATGTCTGATGAGAGGGAAGCACTGAAAAATGCAGGAAACCAGATGTGCTTACATTTTTTAAAATCTCACTACCACCCATTTGTACCTTTATGCACATCATCCTGCACAAATGACTAAATGTTGCCTCTGCACACAATTATTTCTTTTGCAGGAGTCTGCAGTAATTGCTCAGAGGTTCACAGGGCTCAGCTGGAGGGAAGGGCAGCAGATGCTCATCATTATTCCCCGCTACCTGGAGAAACCTGGCACTCACTATTCATGGAAGCTGGCAGTACAGGTACCTTGTTCTTGACAGGTGCAATGGCAATTCAAAATAGCTTTTATATTCACAGAACAGAGCTGGGCAAGAACACCTTGCAAAGAGCACAGATCCACCGGTTTGGCAAGACTGCCCAGAGCAGTCTCTGATGCAAACTGCATGAGAATAATTATTGGAAAACAGATAAAATTAGGTGATAATTCTCTCATTAAGTTGTGTTAAAAGAGAGAGCTCCACTGTGTTTCCCATTACATGAGCAGAGCAATCTTTATCCTATTTAATCAGCTGTGCATCCATACTAATTCAAGCAGGGATATCTTTTAAAGGTATACATTTTTTGACGCTCTAAAGCAAGACTTAATCATTGCCTTTTCTAGCATTCAATGCTTACGCATTTGTTTTAAGGCTTTTTGGAAGGAAAGTCAGCTTTGATTAAGATGTTTCAGAAAGTTCAGCCTCTCCCCTCCACTACATTCAACTTCCTATTGTGAAGACAGCAACTTAAATCCAACATGCCAGCATGACACAGGGATGGCAACTGGAATCACATCAGTCCGGAGAGCTGCTCAAAGGAGAAGGATGCTGTGCAGCCCTGTACCCTCAACTGCCAGCCCCAGCGAGTGCAAGGACAACTGACACCTCCCAGCTCAGAAGCTGGGAAGTCTCAGAAGCTCTTCCTACTATATCACCTCTACTGCCAGCTGAGGGTAAAAGATAATACATAAACAAATTAAAAATCTACAAGAAAGATTATCAGAGAAAAGAAAAAGGGATGGGGGGGGGAGAGGGAAGGGGCATCCATCAGTCCATCAGTTTTCTGTTACCTCGTGGAAAAACTCCAGGGTCCATGAAAGTAGCCATGCTGAAGTTTGCCAGCACAAACAAGAACACGAGCCCATTGTACACCGGGATGGCTGGGGAGATGGCTTTTGTCAGCCAGGGGCACCTGTGGAGGAGAACAGTTACAGGTGAGGGCTCTTTTGGCTGTATCGAGCAGTTTCTTCCCATTCGCCACCATCACAAAGGTAGTCTCATCCACTCTCCACCAGCCATTCAGCCAGATTCACAATTTAACATCAGAAATTTCAATTGCCAGTTTCAGCAATTTTCAGTACGCTGCAGCCGCCCTTTGTAAAGACGCTTTGTTCCAGAGCACAGAAAGCTCCAGCTGCTCACGTGGCTTGTGGGGCTTTGCAACCCTATTGCTTTATTTGCAACCTGGCATTTTGCTTCTCTGTGTAAAAGCTGCGTTCAATTGTTGCATTTCTGTTTATTGTGTACACTGCCTGCTTACAGACAGTGGCCAGTTCTCATCTGGCAGAAAGCAAAACAGGATTCTTACACCCTTGATCACCACAGCAGGTACAATGCAAAGGCCATTCACATTCCACAGAATCTTCCTGAGTGGTTTCCAACTCTAAATAACAAGCAAAACCAACACTGCAAAACCTCTCCCTGGTGGGAATTTGGACAGAGCATGAGCTCTGCCAGTGGCTGCAGAACCTGGGAATGCTGAAAAGAAAGGGAATGGCAACTGCCATGAGAGCACTGCTCCAAAACACTGACAGACACAGCACACTCAGCACAAGTAACAGGGGAGGACAAAAAAGACAAGGAGAGAAACAAGGGGACTTTGGAAAGAGCTTGGAGAAATGCCTGTTACTTACAGGACAGTTGCTCTAACCGCAAAGATCATTTCCCATTGCAGAGGAGGGCTGGACCAAGACAGGCAACCGGGTCCAATAAAACGCAGCGTTTACTCACTCAGCCATTTACAGCCTCTCTAAAGCTGCTAAGCATTACAGCAATCTTATTTCTCTTTCAGTTCCTGCCTGCCCTGCCAGCAGGGAGCCTGGCAAACTGCTCAAGCCAGTCAGCTGCAGCACCTTGCCACCATTCACATAAACCGAGCATTAACACACGCATTCCAGATCACATTTTGCCTGAGTTACATCTACAGCTGAATCGGGCTGTTTGCCAGCCTGAAGCCTGCAGAGAGAAAAAAAACACCAATGCACACCCAATATTATCCCAAATCTAATTCGCACTGCTTGTGCTACTGATGTGCTGTTTTGAACAGCTGAGAATGGTGTTACTGACTTTGAAGAGACACTGTTAAACATGTGTGCTCTTGTGGCCAGCATTAGAAGGACAGCACATTTTCTCCCATTTCTTTGTGAGCAGGCAAGAGACTTTTTCTTCCAGATAGCTGCTAATTCACAGAAAGATTACATGAGAGACTCCCTCAGATGATTAATGTAAGGATGAGTTAATGTTCCCATTTGTTATTCCCTTTGTCATGTTCCCAACAAATACATCAAAATACTATGAAAAACCTGAGCCATAAGCTAAACTAAACAGCTCATTTAATGGGTAAACACTGTGTGTGAAAATACTTCATGGAAGCTGAAATGAAGGATAGAGTGAGTCACTGTACATACTAGCCAGAAGGTCTGCGCACCATCCTTCCCTTTTTTCTTCCCAGAATGTTTATGCAGTATTAGATATTACATAAAATTTTAGATGGGTCAGAAGAGGCCTCATTTGTAAACTGGGCTGATGGATAAAAACAGATGTGAGATCAAGTCCTGACTCATAACTGCAAAATGGTCTGAAAGAGAAAATCAAACTGCTAACAGGACTCACAAAACATGATGCATCCTCTCTATCCTTCTCATCTAATGCACACACAGTTTTAGCCGAAGTAACAAAAATTGTAATCCACATCTGGCAGGCTGGTTTAATTGCTAACCCATCAGGCAAAAGTGGCATCTGCCCTTCTGCACTCTGCCACGAGAAGGAAGCTGCAGAAACATCTGGACAGGCCCTGCAGTGAGCCTACGTTGTGCATTTCCTCCTCTGGGAGAGCTGCTTCCAGCAGCAATAACGCTCATCTCTGGGACACACCTAGATGAACTTTTCATAGGCTTTACTTAATGGAAGCTGTTTTGAATTCAGATAAACGCCACACGGATTCAAAGCTTTCTTCGGTTTGCTGGCGAATCCAAGGTTTCAACAGGCTGTGGTCTTTGTGTCACCAACTCATCTCACCATGGAATCACAAAGCCAAAGAAACAGCCCTTGCACTTTATGATCAGCTGCAGAACTGCAGTCATTGCAGAACTCAAAGGAAAAGCCCATGAAAAAGTTAAGTGAAGGGAGCAGCACGGAGTGTGCAGGGACTTGCCTGCGTCCCAGCAGCTACACCTGCCTCACCAGGTGCCTCTACGGCTCCAAAGACACGCTGCTCCACGCAGGCGGTGCTCCTCACCCCGCCACCAACAACCACCTTCCAGGTAACAGCAGCACTTCTCAAAGGCACTGCACTGCCGATGCTCTAAGTTAACTTAGATCCCACAATGGAACCAGGAGCCCTGATGGATAACAGTGCGATTCCAGCCATGCTGCTTTGCGCTACTTCCATAAGCATGCTGGACAGAAACCTTCCATGGTTTTGTTTACAGCTGAAATGAAGTGCCAGCATGTGCTGCCCCGGCACATTGCGGATAATTACGGATCTCAAGTTCTTCTGAACGAAGCACACAATTACACAGGCAGCATTTTCCTCGTAATTATAATTCTTCAACAGAGTGAATCTGCTCGTAACTCAGAGGAGAGTAATTTGGGGTGGCAGACTTAATCTCATTTATCCTATTTGCTCTTGAAACCCTACCCTAATAAAACAGAAAGTTAAAAAGATTAACAAATAAGATCACAGAACTTGATAGGTGTCAGACCAATTCATGCATCATCAACTGCCTTCCTTGCTAAATTAAACAACAAATAACCCTTTCTGGCTCTTTTACTGGGTGCTCCTGAGCAGCCAGAGGCATGGAGCAGAATGTGCAGCAGGAGTCTAAGGTCTCCTCTCCATAGCAGAGCAATGGTATGATCTGCCTTGGTAGGGGATGAGGAAGATGTGGGAACCTCAAGCACACAGACATCCAAACTTGGGATACTCACACCTAACAAGAAGACTCTAAGGACTGCTCATTTAACTGTTCAGCAGCACCTGATAAATGACTTCAGTATGCTGGTATGCAACAAAACAATGTCCACTCGAATCACAAGGCATGGGCTTATAGCATGAAAAATAAAGCACCTTCTAACTCAAATCACCTTCCTGTACTATTAAGGTAGTGACAACAGTAATACAAACTCACTGATTCACTGCATGCAAGTAGAACTGGAGACTAATTAGGTTGAGGGGGCAACAGGCAAACATAATTTGTCTAAGCACTAGTACCAGTCTCACTAAAAACTTTCTGAGTCCTTACATCTGCAGCAGCCTGCCCCTGCTCGATACCTCTCTAGGAGCTTCTGGCCAAACCCTGACGGCAAGGAGCATCTACACATTTGCATATGTAAAATCTGTGTAAGGGATTTCTTATCACTGCCACATCTGGGCAAAGGCTTAACAAACGTACGGTGCTGCAGTGCCCATCGCAGCTGTGTACGTGGGACAGAGGAGCACGGCTGCACCCTGCGACCACAGCTGGAGCTCAGGGCAGCCCGTGGTGGAGGGCAGCGCTCGCAGCCTTTAGCAGTGGAAATCTGACACGTCTCTTATGCGCTCCATTCCAGGAGTGTTCTTTTTATTTTCTTCCATTTATATGTTCTCTCCTTCCCTGAAATCACAGAAAGTACCTTTGTGGAAAAGTCACAGAAAAAAAATGCTTGCTTTCCATTGTTGCTCACTGCCAAAGATAGCTGGGAGATTATTGCACATCTAAAAATATTTTGCAAGGTGCTAAGTCAGTCAGGTCTAAAATGGCATCGCTGGAAACTGTCAGCAGAGAACGTATCTGAGTATCACAACCAACAGGAAAGAGATGGGCAGGTTGTGGGACAGCTCAGGCCACCAGCTCACTGCTCAGTTCTGCCACAGCAGATTTTGATAAATCATCTGATTGCTGTGCTGTGTCTTACTCACTGGCAAGACTGCAGCTAATACACTGTTGCCATAGCACTACACCCTCGCTGTGACTACAGCAGTTGTACTGATAGAAAGTGATATTAAAGTAAAGGATAACAACTCGGAATGTTACATAAAAAGGGGAAAAAGAGAAATAAATACTGGAGACTTTACCACTGGAAGCAGAAACTGATGAGAGGAGTGCCACATGGAGCAGCTCATGCTGGTAATGAGTGGGAGATGGAAAAACATCCACTCTGGGTTGCCAGATGATGCAGTTATCCATCGCAGCAGGCCAAAAGAAGACCCATAAAAAACACTATGAGCCCATTCCTTGTGAAATATGGCTGAGTGAAGCCACAGGTTCAAATCCATCAGCTGCTTAACTGCTTAATTATTCACAAGAAATGTGCTGGGCTGAAATTCACTCAGGTTTAACAAAAGCTGATGAGGTTTCAGCTAACTTTCCATTACACCCTGGACTCAGTCCAAAGGTGAGTGGTTCATGTCGGGCAAAGTACAGATCAGAGAAGCTAAATCAATTAAAAATTCAACTTGAGATATAATGGTTCTTGGTAAAAAGTCTTATCTGGGCTATACTCCCAAAATAAAATATACTCTACCTTTTCCACAAAGCTACTTGAAAGCTCTGGAGCATGTTCCTTTTCTCCCTTTTTAAGTGTCTCTGAATATCTAAGAAAAGACATTACTGTCATGTGAACTGATGAGGAAGAAATACAGAATAGGAACAATACCAATAGCCAACACTGAGTGACATGACCATAGGGACAACCATAACACCATCATCTTCAAGTCCAGAAGCCACACAATGATCTCAGCAGAGACAGATGGACCCAGCAGTCTGGACACGTTCTTACAAGGTACAAATCCAAAGTGACTTTACAGCACAAAGCTGCTCTTTCCAATGCTGGGGCCATTAGAGAGCCTTGTACAAAGGAGGAGAACAAAAATCCTGCGAGGCCGTTATGTTTCTGCCATGACTTGAGAGAGCTGTTCAGGAAACGTACAGCTAATTAAGACCAGAGGCTCTTGCAGTCTTGTCTGGATCATATACTGCCTTTGAAATCTGGAAACAGTACCTGTCCATGGCCTGAATAACATGTTTCAGAGCTGTGGTGCAAGTTCTTTCATCTGTACAACTGCTTGCCTGTGCAGGGAAGGAAGACAGTCCTTGTCTGAGATCTCATCTGAAAAGTTCTGGACACTGTGACAGAATTACAGCATGTATTGAAAGGTTTCCCTGTATGAACTAGAAAGTTTAGAGACTTCATATTCTACAGAAGAGATGAACAAAACAAAGACATACAGGTATCTCTACAGCAAAGAGATAAAGAAGATGAAGAGCATAAACATTCTCATATATCAGATACACGAACAGACACATAATAATAAAACAAAAGCCTATCTTAGAATCTCATCTGTAACTTCTCTCTGGGATACCCTCCCAAAGCAGTTTTATGGAAATGTGAGCTGGGAGCAAGACATTTTACATTGAAAAAGAGTATTTACATGGTTGGTATAAAGCGGCCTTAAAATAGGAAGAATTTAAGAAAAAAATAACTTGGGCAGAGATGTAAGAAAATAAACATGACAGACAAGCTCTATGCTTTCATCCAGAAAAGAAACCATTCTGAGGAAGAAAGCTCCCTCTGGCTACCTGCTTTGGGGTGTTTACCCTTCCCAAGCCAGCAGCCGGTACCAGCCACCTTTCCAGGCAGGACATGAGAGGAGAACCATCAGTGAGTCAGTCTATTTTGGCAACACTATTCATCCTCAAATCTACAGACCTAACAACGGTGGTCAAGGTAACAAAACAGAATAGGACAAGTCATCTAGTTCAGCACCCTGCTATCACAGACCCTATGCTCACCATCTCACCCGGTCGTGTCTTGTCCTGAAACTAAACAGCATTTTATACATCAAACCCCAACACACTGCTCTTCTCTCTGCTGGATGGATGCCAGTCACAGCAGGGCAGAACTGGGCCTCTCCCACACCAGCGCACAGCCCGCTTCTGCTGCAGGACTCGAGCTGCCTGGGGCACAAAGCCACAGCTGAAAAATCCTTGTTCCTTCCAGCAGAGGGTGGTGGGACACACAAGCCAGTAAGCAAACATATAGGATTATACTGAAAGAAAGAGATGTGTGTTAAAACCAAAAAAGCAAAGGTTAAAACCAAAACCAAGGGTTCAATATCAGTAACGAAACAAAGCAACATTGCTCACTGCAGTGGAACTGTTACAAAATAAAACGCACTCTTCCAACTGCATTCACCAAGATGAAGAAACATGAAACATCAGCTGTTCTCATCATCTTTACCCTTTCCATCATCTCTACTCTACTTTCTAGTTTTGGGCAGGGAGCAGCAGTGTCTGAACAGCCTTTTTCTGCACCTCTCTATCAGAAGCCTATCTTCTCTTTATATAGAGCTGTTCTCCTTCCTTGAGTCTCCCAAAAAATCACTAAGTAACTTTCAGGCTCTGCTTCTTCTTGTCTTCCTCCCATTACCCTGCAGCAGATTGAGAGGCTCAGCAGCAAAATACGACTCCTCGTGTAGCAAAAGCCCATGGTGCTACTGCTGCTGCATGCAGGACATCCCTCAGGCACTTCTGAATCAGCAACCAGAGCGCCACTAAGACAGAAGCAGAATCAGACTCTTCACAAACAATTAAACAACGGTGTCCCTCAGCTTAGATTACATGTTTCCAGCTTTAGCAGCACAAGCCAAGCCTGAGTCCTGAGCTTCTCCTGTCTACACACACAGCAATGCCCCTGCTCACCTAACAGCATTAGGGCAGGCTTCTGGAAGCAGCTTCTCCTGCAGGTAAAACCTTATTATAACACCTGACAACGATAAAAATGCTTTGGGGGAGCAATGAAAAACTAAAATATAATGACTATCGTATTAACTGGCTTTTTATCTAAGTGATGAAACACGGAAGCAGCATCTTAGATCTAAATGTTCCTGGCAGCATGGGGAAGGCATAAAGGGAGTCTTCCAATATTTGGTTTGGTGCACAGGTATTCAATTCAGGTTGACAGAAAACAAAATTACTTGGCTTGGAAAACATCCTAAGAGATATACTTTTGATTACAGAGACAGGAAAATGGGATTCAACCTGGAATACAGATTTATTTCTTGTCAGTGCATTCTGAAGTGCACTGAGGTGGGGAACCTCAGTGGCAGCCATGGATGTGAAAATAATTTGTGCATTATTTGCTCTACCCTACACCCCACTACCTCCCAAAGACAGAGAGCACCTCGTTCATATACTGCAGTGGACACTGGGTAGCTGTTTTGTCATTTTCCTTGTTAATAGCTCAGATTTCACTAAAAGTCTATGGGTTTGTGATATGGGGGGATGTTTGTTCGAAAGAACCACAAAGTTATCAGAAGAGGTGTAATTGTGCACTGGACCTGAATGCATCAAAAATCTCCCAACTATGTTGCCATAATTCAGCAACACAAGTCAGGATTATAATTACCTGAGATGCATTAGAGACACTTAATACACTTAATATACTCCTGAGCCAAAACAGGACAATTAGCAGCTCCTGTACCAAAATAGAAGAGTATACAAATGGCATATGTGTCACCATATGCTAACAATATGCTACAGGCAGATCAATTCAGGAAAAAAAAAAGAGATTTAAAAAAAACCAAAAAAGTTGTTCCTATTTCCAAGAATCAAAGTGAATACTCAGCTTAAGCATTATACTTTCCAGATTCCCAGCTGGGACCAGAATGAGAAGCATCAAGCATCTTATGATTTAACTGTTGAGAAATTTCCAGGCCAAACTGACAAGCCAGAGGTTTGGATACAGATCTGAACTGTGGGATGATGTTGTGTCTGTGGAGTTCTTCCACCACTTCCAATGGCAATGGCATTTCTATGTGTACTTTAAAAAAAACACTCTTATTCCAGAACTTTGTTCAAGTTCATCCACTTGGGTTTTTTTGTTTGTTTGATTTGTCCCTTGATTTAATTTAAAGAGTAGGATACATCATTTTACACTTCAGGAAAATATGAACATTTACTTCTTGCTGAACAGCTAACACAGCAGAATGGAAATAATGAACTGCTTGAGCTGTTCTGAGTTAACCCCTTATTCCTCCTCTTCTTATTCCCTCCTTCCAGTATTTCCTGAAAATCACATGCCACAAGCAAAGTGGGTCTGGCTTACATCAGAGAATGCAGACAGATCTGGGATACTTTGACATTCCTCTTCAATAGCAGACAGGCCAGGGGAAGCGTGGAGCTGCAGATCACAGGGGAGCAGCCACTGCTTACTTTTCGCATTACTTACTTCAATTTTTGAAATTGTTTGGATTCTCTCTTTTTCTCCCCAAAACAAAGCGCTGCCCACGCAGGCACTTTCGCCCTCTATTGCCTCTTTAAAGCATGAAGTGGGTGCTGCTCCCTTGTCCTCCTCCCCAGGGCTGCAGGCAGCCCACCGTCCCACCAGGCGGCTGAGGTCTGACTGTGCCCCGTCCAGCCAGGAACAGAAGCTTCCCTCTTCACTGAGTCAGAAGACACTTAAGACTTGTTAGTATTTCTGAATTGCAAAACTCACCATTTGCAAAGGCTATACAGAAAATAGCCCTCCTTCAAAAGGTTACTAAAAAGAAAAGAAGTGCTAGGTTGTACCAGATGAGGAAATAAATCTGCCCCTGGTCTCTGGTAATTGATATGCAGCACCTCCTTCAGTGTTTCCTGCTTCTCTCCAATTCACATAACCATGGCTTTCGTTTCTCAAGGACATTCTGTGAATGTCATAGAAAAAAAAGGCCTGAGATAATGAGATGGTTATCCTAAAGACACAGCGCACACAGCTGAAGAGAAAAAGAAGTACTCTCACGTTGAACAGCAACAGATGTCAAGAAAGCAGAACCCTGCCACGAACTTCACCACTGCGGCAGCACAACACGGGGTCAATGTGAACCCAGAGCACTGCAAGGGCTCCAGAAACAGCCCTGAGTCTGCCCAGGCAGCGCCCTGCCCACAGCCATGCAGACCTGCAGCACTCAGGCCGCGCGCAGTGCAGCCCCCATCTCTGCAGGCTGAGGCTGTGCTGCCAGCAGTGCTGCCCCACCGGGAGGGCCGAGCAGAGGGCTGGGAAAAACAGATCCACTTCCACCAGGATTTTGTTTCCTATGAGTTCAACTCGATTCTAAGCACGCCTTCACAAACACGCAGGCATGGAGTTGTTCGGATAAGGTATCATCTTGTGTTGCTCACACACAACAGCACAGCCAGAGACAAAGAAACAACTTAAAGTGCTCAGCTCCATTCAAACAGAAGAAAGCCTGCAGAGAGGGGCTTGAGGACTCGTGACTGGTGTTTCCTCCAGCCCACCGTGCACACAGAGCACTGAGCAGCCTGCAACACTGCAAAATCTCAGCCTCCTGCCCTGAGCACAGATCACAAAAGGCAGAACCATTCTGAAACATCTCTCTTGCAAATTGCTGTAATTTCCCATCTGTCTTCAGCTCGGTTGACTTTGCTGGGTCCACAGGGGATGATTTACAGCATTCGTTTTGGATTAAGGGTTCCTAAACTGTGACTCAGGCAGCAGAATAAATGATTTGCAGCTGTCCCACAAAGGCACACTGCGTGGAGATGCCGTCCTGCTGTGGCCGTGCCAGTGGTCCTGAACCAGCCTGAGCCCCCAAGTACAGCCCCAAGCATTCAGAAATCAGTGACTGAGCTACGCTGGTTTGCAGGCAGAGAAAAACAAGATTTATTCTACGACCTCTGTTTGACAAGGACATTTGCTGTTCGAGTTTCAGAACGCAGCAAATTTGTTGGCTGAACAAAAAAACAGAGCATTTTTTAATTCTTGCCTGCCATTTGTTTCTGTGCTGGACGCTACCTGTAAGGCTGCACCTTGTGGTGCATGCAGGCGTTATCACACAGAGCTGCATCTGCCCTCACATCCACTGCAACCGCAGCGTGACTGCACAGGAACTGACGCAGGCAAACAGGCAAGATAAGAGCTGCATCTGGATCTACTGGCTTTATCAGAAATGACATTCATTTGCTCATGATTTCTCTGGCAAATTTTGAGTTTGGGAAATTTCTGAATTTTCCAATGACCATTTTTTCCCCCCATTGAATAGAAAAGGCATATTTTACTATTCTTTTTTCTTTTTTTCTTTCAGTAATGATAGTATTCTCAGTATATTCAGTGAAAGGCAAAGAAACAGCACTGTACCTTCCCTCCATTTTCAGTTTCTGTACTGTCACGCTTTAGTCAATCAGTTATCACTGCTACGCTGTGCTGAAAGAACCTTCCTGTATCTGCAGTGCAGATCCTGTCACCTATTTAGCTAAATACACGGAATTATTTTCATTTCAGTCACTGAAGCAGCCCTTCTACTAAACTGCTGCACACTTTCTGCTCTGTGGAAGATTCCTCACCACCTCCCCTCACTCCAGGTGGGTCACCAGCATCACCTGCCCTGCGGCCACTTCTGCAGAGCAGCTCTGGGACAGCTGATAAATTCTGTTCAGAAACCAGTAAGTGCGTCAAGGAAGGTTTTGGGCTCGTGGATATCAAAAAGACATCCTCACATAATTCACATAACTTTTGCTTTGAACTTTTCTCCTTCAGTGGAGCTGTCTAGTAGCTCCAGAAGACTCTGCACACTATTGATGGATAAGAAACATTCCCCATGTATAAAGAATGTACATGCTACCCAACAGGAATCTTTTAAAGCGAGCTGAGGGTGAAGCCCCTGTGGGGCATAAGTGGCAGTGATGGTAAATCAGGGGAGGAGCACTGCAGCCGTGGAAAGAATTGAGCTGGACACTGAAGAAGGTGTTTGGGACACATGTCAAGGCCAGATCACAAAAGTCAATTGTTGCTGTTATCTACTTAATCATCTCTTGTGTGGAAAAGGCAGTGAGGGAATTATTTTCAGCCAACACGACTGCCTAAGCCAATGTGACTGTCTATGCCAGTGCCCAAGGCAAATAATACTCTAAACAACAAGGCATTTGAACTTTGCTACAGATACTAAATTTGCAAAGACAGCTGTGTACTTACAGTTTCTTCCTGCAATCTCTATTCAATACCTTATATTTACATAAATGCAGAACCCTGTCCAGTCCCACCCCTCCCAGGTCTGCAAGCACAGGGAGGAGGGAAGAAGTGTCACGTTTACATTGCAATCCTTGAGACATACAAGGCTGCTTCCCTGGGAGCTGCCACACCGTGTGTTTGAAAGGTGACATACAACCATGGCAGCACAGTGCACCAGAAGCACTTGTGCATTTTACTCTTGAGTTCCTGTAATCTTTTCTCAAGAGTATCAACCATAGAACAGTTTCACTGCAGAAGTATCTTTAGCAGAAGATCATAATGACAGAAGCAACCCCTGTAAAATGGATATTAAAGCCAACTGCAAGCCAAGACAGCAACCTGAAACTGTTTTCAAGGGAATTCAGCCTGACAAACCAGCACCAGCATCAAGCTGTGCCATGCAATGGTTCTTGATGTTTTAGCAGACACATTATTCAGAGTGTAGATTGACTGATAATTGCTTGCCCCTTCTACTGACTGTGAAAAGCTGATAAAATGCAACTTTGGCTAAAAAGAGCACACACAGATCTTTACCTCTGAGATGAAGATACCAGTAAAACTATTCCAACTCACAAACAAATCTTAATCTAAAGAAATACTGCCTTGAGGGTACACTTATCTTCCCCCATATACTGTAAAGTTCCATCATTTGTCTTTAGCAGCGGTGACCTTAAAGTATATAAAATTCATAGCTTACAGGATAGACTGTAGAGAGAGGAGATCATACCTGAAGTTTCAATATAATTAATAATCCCTCAAACAGCAGGTTCTGGAAGTTCACATACCCTACCCTGCCAAGCAGAATGATCAGTTCTTACATCCAGACCAAACTGCCATACAAACACTGCCAGCACTCCCTTCAACAAAGATGAATAAAAATAGTTGTTTGCTGATATTTTTCTTCCCTACAAATCCTCCTACCTATGATCACATTTCTGCATCATGGCAGAGAATACTGGGATGCTCACCCAGTCACAGCTGTAGACGGTCTGAATCGATTGTCATCCTTTGGGGAAAAAAAAACAACTGTAATTTTTCTTACATGATTCAGTGCAAAGCACATCCTCTTGCAGTCACCGTGTTCAGAAAGATGAGTACACGTCTTTAACTTGATCTGGATCAACTGCCATCTCCTTTTATAAACTAACTTGCATACAGCCAGCCTGGACTAAAATAAATGACATCTAAGAGAACCACAGACTATTAACAGATTGGATCCAGCACCTGAAAACTCAGGTATCCGACACACTGTTGAAACAGTCAGCATTGGAAACATGTAAGAAATAAAGGAAGTGATCCCTAACTGCAGATCTTACACCAGGTGCCTCTTGCTTCCCCTTCAGCAGGCGCATGGCCCATCCATTGACAAGTGTGTTTTCCTACTCCGGTTTCTTGGGAGTCTCTATTGGCAGTGCATCAAGCCAAATGTTCCTTTTTGCTATCAACATAGCCAGGGGGCTCAGAGATGCTAGCCAGCCCTTGTTCAACTGGTGTTACTGTTTTACAACATGTCATGCTTGGTGATATTGAAAGGAAAAGACAATAAAAATTAATCTTGTGATTAAACACAACACTTTGGATCGCTGGCTGCTGCTGCTGGCACCACGCCACTGCCTCTGAGGACAGAACAGAACCTGTCTGCTGTCTACAACAAAAGAATTTTTATACAATGAGGGTCTCTTGCTACGATTGATCAAAATGGGCAGCTTGGCAAGAAGACCTGGAAACCATCAGTTACAGCTTCGTTATACCCCAGCTTAAAGCTGATGCAGTCCTGCTCCATACTGAGATGACTGTCCAGAATTTCTGCTCACACAGTGTTCACGTGCCATGTAATATACTGCTACTTTCACAGCACATAGAATTTACAGCAAATTTAGAAGAGTTAGAAAATTCGATTTCAAGATATTTGTATGTGTCAATCTTCAGAGCTTGCTAAGCACCTGCTCCCACAAAAGCAGGCTTTGTGCCATTGAAAGATTTGCACTGGCCCTTTGGAAAGGGATTAATTGCTTTTCCACTATGAATATTTGCATAGGAGACTGTATTAGTTATCTGGTTAGTCTCTGGTACCTGCACTCCAGCATAAAGTCTAGTTTCTGTGATCAGCTACACAATGTCCATTTTTATAAATGTTGAATGTTAAAGTTTCAGTTAAACTCTGCTTAGAGTCCCTGTTTCTCTTAGGGAAATTCAGATACAGAAATCTACTCAGCTAAAACAAGACACTCATAAGCATGGTCAAATCAAAATGCATTTCTAAACAATCTTTTATCATCGTGTGCATAGCTTGTTAAAGGAAATGGCAGAAACTCTGTACCTTAAGCAGGAGGATCTGCTTTTTATGTTGTCTGCAAATGGATCCTGCCACTCTTTCCATACATTCTTTAGTTCAACCACAAAGTATCATCACTTTAGATATAAAGTATATTCATAGAACCTTCATAGCATAAGCGCTGACTGGTCCTCCCTGCTCCCAAATGCTACCACCTGTGGCAGATCATGTGAATGACCAACGTCACAACCATCACCAGCAAAACCACCAATGAGATCTGCACACAACGACATTTAGTGAAGAAATGCAAATCCAAAGATTCTAATGCTCTGATCCCTTATTTTGGTTTGGTTGCTGATGGCCTACTCGTCAAATGTGGGAGCAGTGGATCAGTGTGATGAACTATGCTTCTTATAAAATAGCTTTTAGAAAGAAACAGCTCTGTGTTGTATTTGGCTGCCTCCTAACAAGTGTGATGGCAAAGCTGCTAAAGATACCACAGCTTCCCAAAGCACACTGTATGAAAACCTCTCCAACTGTATGTGTGTTATTACTTCCAGCCATTCCTAAACTGCATCAAAGGATGCACATCTGGGGATGTCTCAGTGAGAGTGTTGCAAAGACAAATATTTTGATCAGAAGAAGTCTTTGTCCAAACCTCTGATGACAGATAGCAAAACAGCAGCCTCTGAAATCAACAACTCAGGGTAAAAAATGGTTGCAGCAGACAAACACAAAAGTGGTTCTGAGACATAAATCACATAATCTGAACAGAGAGTGACACGCGTGTTTGTGCACTTTCCCGATGAAGTCATTGTACGAAGCTGTTCTTCAGCTCCCCAGGCAGGCAAAAATGCGCACGGATAGAAAGGGTGTGAGCTCTACCTAATGTGATGAAGCTACAGAAGTGATGAATAACCCTCGTGTTGATGCAGTCAGTGAGGAGATGCTGTCAGACCATAAGCACAGCCAGGAGATTTGCCAGTGTTCAAAGACGTTGCATTCTCTACCTTCCGCTTCCTGCCTCAGGCTCCTGGCACACACACCTCCTCCAAAGCCATCTTTCATTGCAGCCCGGAAAGCACATTTTTCTCTTCCTTCTCCTATTCACCTTAAAAGTCCTCCAGATTTCCAGGGATGTTTTTCAGCTCCATCTCTCCCTTATCAGAGAGGCTAGCTTTGTGCACATCCATTTATTAACATACAGGTTAATGTGCTGGACTGTGATTATCACGTTCATCTGTCTTGGGAAATTCTTTGCAGCTGCAGTGGCTGATTGCAGCCATCATACACTTGGGCTTCATCTTTTTTGCATGTTTGCTTCCTGTTGTGGATATAGACAACAAAATACTGCACATGCATGGTTTATATGGATCAGCAGATTGGCATTAGATTAACTTCTGTTTTTACAGATTAGTTCCACGAGCTCAGATTTCATCTCTGTTCTGCAACACCTCCAAAAGATCTGCAGTTAAAGTTCTGGGAGAAAAATCAGCAACTTACAGAATCATAGAATCATGAATTTCTCAAATACGTCATAACAGATGAACAAAAAAATGAAGGTAGAAGTGAGATGCACTGAAGCCATGACAAATGCAAACAATAAAACCACAAAGAAGCATCAGGAAAGCTACTCCAGCCATGCCCTGCAATGGCTGCAGAGCTATGACTTTGGTAAGTGGTACAGCAAGTTCACATTGATATTTTTACTAATGTAAGCAATTCTGCTTGGGCCAGCAAGCCTGCGCACGTTAGCAACCTGCCAGGGGTGTTTTCAGCTAAGAGATCATGGTCTAATCTTTTGCACACAGGCAAGAGAGTAATTGGATCATTGTTCATATTGTTCACAGGATAAGAGCTCTTCTGATTCAACCCTGATGCTTGAACTGCACCATCTCTCAGGAGACAAGAGGAAAGACACAAGGATTATAGTGTGGGTAAAGGGCCTTCAAAACTACAATAGAGAGAAAGGATTTTTTCAAGTTAAGCAACTAAGGTCATTTCTGCTGAAAAAAATCCACTCCTGCTAAAGGCTAACATTACACATGTAGAAAACACAAACCTGAACAGGATCTCCTGTGACACAGAAAGGCAGAAACCCTTCAGTTCTCAAGCAAAGCCAGCTTTGGTCCTGCTCTGGTGAGGGGTGGAGACCGAGCAACCCCATTTTTATCTCCAATGTTTGCTCTCCTGTAATTCATCAGTACCTCTGCACTGTGTTCACATCACTTTGCAAATGCTCCACAGCACGGATTGGTCTTTAGGACAGTGGAGAAAACTCAAGTGGAAACTGCCTAGATATGCTTGACACCTCGTTTGCAGGCTGCTTGTCATGTTGGTATTAACAGTGCAATGGCAGATCTACCGTGGAACAAATTCCTTATAAATATGGATTCATCAAACTGAAATGTCTAGGTAATAAAGATGGCTGAGAGACACAAACCCACAAGCAGAATCATGTTTCAGATACTGCAAAAATCAGCCGCTCTGATAGAATATAACATCTTCATAAATCTCCAACACGAGAAATAAGCATTTAAATAATACTGCAGAGGACAAAAGAAGCGTTAGAAGACGCAAATGAATGAGAATCACAGACACATCAACACTGCATTTTATTACTGCACTACATTTTCAGGTTGCATAAATAATTGTACACATACTCTGTGGCTGCACTAAGCCACTGTGACAACTATGACCTTATTGTGGCAACAAAATGACAAGAAATCCCTGGAGACCTAGCAATATTTTGACACCACAATCCTGCAGCTATCTCCACAAGCAATTAAATGAAAATGCTGCCCTGCCTCCTGCTACATCCCAGAGCTGCAGCAGGCAGTTCATCCTGCCTAAGGAAACACTGAACATGTATAACCAGTGGCTGACAGCTGCCAATCAGCCCCAGCTTAGTCCGTGCAGCTTCCTGAAGCGGTCCAGATAGACTTGCAAGAAAAATGCTAACCTGTATTCCTCCAAAGATGTTAAAAAAATCGTTCCACATGGGTTAATTTTCCTGAAATGGATTCTTATATTCCTTCATGAGGGAAGACAAAATAACAAGTAGAGCTGCGGAAGACGCCAGATTGCTTTCTATGCCAGCCCTTCTTGTAACCCCAGCACGTGCACAGAAACTGGGACATGCTGCACTGAGCCTGGCAGCAGCCACCAGGAACATCCCAGAGGGGAAACATGCAGGTGAGGCTGACCAGCCTGCTGCTCACAGGGACTTCCTTGGCTGGCAGCATGGGGAGGCTCCCAGCCCACTAAAATGAGCTGGTGATGCCATATAAAAAAGCCCTGGGAAGAGAACAAGAAGAATGCAGGCGTTTCCCAGGGAGTAAAGGAAAAAGAGTCGTTAAAACAGACAACCTTGGATTAAGTGTATAAAGGAATAATAAGTGAAATCAGGAGTGACGTAGAAGAGAGCAGCAAAGAAGCAGCATACAGGACAGAAAGAAGAACAGAGGAACGCAAGAGTAAAAGAGGCTGCAGAAAGAACTGCCAGAAAACAGTGTTTCTGTTTTTCATGGTGCTACAGTAGTGCCATAGTAAAGACAGTGGGAGTATTTTTGATCCAGGAGCAGCTTCACTTGAGGCCCACTTTCCTGCTTCTGCCTCTGCCTACCAAGGGCCATGCAAAAGGTGACAGCTACAGCTACGTTTGGTCCTTCCTATGGAAGTGCAACCCCTGCTTTGTGACAGCCACTTCCCCAGGATGCTCAAACAAGTACTGTGGCAACCAAAGGATGCACCATGCTGGAATGGAACGTGCGGGAACTGATCTTAACTCCTTACTCAGGGTTACTCTTCTCATCACACTTGTCTACTGCAAGCAAAACTACTTTCTGAAAGTCTTAAATCATGTGGTCATCAAAAAAAGCAGCGCCTCAAACTTCTGCCTGGAGGCCTATGCTATAGCATTTGTAGGCTCAATCAGAAGGTAAAGTTTGCTGATTGTCAGACAGCCATTTAAATTTCATTTGCTCATCTGTACCAGAAGCATCCAACGCTAACACATTTTTAGCAAACAGCAATCATTTGCTTTGCTTTACAAAGGTCATCAGACATCAGTTTAAATCTCCCACTGCTGCCCATTTGCCAAATTCTGCTTTCAGAAGACTCATTTCAAAATGTGTTCAGCTTTATTTCTTATAATGAGCAGTCAGGAGCCTTGTTTTACTCTAGAAAAGTGTACTAAAAAGGTATATGCTTTTCTAAGAACATCAAGCTGTTTTCCTTTACTACATCAAGGTAACAACTTGTTCTTATCTTGCAGCAGGAGTTGCGATGTAACAGCAAGCGATACCTTGTCTAATTCAACAAGGGCAGAGGTATGTGGATTGTGAGTCTCACTGATACATGGACATTTCCAACTTTCAAAGGGGAAAATGTGATTTAAGTACTGCCAAATTGCTCAATTACAGATATTTTTTGCATGTCTGACCTAAGAGGACTGACTGCTGAAATGCAGACTTAACCAAACCACCACAATCTCCTCTACAAGCCATCCATCCAGAGTAGAAGGACAAGAGGAGATCTGGATTTATGAGTCATGACACAAGATTATAGATCTTTGGTCTCGTTTTATGATTTGGAAAACATTCAAGCAGGGAGTTTCTCAGACAAAGTAGCTATTGGTACTTTAATCATGTGTTCCAGTGTAATGGAGCAGAAGCAACAATTGTTTCCCTGCCTTAATATATGCTTATCTTTTTTGTTTGGTGCCAGCAGCTGCAGCAACAAAGCATGTAGCCAAATCTGCAAAATACTGAAAATGCAGCTGCTAACACTATAATGCAGAATAGCCCAGATGAAGCATGTTTTCCTTTTCACTTCAACACTACTAAAGTCTGTAGAGCTCCCAGCACAGCAGAAGGCACTGCAGGTGGCACAGAAGAGGATGGCTACTGACACTGACATACCAGGACTGCAGTTTGTACCAGTGACAGTGAGAGCAGAGGATGGTTTTTACTCATGTTGTCTGGACAGCTGTGCTCTGACGTTCAGTTTCTTATTCAGGATCAAACTGCCCCAAACTTGCTGCTTGACAATTCCAAAACAAAGAACCTGCCCTCTGTTTCATGCAAATTAACCAAAATTGTACCATTTTGGATGACTGTTCTGAACACGATTTTCAAACTTTGTCAAAAATTTTTCTGGTATTAAAAAAAACCAAAAAACTTCTTGTTCAATTAAATGCCAGTAACTTCGTAATTGTGATACTCATGTTGACGATGTTTTGGACCTAAATTTTGGAAGGGTGTTGTCACTGATATTTCTTCAGACCCAAACTTTTCATCATATATTAACCCAATTTTTTTTTAAATAGCTCTAGCTTGTTCAAAATGCCATTTTTTCAGTGATTGAGCTGTTCAAAAATCCTAACCAGGGATCCATTTTATGGGGAGCTGCATAAACATGGCTGCTAGGAAGAGTCTAATACAGAGAGCAACATATTGGTTTCAGTTCTGTTTGGAGAAGAACCTGGCAGTGACCACTGAAACACACCAAACATGCTTCTGTGACCCCAAAAAAGATATGCAATGTGGTTGCATTAAAAATAAAATGAAATTTAACACTGAAATGCAAAAAGTGCAACTGTGATTTAAAAGTCAGGTTTTTTGCACAGAAGGGAGATGGCACCTGAGGCAGGGAGGAAGAAGAGTAGCTGAGGAGGAACAACAGGTCTGAGGAAAGAGGAGTGAAAAAAACCTGAGACAAAACCAGAGCCAAGGAGGCCAGCTCTGCATACCAGGGCACTGAAGTAACTAAGGAACCACAAATGCTGAAGGAAGGCTTCCAGTATTCAGCAACTCCACATGGAGGGCTCTTCAAATTGTATTCTGCTTCAGTTGCATCTTCACAACTTTCCTTCACAACTATTCACTGCTTTCAGGGTCCAGCAGAAATCCAGCATGGAGCCAAAAACAGATGGGAGAATGTTTAACAGCGAGCAGATTGACTCAGGGCCAGGAGAAAGCCCAAAGGCAGCGGTGATCCAGAGATGAGGCACACAAGGCTACAGGTTGAAAGTGCTCAGAGAACCGTGCTTCAGGTGGCTGCTTCAACAGGCTCCTATGGATTCTGTAGGAAAAGATCAAATAATGGTTATACACAGTTTGCAGTGGATTTAAGAATGGTGAGGGAAGGAGGCAGCAGGGGAAGATTGGTTGTTTTATTTGCTCAACCATAAAATATTTCTCAGTTCCATCTACAGTTACAATCCTACCAAACACTTTGGTGTCACAGAAACATATATTTGAGATAGTATGGCTTCAATTTATCCAGTATGTGTAACAGTGGTAAGGAGTTGGACTTTGGACGTGTAATCATTTTGGTAGGTGAAATGAACTCCTCAGAACAGTGGGGCAAAGCAAAAATACACAATGAATTCTCCTTAGCCAAGGAGACAAAAGAGTAAGTCATTATATTCTGCATGTACAAAAGGTATTAAATTGAAAGAAAACAAAAAAGAAACACTTGAGCAGAATCCTTTGCATGAGAAATTAGTTGAGACTGACTTCAATTTCAGATTGAAACGATCCCTAGGAAAAACTTTTTGGAACGGATGTGGAATTTGTTATAACTAAATAAGCTGCTTACCTTCTTGCTGGATGCCAAGTTCTCATTCCTAGAAGAGAAGAGGAATACATCAGTGTTGTACAGTCAGATTGAGGGCAGGGTGCAGCTAGGAGAATTTGCCGAAATGGCCACTCACCCAACTCTGTTCCTCTCAGCTGAAGAAGGTCACCATCCCTGTGGCACTGGTGTCATTCAATCAGGAACTGGTGGTGGCTGCTGCAGTTGAAATTGGTTACAGCAAAGCAAATCTTCTTGCATGGCAGATGACTTGTATCCCCTGTCAGCTCCTCCACAAAAGAGTGCAACATTCCCCAGTAGCCAGGTTAGATTATCTGACTGAAAGCTTTTCTTGGCATATTTCTGTTGGCTTCTTAAAATATTGGTTCTGTAAACCAGAAAATTTTGGGTACATTTCACAGCAGTCTATAGCTTTCTCCCTCCAAAATTCTACTTCCATTAAAGTTTGCAGTCTTCTTGACTTCCCTTGCTGGCAAGGCAACACACCACTGCCTCTTCGTTGGATTCTTTTTTGCTTTTCTCATTACAAAAAAAAAAGTCTGGCTTTTCCAATCGGTTGCACCTGTGTGAGATTTTTCCCAGGCAGCAAAATCACTCCCAGGGAAATCCTTTTTTGTAACCACTCTGGATACTTCAGCAAAAAAAGTTTCAACTGCAGTAATAACTGTGAATCAAGAAATTGGTTTTGGTAATCTTACAGGATTGCTTACAAGTCAACTAAATGTCTAAAATTACTGATTAATGCTTATCAGAGTTAAACTGAATTGAGATTTCAGTTGATTATCCAAAGCCTTGGAGATTTCTTAACTATGCAGAATGTGTTTATTACAGCTATTGACACAAATCAGTTTATCTTGAGCTTATTTCACATAATTAAATCCTTCTAGGACAGATGCTGTGTTTGTCTGAAGGTCTGATGCACAGTTCTGGAAGATTCGTTTACCCCAATGCAGTTAAATGCAGCTCCAAGTCCAAGTTCCTCTATTTGTTGTGACAATGGATGTTTGTCCTTTCTCCATCATTTCTCTTTCTTGAAGAGCCTCTGCATGCATTCCCTACCTCTGCCAAGATTAAGGCATTATCTACCATAACTGACCTCAGTACAAACAAAATTCAAGGCAGCAGTTTAGGCATGATGAGATCGCCCTGCTAGCAGTGTTTTCAGGAGGGTAATGAAGCTGTTTGCTCCAGGATCCACCAAGGACTGCTGGAAGCTCAGAAGCTTTCCTGACTCTCAGCCACTGACACAGCATATCCAAATGTACTGGGGCTGTGTGAGCCTTTGGTGTAAGGCGAGCTTAAAGGAAAAGATGAGCTTAAATCTTTTTTTCTAAGGTACATCCTGCAACTCATCGTTTATTTTGAGTACTAACAATGAAGTTATGGAGAAGTAAATATGCATTTCCAAATCAGGGAGAAGAAAAAGGCTCCTCCTAAAAAAGCTGATTTCCTTGGTAATCAGCATTTCCCTATGAAAATTAAAGAACAGCTCTTGAATGAATGAACTCTTCCATCACGACTCCAGAAGTAACTGACCACAAATCTAGTTTAAAGTAGTGGTAGGCTGACTCCCAATGCTGGGATTTATATTTTAATGCCAAAAGATCTAAGTTTAAACCCACAAACTCTTTTGGGTCACCGCATAAGTGCTTTGCATTTTCAAAGATAAGACTAGGTCCAATGGCCTGTTCTGGCTTTAATAAATAACAGCACTAAAAATCTATGAATCACTCTCCCCTTTCTGAGTCAAAGCTTCCCAGAATCATCCCAAATCTCCCTCCTCCAGCCTTACTCCAATAGAAACCCCCCACAAAGTGAATTGAGGAAACTCAGCGCTTGATCACAAGAAGTTTTCCCTCCCACACAGCAAGTGTTTTTCCATTCTTAGAAAAATACTGCTTCCTTTCCCTGAATGGAGCACTGCTTTACACAGATACCCCTCCATGTGAACAGGCAGAGGCAGGAACTGTTGTTTCTGGGAAAGAGGGCAGCCTCCCAGTGTGGTGACAGAGCCTGACACAGCTGGAGGAGAGCATTACCTGGAGAAATCATCCATTGTGAATGGACAGTTAGTGACACACGTGCTGGAGCTGTGCAACATTCTGCAAGGTAATTCTGCAGACCATTTCCCTGGGAAGCACATTCTGCACAAGCACACACAGTCATCTCCTGGGAAACCTTGTTCTGCTTCATTTCTGATCGCATCTGAAATCCTTAAGTATGTGACCTAGCCTTAAAACAATGAGACAAATCAGGTGAAAACACAGAAAACGGTTACCAGAAACTTATCCATTTCAGCCTTTCTCTGGCAGAAGACTGGGCAGAAACAAAAACAAGCTTTAATAAGACTGAAGATGTCAGGGAAAATCATCTCCAAGAATGGGAGAGGAGCTGGAGTCATAAAGTCAAGCAGATGGCAGAGAATCAGAAAACCCTCTGTTGGGTTCCAACTCCTCAATCAACTTTATATTCTGATGCACATTAGAAAGAGACAGCACTGACACAATCTAGTTGCTCCCTTTATGAGCCAGAAACGATCTCTTACCCTTCTTCAACCTTCCATGATAATCACCCAAGGGGTCCATCACACAAAAAGCAGGATGCCAGCCCCTGTGGACTGCACAAGACGGGTTTTCCCCACCACTTCTCTGCTCCAAAAGCCAGCCCATAGCCCATTATAGCTCAGTACCAAGTCCTTCCAGGGATTGTGGTGGATTTGCAAGGCAAATACTGCGGTGACTCTGAAATCACCTGCAGTTCTTTGGTGAATTTCAATTCTTGGGAAAGATTTTCGTGTGACGTCTGAGAAGGCATGAGGCCCTCGTGTGCCTCCAGGTCATTGAGCTAAAGATCTGTCTTGTCATTTGGGCATCGCTCCAGAGAGACGTAACTGAAAAATCAAGCCAGGAGACCAAGGTTGTCTTTTGACAGCAGAAAAGAAATGCAAACTTCAGCATATGCTGCCAAGCAGATGTGAGCAGTGAAGATAAGGGAAACACCTACAGCATTCCAAATTAGGGTTTAAAGAGAAAGCTTAAACCAATTTCCAATTAAGTCACCAGACGCAGTGAATTAACGCTGGCTCTGACACTGCGACTAAAGGTATGTATGCAAAATCAGCTGGGAAGAGAAGCAGGGTTACTCAGGTTAGCACCAGTTGGATTACTTCTGCAATCTACAATTAATCTTCAGGCAACACGAACGGTGCCAAAACTCCACGTGGCCAGTTAGAACTGGGGAAAGAAGCCAACAAGGGAGGACAGCTGTCCAAAGGGAGCACAAAAGCGGATTCCAGCAGCTTTGCTTGCGGGCTCTGTTCACGCTGCTCAGCTCTGCACAATGCAGCCTGGCAGCCGTTGCCTGACTGAATTAGCAGCGTGTCCCTAATGAGCCTGCCTGACAGTTCAGTATGCTGCCATTAGCCAAGCAGTCAATGAGACCTCGTAGGCCTGCCCCACTGCGTGCTCAAGTGACGCATTTGTCCCTCTCATGGCTATTTCCTTACAGACGGATTAGTGATCCATCACAGAAGCTTGTGATTTTCTTTCTGCGAATATTTCCAGAGGAACTACAGCTGTAAGCTGAGGGGTAGGGAAGGGACAAGTTCCCAAATCCCCTAGATTTGCCACAAGTAATTCTCATTACTTCTGTCTGAAGAACTGTGCTGAAAAGGGCATAGGAGGGGAGTACTGCAGAATTCTGTAGCCTACCTCCGAGCACCTCTTTCCTCATTAGTGGGTGTTTGAGTGCTCTTGAAAACACTTTCATGAAAACCAAACAATCAGAGTAAATGCCATTCCAAAATCTACTCTTCCGAATCTCTCTAAATGTGTAACTAAAAGTGTGCAACACTTGGGAAGCATGGGAAAAGCATGGGAAGCTTTCTTCTGACTTGTTTAGCTCCTTCCTGTTTTGCACATAGCAAAGCCTGCTTTAATTATTGTCCATTTCACTAACTCTTGCAAAGTGTGCACCTCAGCCCAGTGTTGGTAATCACAGTGCACACAAAGCAATGCACTATCTGCACTTACAGCCAAATTTGCAGCTCTGCTGTCCAGTTTAGTGAGTTTAGCATTTCTATGAATTAGCACAATTAAGCTCTGGAGAATATCCAGACTTCAGGACGCAATTCCCACGCAGCCTTTGGAGAAAGACTTTCAGCATCTTTCCTCCAGGACACAAAAGAGTTATAGTGACACAGTACAGGATTTTTTCCCCTTCAACCTGATACAGCTTAAAATGGAACACTGCTATTGACTGACAGAAACCACCCCTTCCTTGGGGCATTTTATGCATAATGTTTTGGAATGTATCCAGCTCCATAATGTAAGAAAGTATCCAGACATAAAGCTAGGAAAAGAGTATGAGGAGCCCCAGACAAAAGTGAATAGCACCTTACACTTGTTTTTTAAAATTCATCCCATTCACCACCACATGGCTGGACAACCTCTTACTTCCCAAGCCACAGATTTCCCCAGTCCCGCTGCAGCTCCCATTCAAGGCCAATGACTCAACACCTCAACAGGGAAAACAGTCCAGGCTGAAATTCATACCCAACAGGATGGGAGAATGCTGAGCTCGTTGTGAGGAGGAAGGAAGGCAAACCCACTAGCAGACAGAAAGGAAACACATTTCAATAAGGCTCTTTTGTGTTTAGAAAAGGGAAAGCAGGCAGCAAAACACATTCTCCCCTCTACACAGTTGTGTTTATGTAGACTTCTTGCTTAGAAAATATCTTTACTTTCTGTAAAAGACTATACAAAGAAAGAAAAAATACAGAACTGCTTAAGAAAATAAACCTCCCAAATGAGGAAAATAACTCAGATCTGTCCTGGAAGAGATCTAAATATTTGCACCTTTCAAGCAAACAGGAAAAGTCCAACAAACAATATACAGGCTAATTTTTACAGCGCATCCCTTGAGCAATGACTGCATATCAGACTGCGTGAGTGGCTGGACACAGATTTGGGGCACTGCTTGGCTGCAGACCCTCTTTGCTCTTCTGTACCCAGCACATAAGAACGGTCATCCCAGAGCTCTATCTAGCTGCCTCTGAGACTCCGTCAGCTCACAAGACCCCTTCATTATGTAGCTGTACAGATTGCAAAGGAGAACTCATCAGAGAGTAAGAAGGTGCCTCTGGAGAGGATACAGAGGGAAGCTCCCCAAGACAGGGCCCTCAGCATGCTGCACAAACACAAGACTTAGTCTTCGTTGCGTCTGTCTGCCCCATATTTTAACACCGTTCCAGCAAGCTGGCCCAGAGCCCCGGAGCTGTATGTGGTGCCAGCAGTGCCTCTCGGAAGCAGCGCTGCGGGCTGTGGGCCGCCCGTCCACACGGTGCAGAGCAGCACTGCTGTGCTGATGTCCCTGCATGCACGCGCCTGGAGAGTATTTCAGAATTGCAGCACCTCCTGCAGCTGCGCCTGTCCATCTGTTTCCTGCTTTTGATGAAAACTCAGCAGCCTGGCTGCACAGGATTTGAGCCTGAACAGGATTTTTTTTTTTCCCTTTCCGCCCCACTCTATAAGAAATTGGGCGTTAAAGCACAGCTATCGAGCAAGATCACAGAAGACAAAGTATTACGGGTTATCAGATTAGCTCCCTTCCGTCTGACAGCTCCAGGAATAGGAGCATGACACAGCCACCACCAAATAAAAGCTGTGGTATTTCTGTGCTTCCATTCACAGGTTTCAGGCAAGGAGGCTGTGCACGAGCACGAAGCAGCCCGCAGCGGGCCGTGCCGCAGAGCCCCTCTGAGCACACTGCAAATGCAGCTCAGCCACCATTCCTGCCACCACACACAATGCACGCTTCAGAAAAGTGCCAAACAAAAGGAGATTTGTGAGATAATGCAGTGGAGCAGGGCTGAATACTTAACATTTTGAGAAAGGCAAGGGCCAGCGAGCGGAGCCGAGGCACACGCTGAACAAAACCTTTCAGGACAGCCTGAAGCTGCCCACGTTACCAGCTACAGGCCTCCACCGCAAGCGTGAACTGAGGCTCGATTGTGCAGTGCAGATCAGAGGCTTTTGCCAGAGTCTAGCAAACTGAAAAGCTTTCTAAGTTCACAGCAGCACGGGTGTTCACTCCTGTGAC
This sequence comes from Centrocercus urophasianus, assembly GCF_019232065.1. NCBI lineage: Eukaryota > Metazoa > Chordata > Aves > Galliformes > Phasianidae > Centrocercus > Centrocercus urophasianus. Next base: position 11,179,171 of record NW_024884867.1, read on the forward strand.
CTCCTCACCCTCCCCTGGAATAAGGACCTTCAGGAAGAAAAGTGGCAGCCTGAAAATGCAATGAAGAGTGGGACCAGCACTTCTCCGAGAGCAAAAAAGTTCCTGATACCACCTGGTGCCCCCATGTTTTCTGGAGGATGGTTTTGGCTTTCCATCGCAGCTGGATAGTTTTCTGGCTACAAAAGGTGATAACGTATTTAGCCTCACTACAACCATTATTTTACATTAGAGTCATCCCCTTATCAATTAACCCTAAATCATACTATTGCTTGAGCTCAGAGAAGCAAATTCTCTTCCCAGCCATGCTCCGAACATCTGGCTTTGGAGCGGGACATCTGCCAGCACCCAAACTACGCTGATGACGAAGGAGCAGAGCAAGGATCCCACCTGGAACCTGCACTGCTGCTCCACGCAGTGTGTGGCCACACCTCCTTCCAGCCTGATGCTGCAGACTCAGCCCGGCGCCAGCCCTGTGTTTCTGCCATCCTTGGGCAATATATCACTGATTTTGAAGCACTCTCGACTGCAGTCACAGAAAGCAGGGAAAATATTTGGCCCAGCATCCTCTCATCCATTGCTTATTGCAATGCTGCTCTCCAGGCAACTACAGGCAGAGACAGAATGTAGGGCTAGATGGACCCAATACAGCCGATGTAACAGTTTAAGAAAAGCCAGCTTTTCTTAAGTATCAATCAACACAGAATCTTTTATTTCACAGAATCACAGAATTGTAGGGGTTGGAAGGGACCTCCAGAGATCATCGAGTCCAACCCCCCCTGCCAAAGCAGGTTCCCTACACCAGGTTGCACAGGTAGGCATCCAGGCAGGTCTTGAACATCTCCAGAGAAGGAGACTCCACCACCTCCCTGGGCAGCCTGTTCCAGTGCTCCATCCCTCACTGTAAAGAAGTTCTTACGCACATTTGTTTATTTCAATACAGTGTTGGGAACTGTTTGGCCTGCAGAAGGTTGGCAATGAGGGCAGATGCAGAGCATGCCCAGCTTCCAGACCTGCGCTGCACAGTTGGAGAGCAGTTCTCAGTAAGAGCCTCATAAAGCCACACACTGCTCTTTGGTCACTCAGCATTAAATACTCTGCTCAGAAATAGACCTATTTTCAAGTGCAGCTTTTTAAAGTGAAGATTATTTCTAAACCTACTGCAGATTGGCTTAAAGCAGTAAGTAGACAAAGTTCCAATTGTACTAATAGATCAGATTAGCTCCTCACCATTCACGTATTCATCTGTGTAAAAGGTGCACTTCTCATTTATACCTTCTTAGGGAGGAAAAGAAACTTAATTTCTCCAAAGACTTACAGCGAGTATAAACTAAAATTAAAAGCACTTGCTTCCATAGGACTTCATTATCTGGCATATAAACCTCCATTCTGTGATCCCATTAACTCGATTGGATTTGGGCCAGCTGATTCTGAACAGCTGGAGCCCAGCAGACACCTGCAGCCATTCCTGCCATGGTGTCGTGCGCTCCCTCCCACCTCCCCTTCTGCATGCATTACCACCAGGGCCCAGGCTGGAGAACTGAGAAACAATAACAGGCCAAGGCCCCCACCTTATCACTGAAGCGCTCTTAGCAAACATCGGCCTGGGCACAGCTACATGGGTTTCTTAAGGGCAGTTTTAAAGTTATTTTTACTTAAAGCTTTCCCTCTGGATGCAGAGCCAGCTCTTCCTCGAGCGACTACTTAACTGACTCTTAACCAGTCAGATTAGAAGTCATACCAGTATCAAGAAAAACATTTACTTAATGCTGTAATCTTCTCAAGGGCAGCCGGGAAAGACAGGCAACTACGATGCATGGGTGCCTGCAAGCAAGCATCTGCCCTCCCGAGCTGCCTTGCAATGCGCCTGCAGCTCCGGGCACAGAGCCAGCGGGCTGCAGCACTTCGTCAGCCCTCAGCGCAGACAACAAGCCTGCAGCCACCGCTGTGCCTGCGAGCAGCGTCATCTGCAAAGTTACAGACGTGCCTACTTAAAAGCGTGCTATAAAGGCAGCTCCTCAGAGCACTGAGCTGCTTTACACCTTCTAAAGTAATTCCAGCTGCCAGTACAGAAGGGATGCTATTTGTTATCCCATCCTTAGGGATTACGGTTGAATTATTTTGCAGTATATTATCCTCCACCCAGATATTCAGAATCACGCTGCCTGCTTGTCTGTGCAGGAAATAAGAGCTTCAGCTGTACCAAAGAGGAGGGGAATGCAAGCTGTGTCGAGGCTGAACCTCCCCCAGCTCCACTCCCCCCACCCTGAGCTGCGCCATCTCTGTGTCAGCGCTGCTGCGGCTCAGCCAGACACCCAAAGCCTGCTTAAAAACCAAGCGACAAAGATTAGAGATGGAGTGGCTTAAAACTGAAGTTCAGCAAAAACCTTTATGCATTTATCATAAAAAGATAGGCTTCGTGGTCTGTGAGGATATTACTTGGAAAACAATCTGCAACCGCGATGGATTTCCATAAGCTTCTGCAAGCACAGGTCTGTACAAAATGGGATTAATTCAAAACCTTATCAGCAAAAATTCATATGGCCCACTTTGTGGATTCCACTTTACAGGGTTAAAATGTAAGCTGTCTGGAATACATGGAGGAAAACATTGTTTTTATAACCACCGTTACGATCCTCAGCGTGCAGTTCTGCCCCTAAGCAAGTTTGTTATTTCATTGTTAATAATAAAGTCCTAAAGGAAAAGTCAAAGGAAACAAAAGGGGGGGAAAAAAAAAAGGAAACCTTGAACTATTTTTTTAATTTATCTTTTCTGCTGACATTTCCAATTCACCAAATAAATACTTCTTACATTCCTTAAACAAAATGATATTTAATCTATGGTTCAATTTTGAGATACTATGGATCTTAGTTCCATCCCCCTTTTCTATCCGTAGGCAAAATACCCTGAACAAGTGTTTAATTTTGTTGCTGGTGAAGGAAATGCAGAAATGCCCATGGAGGCCCCAGCGGTGAAGCACAGCAGCTCGTGGGCAGCGCCCAGCTGAACCCTGCAGGAGCAGATGGCTCTCCCTCACCCTGAGCATGGCTGCTTTGACAAAGACATCAGTGACAAATAATTCCAGTTCTCTGAAGCCTCATCAGAAGCTTGCAAAGGGCACTGAGCACATGCTAGCTGGCTTCAGCAGGCTGATGTGAGTTTATACAGTTCAGACTTCAGAAAGGCCTCTTTCAGTTCAGCTGAAGATAGGCAAGACTGGTGAGGACCCATGCAGATTTTCTCTCAATACAACAGATTCTTCTGAAATTACAATTCAGTGCTACGAATTCGCTAAGAGAAAAACCCTGGAATATTCTGGGTCTTCTTCAGTGTTATTAGCTGCATTCATCCAAAAAAACACAGCAAGGCAACTTTTATGGCTAGCCTATTTTACCTTACATCCCTATTACGAAGTTTCAGTTCGTAATTCAAGAGCCAACGAAAGCAGTCAGGTTTCGCCTGAGGATGAGCTAATTCCCAGCCTTTTCTTGGATGAGACCCAAGCACTAAAAAAGGGTAAAAAGACATTTGTCCTATTCAGGAGTTTTCAAGGCCTGTGAATATCAGAGATCATCACATCCTCTCTGTGCGAGGTCCATTCACAGGATCCATTGAGGGGTAATGGAAAAGGCTAAAGCTCAAGCCAACATTTACGAAGAAGATAATTCGAGTTTAATTGAAAGGTAATCCCAATCACATCTTGCCCTGCATGTTCGATGGAAAACAGTCCTTCCTTCCATTTCCTTAATAAATCAAAAGTGGATGTAACATTCAGTTAAAAACAGATCTTCTAAGATTATTAACACCCAAAGCTGAAGTGACCTTACATGTGCAGGTGTAAGTAAGATCAAGCTAGCTAAATTCATAGAGGTAAACATTGGGAAACTTGAGAAATCCAAATTAATCAAGGAGAAAGAAGCACTGAATCAGTAAAGCAGAAACAAATAACATACTGGCAAAGACAATCAAAGGGGAAGATATTCACAAAGCAGTTTTCTAATGGCAAACTGAACACGAACATGACATTATTGTTCACAGAAACAAGCTTAACTGTAAGAACAATTTCAGATATTCAAACTGGTCACAATTTACTCAAGTGAAATCTGAAGACCCTATAGAAACTTAGACTGTAGATTAGCTGCTTACAGTCCTAAACATGGTATGCCTAAGTCTTGATCCAAACTTCACACACAACCAGTCATGGTTACATGTATCTGGCTCAGTACTGTCTCTGACTAATGCAACTGTTTTCTGAAGTTGAAGTTAAGAACAAGCATTTTGCTTCAGAAGGTGTGTGCTGAACCTGACCTTTTTTTTTTTTTTTTTTTTTTTTTGCAGTTTCTGGTTCTTATTCAAAAGACAACTTGATTGATTTGCCTCTCATTTTCACAGATATTCTTTGACACATAAGCATGATAGAGGATGAATACATTTGCCAAGGCTGCCTGCCTTGAGAAGAAGTGGTACATGGCAGACAAAAACGATGCGCAGACAACCATCAAACCTTTGGTAAAGAGAAGCAATACAAATGCTCTGCTTGCAAGTCACAGTCCTTCTCCTTGGCTCACGCAGGATGTGTTACAGCAGCCCAGCCATGTGGGGTTCCCCTTTCTCACTCCCCTCTGCTCCAAAGGGAGAGGAATATCAGAATTCCTTAGAAAATAACATTTGTTGTAAAGCAGAGCGTAGGCCCAGCAGGCTCAGTCTGCTGTCTCTAACAGTGGCCAACAGCAGATGCTTACGGAAAAGTAAGGACTACTCATTCATCACATTTTATCTATTCTGTCACTTTGCGTCACTGATGGTAAGGCTCAGGGCAGGCACCTATCAAGATCATAATTTAGCACCAACGATAAAATTTTCCATTCTCATTCACGGGAAGTTTGTAAGAAATTCAAAGCAAGACATAAGGAGAAGGGCAGGTACATCTATCAGCTGCGCTTTTGGTCGAATGCGCTTTTTTCATGAGGCTGGATTTGATGACCCGTGAAGTTCCTCAATGCAATAATATCAAATCACAGAGCGCCTCATCTCCAAGCTCTCTCAAGTTCAAGCAGTCAGACAAGCCCCAAAGAAAAACAACCCAAGGGTCAGAGCTATATTTCAGAGAAAATTTGCTTCACATTTGAGGTAGCCTCTTGACTTCATCACTTAGTTCCACTTGACATCCTCAGTTATTTCTAATATCTCTTAGTACATGTTGTTTTAGAAATATATGTGTGTGTGTACATTTCACGTAAAAAGAGGAAAATATGACAAGAGTTGCAGGAAAATGATATTGCAGTCCCCTAGCAAGCTGAGGTTGTATGAACTAGAAAAAGATACTGCTGATGAATCAATAATCAATAATAGCTATAGAGATTCATCTATTCATGGGTGGACAGAAGGGAGCTGACTAAAAGCTAGTGTTGAAAGAAGTGTGATATAACTTCTGACTCAAAAAATGGCACACACACACACACACACACACACAAGAAAATCACTTCCACATGCAGGAGAAGGGAAAATAAGTGAGTTCTGCTAGCAATCTCATTTCATAATCACACTTCAGTAGACTGCACAGAACAGAACAGAGTTATTTACTCTAGTAATAGGGAAAATGAAAAAAACAAAACCAAAAATGACTTCACAGGCACAGAAGGGAAGAATTTTGCATCTGTTATCCTTTCATGAGTTCATCCCTCACTTCCAACGGCCACGCTCTCCCCCACGTGCTGGCAGCAGGCAGAGCACAGTGCATGCTGCATGCAGCCCTGAGCCCTGAGGATGGAGGTGACCCCAGTCCACACTGCCCAGCTCGCTGGTCAGCTGCTGCCAAGCGACGTGGAACAGCTGGAGTCTGCCTGCTCACTGCCTTCTTTTGAGCTGAGACAGTAATTTATGTCACCCTCCTATTTCAGACAGAGCAATGCTTTTTCAGGTTTCTAGCTCTCTTTTCAAATGTGGTTAAAGCTGACCAATGAACTCAGAAGTTGTTCAGCTGACAGAGCAGTCACAGAAGCCTGGCATTTTCTTGGGAAGCAGTCTAAAAGGGCAAATAGTCATACACAGTATTCAGATCCAATCTGGGCATCTTTTGTTTGAATACGAAAAGCAATAAAGACAGATAAAAAGCTGCCCAACATAGAAGATTTTAAAAGCAGCAACTAGAAGTTCAACATTTGTGCATATCTGAGAGGCTGGGAACCGTTAATATCTGAGTCACTCAAGCAGCACCCAGTCTGCATCCATAACTTCTGCTGGCAGGCTGCTTCCAGTCACCAGGAGGCAGCCAACCTGACCCTGCCTGCCTGAACCTACCCCAAGCCCAGACTCATGTCATATCTGTTTTGTTCTTCTTTGAAAGATGAACTTTGGTTTAATCTCTTCTACAGAGCCACATGATTACAAGTTGCTCAAGAAACATTTTATGGGTTTCTTGGATTTATTCACATTATTCATGTGGTAAAAATACAACCCCACACTGGGCTAAAATTAGTACCACACAGCATGCCCAAGTATTCACACCTGTAGTTTTCACCTTTGGATGCAATTATATCATCTGCTTTGTATGCTACTAATTAGGCAACTTGATTATTCCATTGCACTTTCGGTAAGGTCTGATCTCACCATACATCAGAATAAAAGCTCACTGTTTGCAGGCAGGAAGGCAATGCAAAGACCACAGCAGACAAGGCTAAGCCCTCCAGTGCTGGCTGCCAGAGGCCACTGACCAAGTACTGCTGCTCCCAACACCTGAAACAGCACAGTGCTGTCTGGAAATGGCCCTCTTGAAAGCAACCGCAAGGAGTTCACACACCGATGGCTCTTGAGCCTGTTCATCACTTCAGCAGATGGTGTTTGTACTCTTTTCACTGAGATGGAAGCAATGGGAGTCACTGATGAAGCTTAGAAGCATTTAGTATAGTTTGAAGCCAGACATTGACTTGTAGCTCATGGTAACCTACGTTTTGGCATCCTTAAGGAATTTGCAGGGGCTTCAAATACCCACTGACACTGAGCACTCAGTCTTGCCTTCCACTGCCTTCTTGCCAAGAGGGTGGACAATGAATACCAGATGTGACCTCCAGACCTGCTGTTTGTCATATCAGTTTTGCATAATGGAAGGGCGAAGCATCCACAAATAGCTTTGTACTTAGTTCCCCACTGCAAAACTGGAGGCACATCTTCAGTCTGTCTGAGAATCCCTGCTGGCAAGCCTTGGACCAGAACGCCATTTCATAGAGCTAAGCAGGAAACGAAATAACCTGTGATCAAATTTTGTCATTAATAATCTTTCCAACCTCCAATCAAATTGACTTCCCAAATACCAACATCAGTTGTATTTCAGAGCACACATCACCTGGTGTGCAGAGAATTCACGCTCAGTCTCCTAGCAGCAACATTAATAGAACCCATAATCCTTGGTTTCGTCCTCACCAAACACCACAGACTGAACACCAAAAGCCAGTATCACACAGCAACCCATACCAGATCTTCCTAGAGTTCAGCAGCCAGCATACAGAACATCAGAATTAGCTCAAAGAGTAATAGTCTCATCAAGCTGTACAAACATGAATGTTTCACCTTGATTACAAGCTAAGTAGCCAGAAGGGGCACATATTTTTGGCAATGTGCTTGTGTGACTGTAGAGATGCTCAGGGATTGCCTGGTTTTACAGAGCTGCATCTAGAATTAAAGCAAATCTCTAATGCTAGCGTGACGCCTTTGAAATTAAAAATATACACATGCTGACATATTTTCAAACTTGTCAGATCCCATCTGGAGCAGCACTCACTCATCCCTACCTCCAGCTTTAAAAAAGCGCTGCTCTCCTAATTACAAATGGAGAAGCACAATGTACACAACCCTGGGCCGCTCATCTCAAAAGGGCAGCAGAGACAGCAACTGCATCTGCATTACGTCTATATACAGCATGCAGAGAGCAACTGGCAGATCCGAGCTTCTCCTGAGCAGGTTTGCAAAGCTCTCTTCCGATGGCTCTCTCACACTCCTAACTCCCAGAAGGATGTGTGCTCCAACGTATATAAGTTTTAAGTCTTTGGGAAGCAAAGTACAACTGAGGGGTACTAAAAATTACAGGCACTTGCTAATTAAACAATTACAAAAGACTTGCAGAGCTGCTTCCTTCCCCAATGGTTTGAAGTACCCAAGCCACTACAACATTGTCTTTCCTCGCAGCCTAAGCATCTTTCCCATAGTCTTAACCATCTACACCTTGTTCAAAACCAGCATCCCTTCCTCTCAGCCTGATCCCTTCCAGTTCTATCACCCTCAAAGACCATTTATGGCAGCTAAAATCATACAAAGATCTTACTGTTCTTTGAAACAGCCTCTGAGCTGCCTTTAGCCTGCAATCAAGCTTACAGGAACTTGGTTTCCAGAGACTCTCTGAATTGCCAAACTCCCTAGAGGTGGCAAAATTCCCTTCTTGCCAGCATCATGAAATACTGGAGGATACTGCAGCTAAACTGCAGGGTCCAAGAACAACCTACCTGTGAGCTGCATAAAAACTCCAGTTACCAACACCACCAACTCTGATAATATGGCTTTGACCTTTACATCTGGACATCATATGGAGAGATATGAACCACAACAACTAAGGCTAAAAGGTTTACACTTTGCAGGCAAACTTCTCAGGAAGAGAAATGAGGAATTGGGTCCAACACAGCCCCACCGTGCTGCTCTGTAAAGGAAACAGCTGGGATAAGAAGTAGATAGGCAGACTGCACCTGATCACTGAAGCTAAAACTGAGCGCTCCTTAAAAACCAAAACCACGGTGTTATTTCATGAGCAGGGAGATAAGACCTGCAGGTTCAAGATGTAGGCCAAGTTTTCAATACTTGAATGCTAAAATAAGGCACTCTGTTCTATATTGGTTCAGGTACAAACTCCCGAAGCAGAATATTCAATTATGCATATGATTGATATTTAGTGCCAAAGAAAGCCCATCAGGCATTGTGTGGCTTTCAGAAACAGATTTAGAGTTATTTAGGAACGAAGAGCAGAGATACAGATCTGGAGAAACAGGTGAATACTTGAGTCTTCCAAAGACTGAAGCACGGAGTTTGGGACGTGGTCTCAGAGTGCCCAAGATTAATGGTTTGCAGCATTCATTTAGCCCTTTTCTGGAGCTGAAGTCCATTGTGCAGGGAATACAAAACACAACTTTTTAATCGGTCAGTTTCACCCAAATGCACAAAGAATATTACTTAGCATCTTGCCCAACCATCCTGATTAATGTCATTGGAAAATGTTCTAAAAATTCCCTCAGAGTTGCTTTCAAAGCTTAAATCTCTTTATTTAAATATGTAGCTAGCTAAATAAGTGTTTATTTGAGAGTTATCCATTCTGTTGTGTATCATCTGAGATCCCTCACCCCACGGTCTGTTTCTGCACTTAAATAGCAGAGTCAGAGCCTCTGGTCTGAATGCATTGCTGCACCTGCAGGACAGCAGCTCAGAAGCCAGATTTAACTGCTTGGAAGAGATCTGAACAACCCCACTTGGCCCAGGAGCTCAGACTGGATCACTGCTATTCAAGGTTTAAGTCTGCAGCGTTTGCAATAGTTTATAAAGACAAAATGATTACTGAGTTCTCAAAGGACCAGAATCACTACAGAAGCCTATGCAGGATTTTAGTTTGCTCAACTGCATTGTAAATCCACCCACCATCCCACAAATCAACAGATTGTGCTATTCTGTTTCTTGGATGAGATTTTCAAGTGTCAGTTCTGAGTTGGCCAAATCGTGCAAGAGGATTCTTACTAGCAACTACAGCAGCAGAAAGCCTGCCATGCCTCTGGGAGCACTGCGACCCATCCCTACACAAGATGGACAATAATGCCTCTGGCTTTCCAGCCATCCAGGCAGTGAGAACTGAACACTGCCAAATCACCGTGTAACTGGAATGTGATTGCTAACACCACTCCTCCCTGGCCACTAAGTAAATCACAGTAAAACCAAATGCTAGCTATGAAGCTTCAAGATACAAAAATGAGCCACAGCTAAATTTCAAAGTACTACTTTCCATTAAAAGCCCTTATTTTAAGTATGGCTCTCCCTGGAAACAAAACCTTTTATTCCTCAATTACTCGGTATATTATAAAATGAATATACATATTCTGTTGCGCTAGATGATAAAGCAAACCTTCTCATTTGCTGAAGAATATGGTGTGAAACATCAGAAAGCTGCTCAGCAGTGCTAATTGGAACTCTTCCCTCTAATACACCTTCCTGTGCTGTTCTGCAGAACTCGGTCACCGGAATGAAGACATTTTTCAAAAAAGCCCCTTTTAAAATATATTCTTTGTAACCAGGATGGAGCTGTTTGAACCACGGGCATCCCATCTCTGCCTTGTGCAGTCCTTCAGCACAGTGTGAACTGCAAACTTCCACAGACCTGTTAGAGCAGCAGCATTATGTGGTACCTACACAAAACCCACGCTTCCTGCTTTTGAGTCTGCTCAGCTTGTCTTTTTCTCTCAGTCCAAAGGCAGCAGCTGCTCCTGTTGGTCTATTCAGCAAGATCTGTTTCAAGCTCCATGCAACCAGCCCCACAGCCCAGCACCTTCCTGCTCCATTCAGCAGTGAGCAGAGCAACACAGCACACAGCACCTCTGTGAGGTTATGGAGCCCGGGGAATTCCACTCATTTCTCCTAGTGCCTAGACAAGCTCTCCAGTTCCTTTGCACGCTGTCAGAAAAGGTATTAATTCAACTCTTTTTCCACTTCCAAGAGGCAGCAAGACTGCTCCATTACAGTGAAGAGCTTGTTAAATCCCAGCAGAGTTAATGGCTCTAATGTATGCCAAAGACCTGACCAAACTGAAGCCAGAGTTTACTAGAAGCATGAGCATTGCAGGGGACTTCTTGTAACGCAGTTTTTTCTCAGGATGCCATCAGCCCTCCAGGGCAATCTTAGCATGCTGACTACAAAAAAGGATCTGCCTCAAACCCCACCACTAGAAATAAAGACTTCAGTTCAAAGCCTTGGCTACATCAGGGATTTACAGGAGAGAACACAGAGTTTCTGATTTATTTCCAACTAAATTTGCCTTTTCCCCAACTGATCTCAAGTACTTCACATCTGCTTGAAATTGTTTAGGATATTGCTTGAATAAAAGTACGCTTGTGAAAGCAGAAATCATATATCAACATTGTAGAGTATTTTTCTCTAGCTACAACTTCACCTGCTATAACCATGTTCATAGCAGTGCCACCTATAATCACCACTCAAGAAGCAATACTGTTCTGGAAAAGGCACTGTAAAAACATACACAGTCCTGAAGTGTTTTAGGACTCATTATAAACAATTCAAAACTCAGCCAAGAGTGATTCTTTTCAACATTCCCTTGTTTACTTGTACTGTAATGTCTTGTATGCATGGACTCTCCTTACAAGCAGCAGGGGAATTCTGTCACCAACCGAATACTGAACGCAGGCACAAAGCTCACTGCAGCCTGTGAAGCAGCCTGGAACCCTGGAACAGCAAGCTATGTGCTGGGAAGTGTTAAGGCAACTCAGCCAGAGCAGGGGAAGAGGAAACTGAAGCTTTTTTGTACTGCATCTGCATTTGCTTTGCTGCCAGGACTTCATCATGGCTGAGTTTGGGTTTTGTTTTTCTCTTCAGAAGATTAATGTCCAAGCACACAAATATATGTTCTATCTTTTGCCTCCAAACATGAATATCACGTGTTTCATCCAACAATGCAGTATCTTTCAATATTCATCAGGAATGGAAGACGTAACACAGGCTAAAGCACACATCAAGTGGGAGAGTCTAGGGCAGAATTTCTGACTTCCAGCTCCATATCTAGTCTTCAGAGATATTTTAGACCCAGCCAGAAAGTACCCGTAGATTTTTTGCTCCTCTGTTTTTTGAGATCCACTCAAAGTCTCCTAATGCACATTTTCTTTAAAATTTCATCCCCATCCCTATTACCAACTTTTCCAAAGGGAAATGACAATGTGAAGAGGCCACTATATTTGCTCAATTTATAGCCTTTTATTAGCTCCCCGTGTGTGTGATGCCAAAGGCTGTTTTTTTGCCAAGTCTCTTCCACCCCAGCTTAAAGCAGAAGCAGATGCTGTACACTGTCAGCACAGAAAAACATGTTCTGATTTAAGCCATCCTCCTCTGTTATTTATAGGTAATTTCAATTCTTGCAAAAGAGGGGAAGAATTGCCTAGCAGTTCAAACTGTCTTGTTGCCAGCTCCCCACCTCACCATGAAATATTCCCATACTGTAGGAACTCCTTCTCTTCCTTCCATAGTGATTTCTCCGTCTTTGTGCTGCCCAACCACGATAAACAGCACGCGTCACTCCTCAAGGACACAAGAAGAGCAAGTCCCATTCTTTTCCAAAGGCTTCGAAATCCTGTTGCCAAGAAAAGCCTGGTCTCCCAAGCCAGCTGCTGCAACCCCTGGATTAGCAGTTAACCAGCTCCCAGCCGCCGGCAGGCAGCTCCATGCACATACAGCCCCGAACCTTTCTTCAGCCACACACCGTGTCTGCAGCACATGCTCACTTCTATTTTATGTTATTTTTCCCGCTTTCCTATGCCGTTCTCCTTCCACGATCCCGTTAGCTAAACTCTTAGAGAATAGGTACTTTGATGGTAGCACAATCTATAACAAAAACAATACAGAAACATATTAGAAACAATGATTCGCTATGCCCAAAAATGTCATGACTGCTAGAAGACTAGATTGCTGTTTGCTTGGCTGTTTCCTACCCTGCATATTGTTCTGGCATCCACCAAAATCCACATCATCTTACTCTCCTCTGGACTGAAGTCAAGCAGTAAGTACAAAGCAAGAGGCCTTTAAGCACCTGTAGAACAGCCATGGCCTCACTCAAATGTCTGCCACAGAATCAATCACAGCAATCAGCTGCCTTGGCATAAATCTCAGATACACAAGCTTGATGCCCAGGTCCAGAAAAGAGAGAAAATACAATTTCCTTTTCCACAACAACACAGTCCTGCAGTAATTTCAGTACTGTAGTCAAATATGCATCAAGTTCAAAGACCATCTCCTGTTTGGACATGGCTTTCAGTCACATCCCTGAGTTACTTAAATGACCATTTGGCTGCAGTGAGAGAAAGGAACAATAAGCTATGCTGAATTAACTACAGTCATGGAAAAAAACAAGAGCAGAGAGAAACAGCAGCTCCATGTGTGATGGGATTACATTGTACAGGAGATGAGGAAGAGATATTGAATTGCTGACTCTTACAAACAAGGTACAATTGTCCTCTTTTGTTATGGGTTTCCTCCATGCGTTTATTTACACACACGTTTATGCACATGCTGGTGCAGCACAAACTACTGAAAACACTAGAGAGGAAAGCTGATTTTCCTGCTTCCCATCCCAGTCACCCTAAACCCTTATTCGATGGTCTTACAAGCTCCAGAAACTCAAAATAATATTTTCTCAAGGGCTATGATTCCAGAAACACTAAAGGCAAGAGGCTGGGTCCTACTCATGCAGGCACATTTAATCAATGGATCTAGCAATATTCCTTACGTGATATATGCCACAGTGAGACAGGATTAGTCCTCATCTCTTAGTGCTGCTGAGGTTGCTCTGCAGCAATTTATTTCAGCTGATGCTTTATTGGCACAGCAAGCTGTTTAAAGGTTTCGATGCTTACAAATTTTGCAGTAATTCTTCCCTGCAGCATTTTCTGATATTTTCTGTAATCTTTCCCCTTCCTTCCCACCTCCATCCCCCAAACATCCCAGCATCTGAACAGCAAGCAGATCACAAAGCCACATGTTTCTAACGCCTACCTAAGGGGCTCTCCTGCCAGTTACTAAGAACAGGGAGAGGCACAATGGCAACCATCTTCAGCCACATAGGGCAGTGATGCTTACGCTACAATTTCCCCCTCTTGAGAGCCTTACATACAGCCCACGTTCACCAACCCTCAGCACTCGGCGCCTGTCAGCAGTTCTTGGCTCCCCAGCCCAACACATATATAAGCTGATTTTACACCCGCGCCTGTTGAGACACGTATGGCAACAGACACTGGTGTTCCAGCATCGCCTCTGATACCTCGTGAAATCCCAATTTTCAGACACATTTTGAAAACGAGCACTAACTCAGACCCAAGGCCTCCTGAACGCAAAGAAACTTCTGGGAGTATGAAATTGGCCTGGCTAATCAGTCCTACACAGATAAGAAAACATTCTCCTAAAACATGTCCTAAAAACATACTCCCATTTATGACATACTTGCAAAACAATCTGATATGAAGCAAAAGGATAAATAATTTCCTTAGCATAGCAACTGGGCAGACTGTTTCATAGCTTTCTTCCCAGCAAGCAAGTAAATTGCCAGTTTTGTAGCTACATCTGTGGTGCTCTTTGTTAGAAACACTCCTCCACTATCTCAGAAAAACAGCAATAATCTGAGACACAGGAGGCAGACGTTGGCAAAGACCTCTCACAAATTTAATAGAAGATAAACATAGAAAGAAATCCACAACAGGCAAGTTCTGGCAGGTCTTGCTGGTACTCAGTTCTGTTTGTTTAATGATGACTTTCAAGAAGGGAAGGATGGGAGTAAGAAAAACAACATGAGTCTCACTCCTTGTGGCCAGGCTTAAGTCTAAAGTGAAGGAGGGGCAAGCTACAAGAATCCAGATGTAACCTTGGTCACAAGAGATGTTTAACTGCTGCCCTTAAACACTATCTGTTTGCTAACAATACGGGCCAGACCCAGAGCTCTTACAAAATGGCCGGAATCCATTCAATTAAATTCAGTAGGCTCTGGATCAGATCTTCAATGGGCCAAAAGCAAGCTCATGATTCGCTGACCAACGCCAAAGCTCAGCAAGTTGTGAGAATTCATACTTTATGTGGCTTTGGAGTTCCTACCAAAGAAGCCCCAATCAAAGCACACAGCAGAACTTCATGTATCTTTTCTGTAAGTGTGTTTGTTCTAATCTCATCATTAAATTGAACCAATGAATAAGAACGAAGTAAAATTTCTGAAGACCTTAAATGGTAAAAATCTTTTTGATTAGTAATGTATTTGGATTGTGAAACATTTTACTAATTGGTAACTTTGACAAAGGTTCCACTTTTAGAAAGCAGTGTTCTTACGCGTTTAGAAAGCTTCACAACAGTCTGTTGGAGATCCTGGACAAAGCAGCCTCCCCATAGGCACCTATTCAATCCACTCACAGTCCTCCTAAAGCAGGGCTGTTTTTTGCACCCATGCCCTTTGTGCTCCCATATCTAAATAATAAGGTATTCCTGTAGATCGTGAGCGCCCTAGGAAGGAACTGCTATATTTCCAGTGCAAAATGAAGTGCCAAAGACTAGACAAGATATCCTCCCAGAAAAGAAAATACCACTAAACTCCCCTAAGAATGCAGAGTGAACTTTGCTACTGATCGGCTGGTAAAGAGGGATACAGACAGAGTGTTACTAACAGAACCCTCAGTATGAAAGTTCAGCTCGTTCTTCCAGTGGATATTGAACAGCAAAGCAATGCACAATCTCTGCTCCTTTCTCTAGAAGATAAATAAATGTAAAGTTTCATTCCAGAAAACTTTTTTTAAATATACACTTTTAAAAAATGGAATGTTAAGCTGTCTTAGTGCTAAAGCTCTGCAAGAGCAGCTGCAAAACCACCTCCCATAGGCAGAGACAATGTGAAACAAGCTGCCAACTTGATGCATCTCCTATAGGAAGCATGTCCAATAGAAGGAAGTGCCTGCAACACCAACTTCAAGCTCAAAAAGGCAGTTGTGCCAGCATACTTCAGCCAGTTTCTAAAAGCCACAATTAAAACCCTTTCCATACTTACTCTACTGAACAGCAATGCAAAGCAGGTCACATCGTTCTCTGGCCCTTTATCAAACCCTTTACTAGAGATATACTGGAAAGAAGGGAAGAAAACAGCATGGCATCCTTTTTGACCAAGAAATTCTTTCGTGTTTCTCTGGACAAAAGGGTTACAAGAAATACCCTAAAGTCTGTCACACACTTCCCTAAAACTGTCTGACTGCCTCCTAGTAAGGCAAGTCGTAACTGGACGAAAAGATGAGCTCCCTTTGGCCCACAGAGCTGTCAGTAAAAGAAAAGGGAAAAGTCGTACCAGTTAATGTACAGAGCAGAAGGAAACTAGAGGAGGGGCAGAGGGTCCATAAAGCATAGCCGTGCCAAGTTGAACTTTTCCCTGGTTCCAACATACTGTGTTCTCCAGGGTTTTTACTAGAATAACTCATTTCAGATGAAGAACTGCATTTGAGCTTGTTATGGTCACACCTGCACACCCACCTGGGGGGTCCATTTCCTGCCTGGCTGCATACAAGCACTATGTGGCTCTGCATCTTTTACTGCTCTGCAGACAGTATTCTCACACTGACTGTGAAATGAGAAGCACAACACGATTTTTAAAATAATAATAAATTAAAAAAAAAAATCTGAAAGCTTTATGTTATCTTAAATAGCAGTAGTTCAGAACATTTCTTTGATTTACAGTTAGGTAGCACAAACACTTAATGCAAAGAGAGTCAACTTTGCCCAGGGTTAATTTTACAGTCAAGCTGCTTCAAGCTTAGTCACCTACAGAACGTGCAGTATTAAAAAAGTGGCAATCATCCAAAGTATTACACAGCACTCATCCGAGGTTACCTTCCAGGTATGCACAAGCATTGGGACGTCGCCTTATGGCCAGAAGACAGGAGAGATCTGGGATTCTTCTACATTCTCATCATGGAAAATGGGATTTCCCATGGACAGGGATGCACGAAACAGCTTGGCTGCTGCAAACAATTGACTGGAAGGACAAGCAGCAACCTTTGCAGTGATGGAGACCCCTGCTCCCTTCATCCTGATGTAGACAGATGGTAACTGCAGTCACACCAATGCCCTTCAATTGCACTTAACCTCAAAGCAGTTCCACTGGTGCTGCCTGTGTTTTTCTATCACAATTTCTTAATTCTCTGCTTAAAATAATAAAAGGCTTAAAATAGCCTTTTAAAAATGCCAAATGTGCATAGCAAACATAGTTGGCTTCTATATTTCATTTTATCTACAATGAATGAGGAAATGGGGCTGATCCACAACAAACAGCAAGAAAGTCCATGCTAGCATGTTCTCTCCCCTGTGCAAATTTTGTAGGGAAAGGAGTTTAGAGATGTAAGGAGTTGGTAAGTGATATTCAGCATAGTCAGTAGAACCAGAATTTTGGTAAGAGCAACAAATTATGAGGGATCTCCTCATTAACACCATGCTAAAACAGTTATTTATCGACTCTGCCAGCTCCTTCTGAAAAAGAAAATTATTACAAAGAAAGAAGAGGTAGGGAAGACCTGCATCACAACGCAGCTTTCTGCAATGCTGTCATTCTCTCCTCCTCCCTCTTCCACAAACACAGGACTATCAAGTTGATCAAATTCTAACAGATGTGGCTCTACACTGGGTTATCTGACCATCCTGGTTTAAACCCAGTTAAGGCAAAGATCTAGAAAGCCTTCTTCAGGGAGATTCTCCTGCTGCCCAGCTGCCCTGTGCTTTCCTGGGATCTCAGCATCAACTCACCAACCAGATGGGCTAAAGCCCAGAGTAAAAGATGCATGAAAAGCACGTTCCAAGGGCAGTGGCACGATGGCAGAATCAACACAAGCACCCTCTCACAAGCCAGCTTCAGGCTGGTTAGTATTAGCCACTTTCCCTAGCTGCAACCAAAGGAAATCATTTCAGCAGCCTTCACAATAAAAGTCTGGCCTATCTTAATATGGCTCATCCCTTATGCTGTTCTGAGGTCTTTCCTCCTAACTTCACTACTTGAATGTGTCTCCAAACCTAGCTCTCTTCAATCAGTCTCAATTCAAAAATACTTTTGCTCAAAATTTGGGCATTCCTCAGCTGCACTTTGTGTCCTTTGCAAAGTACGACAGCTTTTATTATCATTTTTTATTAAGTTGGAGGCTTCTTTTAACAGCAGGCGGAAAAGTGTTACATGTCAAGCTGGTAATTGAAACCCAGTTCATATTGTTTTGAGCAGAAACACACACAGCCTCTTTTTATTCTTACCCTCCAGCACTGCTCTGTGCCATGAACAACTTCTCAGCCAAAAAGTTAAATATTTCCACATCCACAGCTGCGCAGTTTCCCTTCTGAATGGCCCACAAAGAAGTTCACAGAGCAAAAAGCCTTTCTGTACGCCAGAGGAAGAGAAACGCGAGCCCTCCTTCAGCCATTCGACGCAAGATTAAATAAAAGCTTGCTACTATGCAAACCAAGTTAGTCACTTCAAAACACGGGGCTATGCCATTGCTCAGTGGAAAAAGCCACGCCATCCCTGGTACATTCAGTAGGAGCCCAATGATTATTCCAGGCCACGGCACGTTTACATTACACATTCCTGGAGTGAGTTCTTTTTGAAAGCAGAAAGTTGCCATTTCTTTCCTAAAGAAAAGCAATGCTTCCCTTAGCTGAACCAGGGGATGATTGCAATAAAACACCCCGGGTGTGGTGGCAAGCTGCCTCATCAGCACCGCACCTACAAATGAATGAAGTCAGTGCGTCCCAGCAGAGATCGGGTGTGACCAGATCGGACATCATCATCATATCCTGTTGTGAACCCGCTCCTAATAAATAAAAAAAAGGGCCTAACAAGGGGTCAGGGAGGTTTAAGCATTGCTGAACTGCAGCAGAGCTCTGCGTACCGAACGCAAGGCAGGAAGCAAAGGAGCAGGCAGGGGTTCATCTGCATGCCTTGAGGATGTTAAATGCTTCTCAGAGAATCCTTTCTGAAACAAAAAGCATGCCCACATTTTTCCCCATCCACTTCTCTTTGTCGAAAGAGATTAGAACAAGGTTTCTCTGCTGAGATGATACAACAGATACTGGACTTCTACTACATAAAGTACATTAGAGGGAGGAGAGGATAAGCAGGGATAAGCATGAGAAACTATTCTAAACTCTCCTGAAGTCGAGGCAATGCTTTGTTTAATTCATTTTGGTATTGAAGATGAGAACAGTGACCAATTCTAGCTTGGCTTTTTTTGCTGAAGCAAAAAGAGGTTTGAAGTTTGTTACTGTTCGTATGAAATGTATAAAGACTGAGCTCCAGACTCAGGAGCATATGCAGGAGCATAACCAGAAATCCCACTTCTATTTGAATGGCTTCTTACAATACATGGTGTTTCATTTGCAAAGTTCTCTTTCTGAGAAAACAGAAGCAAATTTCAGTACCTTCAGAGCCATCCCATGGTGGAATTATCCTGCCCTGCCGCACATCCAGCTTCAGGACTTCAGACTCAAAATTCAAACATTTTACCCATACTTACAGAGAGAACAGAAAGAGGAGTCCCATAAGAGTGAGTGTGATTTAAAATTCAGGGCTGCTTCACAACAGATATTCTTAGTCCAAATGTTCTTTTTCAGCTTCATAACAACTTTCAGATGTTTACACTCAATTCAATGGAATAGTGTCAATTTTTGAGGAGTTCCTTAGAGCAGTAATTATCTTTCAAACCAAATGATCATAGCATTTTCTTCCGTTCTTTGGGGAATTAAAGCACACGGTTTGTCGTTCATGCAGCTAGGAGACTTGGAAGCAACAACCACCAATCCAGACAGAAACCCACAACCCTCTTAATGCAAACCAACAGATGCTGGAATATACAGAGGTCTGAATACCAAACAGTTCTGCTTCCTGGCATCCAGATCTCTCAACAGCAGAAAGAGATGTTGATGACACTGCTCTAGACGGGCACAGGAACCACTTTCCCAGCAGAGCAGCATGCCCTCCTGCTCCGCTCCACTGCTGCCAGCAATGCCCCGTTCAGTTCCTCAGGAGGAACACACCTTTCCAGGTTCACTTTTAACAGATCTGAACTGCATCAAAACAAAACCCGGGTCATTGCTAAACTCACTTAGCCTTCTCAAACACAGCCCATTTTTTAATTCCAAAAACTTTCCAGAAGTTAATATAATACCCCACGTTTTAAAAATGAAGGCAATCTCATAGCCTGAGAGAAGCGCAGCTCTGGCTATCCATATGCCTATGTACACACACACACCTATGGTTTGGTTTTTTTGTGCGTGTTCTTTTGTTTTTGCTAATCCTAGTTAAAAAGACTAGAAGGGAGCGAAAGAAATGAGTGCACTATGACTTTTAAGGCACAGTGCCTTCCTTGCTTTATTGTGCCACAAGAACACTGATTGCCTGCTCCCCCCTCCGCCATCAGGGACTGATTTATTTAGCTGATGAATAGCTGTGCATGCAAGAATTTGAAATCTCAGTTATTTCTGTCTCAAATAGTTGCTATGCTTGTAATTATTTCAAAGGAATAATAATTACTTTCACTCCATCTATTTGAAGATATAAAAAACCAGCATCAATTTTTGAACTCAATTCCATAAAAACACAACTTATAAAGTCATAAAGGATTAAAAAAATAGCCAAGCTTGTAAAATATTAAACATTCACAGAGAATGCATGGAAGCCTACGGTTCTGTTCCTAAAATATAAGTCTGGTAAATTTATGATACTGCTTCTACACCACATGATCCCCTTTTTTGGAAGCAAGAGATGGAACTGCTCAAGTTAGTCTTGCAGAAATGTGACCACAACAAACTGAAACCTATAATTCTATTTGCAAAAATAGGCTGTGCACTGAGATGAATAGACTCCACTGTAATTCCTGGGGAAGCAAGCATTTTTCCTAATATTTCTGCATGCAGTAACATCACTTACTCAGATTGAGATCAGCTATAATGACTGGGAAATTAAAGTGAAAAAATGCACTGAAACAATTTAAATCAGTCCAAGGCAGCCCAAACTGCTGAATAACCTTTATGTTTTCCCATTTTGCAGATACAGCATTGGATTTTTCACCTTCCTCAATCTAATAATTGACTGAAAAAAAGTTAGAAGCAGTACGGCCCCAAGCTCTGTGCTTATTTTTGCAATGTGACACTGAAAGTTCATAGTTGTCATATTTTTCAATATATTAAAGTGACAACCCTGGCAACTTCTCATAAAATTGGACTGCCACAATAAAATTGTCCATGAATCTTTAAAGTCACTTGCATATAACAAGAGGACCAAATTTAATCTCTTTATTACTATATCCCCTGTAGGGATGCTGCTGCTTTAAGCACCGATGATGCTTGCTGAGCAGGTAGCTATTAAGTGTTTCTTTTCATTGTACCCAGACAACGTGTGGCCTCAGGCCATATATGTTGCATGCTATGCACATTCTGTTCTCAATATAGAACTGTTTTCCTTCTGGGATGTTCTGTTATAATTAACTTCATATGAATGCTTTGCTAACATTAGCATTTATCATTATGACACCCCCTAGGAGTTACAATCTCTCCATCTTTGTCTGATTTTGCAGATAGGAACCTGAAGTTTCACGTGCCTCCTGGAACCCAACTCCTTGGGGATCCTGGCAGTTTGCAGTTCGTGCAAGCTGCAGTGCAAACAATGTGAAGCTGAAAGTGCTCAGAGCTGCAAGTCCCAAGTACACAACATCCCAGAAAACAAGACTGCAACCGCTACAAGACGAACTAGAAACAGCTTTCCCAGCTCTTTCCTGGCTTTTCACTTTCTTCCCATCTTGCTCCCGAACTGCACTGAGAAAATGCTTCTGCTCTCATTTCTGGAGCTGGCAAGATCCAAAGCCCAAATGAAGGGCCTGAGAGAAGTGCCCCCCACTGCCATGGGTACGCGGTGCTGCCCTGGGGCACAGCCCTGCTGGGGGGGTGAAGCATTCAGACACCGTGCTGCTCACTGCAGGGACTTGAAACACGGCCAAATTTAGCAGGACAGATAAAACCTAGCACAAAAGCCAACCTGCTATCCCATTTCAAGTCCCTGGGGTACTAAGTTAAACATTATTTCCTACTATCAATCTGTTTTCACCTAACCATGCAGAATCCCCCAGCACGAAGAGACTGCTTGACCCAAATGACTGCTTTCACAGAATGAAAAGGAAGGTCTTATAATGGAAATGTTGTGGATAATTGTGATTAAGGTAACTTGTCACTGCAACCTATAATTTAAACCACAAAATACGGTGCCTGCACGAGGGAGGCTCAGGACACAGCTTGACAAAAGCCTGATCCCAACACCAGCGGTAACTACAGAGAATGTGGTCCAACACTCTTTGTTGCTGGATGCGCAGCAAACTGGATCAGAGAACACACCCAGATGGAAACCAGCACCACTGTGCCACTGCAGGACTAGTGCTGGCAGAGGAGAGGGCCCAGCAACATAAGAGGTTTGCTACCTTTCCCAGAAGTAGCTCAGGGTAATCCCAATTTCTGCCAGTCCCTGGACTACTCCATGCCATTACCTTGGGTTCTTTTGCTGTCACCAGAGCCAGCTCTAGATTCTTAGCTGTGCAGAGAAGACTGGATCATGTGTGCATGCCACATGCACTGTGAATGCTCTTCCTAATGATGACCTCCAAGGAGGATTTAGGAGAGACTAATTAAATAACAGCTTTTTAATTTTTGAAGGCTCAGAGAATGCTACTGTCTCAGTAGGATGAATACTCACAAGGTTAACTGCCAGGCAGTAATAACCCCTGATTTAACCTCTGAGATAGCCAAGGTTCTGAGAAATCACCTTCTTTGGAAAGGTCATTCCTAAAAAAAAATAATCAGTCAACCAAGTTCAGAAGCTACCAACAGATGAATAGATTTAGCCTTTCTTGTTACAGAAAAGTTACAATGGATATAAATTTGAGAAGTAGCTCAAGTATTAAAATCCCTTTTTTCAACATCTTAAGCATCATGCATTGTAACAACACGGCCATTCCAGAAGTAATTAAAGCCAACATAAAGCAGTACTGCCACAGAGGGACTGCTGCCCTGTTCCCTTTATCTCCAAAATGTCAGCCCAGCCTTTTGCACATTCACGTGGTGAGCAATAAAGCTGACATCCAGGCTGTTTGTGGGGTTAGTTCTAAAGCAGGCCCCAGGTTCTGCTGATTCAGTGCCTGCCAGTGAAGTTGCTCTTTAGGGCACAGTGGCGACTGGTAAGTCCTACCCAAACTGATGAGTGAGGAGCCAAGGTTTTATGAAAACTGCAAGCTCTTTGTTGTAATTAAAACACCAGATCAATAGTCACTCATCTAGGTGTACACAGCATCTGCTTAATTAAAACAGCTGGTTCTTTTCAGCAATCAATTAAAATCAGTTTCATTGATTAAACCAAAAGCATCCTGGCTGTTAAGGTTTTACTATACCATGAAAGCTCTGAGGAGCAAGACAGGCTCATGCACAGGCAAAAAATACCGAATGTTTTCCATCCCTGGACAACAATTACTTAATCTGAAGTCTCAACTGGTTTCCAAACAAAGCCCTGCTGAAAATAAGTGTGGACCACTATATTTCCAGGTTTATTTTCCTCTTCAAAGAGGCAAAGAGCTCATCAAGAAGCAGATATAAGACCAACTTCCAGCCAAGCAAATGACATTTTTCATTAAGAAAATAACTTTGTGAGACTGCACATTTTCAGATTTCCTAACTAGAGTGTAAAAGTCATGTTGTGCTGGTGTTTGAAGGGACTGCAGGTTACAACACAGGAGCCCCATCCAGGTCTGCCTCTCGCCATGTGCTGCTCACTGAAGGTCCACGTATCAGAAACAACACGTAACGACGCCTCTTGTTTGCGCTGAATATCATGACAACTTCAGACCTCTGCTTTATTTATTTATTCAAAACTCCAAGGGAGAAAAAAAACTACATCAATTCCATTAAATTTTCCAGTATTCCTTTGCACTACCTTAAATCAATAAAATTGCTTATAAAGAACAAGAACTGACGTCAGCAACGGATGCCAGGCAGCCATTTAATTTTTCTAACATGTTTTAAAATATCTAATATGAGATAGGCTCTTTATATAGCTCAGCACATGTGTAAAAATGTTTAAGCATGAAGAACTGCATTTTGATTTGTCTGAAATACACCCCACCTGCCCTTGGTCACTGGATCACATTCCTCCCAGAAACAAAACGGGGTGCAACAGGATAGGTTTCCTCTCTTGCTGACCAAGGCCTTCAAAGGAAGGTTCCTCAGGCATCATCCCTGGGAAGCCAAATCCCATTTCCATTCTGAAACTGCCAATGCACAGTGAAGACCCAAAACAGTGACCAAAGTGCTGAGATCCACCTTTTTGCTCTCTCCTCCTAAGCAGGTTTTCTCTACAGACAGCAAGAACAACTTAGATCAGTCACAGCCCCAACCAGACAGTTGTTGGCATCTGCTGGAGTTTCGTAACAGAACAAGGACACCTTCCCTCCTCACTCTCCAATGAAACCATTTAAACAATCTTCAACCTGTTAATAAAGAACTGAAATGCTCTTCAAAAGCAAAAGCTGAGTTCGCTCCAATAGAATTTTTATGCTTCACTAACAAATTATTCCATAAGCCAGCTAGACTAAATATATTCAATTTGGGCTTCAGATATTCAATATATTCCTGGCAGCCACTTTCCTATGTGCTAAAAGAGCTACTACTCCAGTTCCAGTTGTAATTCAAAAAAGTAGCTCTCTAGAACACTGTCATGGCATGATACCAGTGTTTTCAAAAACTGTGAATCGTTTAAAATGCCTACTCTGTGTTGCAATTCAGGATTTAGCTACTACTCACAGTAAGCAGAGTGGCCAAAACACAGACAGAGAAGTTGCTCCAGACCCTAAATCAATTCCCTTCTCCAGCAAGTCTAAGGAGATCATAACTAGTAGGAGCTTTTTTTCTGCTAACATTTAAAAGCAAACATGAGATTTTAGAGGCACACTGGAAAACATTCAGTTCCTTCTAAAACTTCTCCGTCTCTGTCAACACAAGCTGCACCAACAGCAAGAAAAGTCAGCATCTGTGGTGGTCTTCAGATTTGTGAGTGCAAGGAAAGAGAATGACAGCTTTTCAGTATCATGCAATTTCAGGGAGAAAGGGCGGCAAGTTCAGCGGTGTGAGCCTAGAGAAAAAGCAAGAGTGAGTGCTGGCCCCTGGCAACCCATGGACAACAGGAACAAGGGGATGTTCAACGGACAGACAGAGCAGATGCTGCAGAATGGCTCTCACAAACATTTGGGAACCAACTGTGACTTCAGGAAGCAAGTTTGACACAAACAACTCCAACTGCACTATTCTCTGTTCAATGATCAGCACAGTCGTGTTTCAAAATACACTTATATTTTATTTTAGACTTGAATATTATTCCCTGTACTGTGGAAGACATTCCTATTTAAAAATGCAGTTTCCAAAACTGTCTCCCACTTAATGAAATAAGTAATTGTGCATCAGTAAAAACGTTCTCCCTCTTGGAAAAGAAGTGGGAAGAAATTAAAACCATTGCATTTAAAGTGGGAAGAAAATCCACTGGCACGCTGAAGAACAGCATACTCACATCACATAAATTTGGTCCAGGAAGAGTTGTACCTCTGTTCCAACAGAAGTAACGCTATTTCCATATAACCAGGTTTCCCGCATCTAAAACATTAACCAGTCTCAAGGCTGACCTGGAATTAGTAATTCACAGGTAGACTGCAAATTGAAATGGCTTCTCAGCATGAGGTCATCAAGCTTGAACACCAGTGAACTAATAGAAATGGTGATGTTGACTAAAGAGAGAACACAGAGAAGGCACTGATGAATCTAACTGCTGCAGAAGTCAACCAACGCTGCATTAACTGGGATCATTCTCTATCATATGCTTAGGAGCAGTTGTTGCCCAAACTCTTAGTTTAGGTGGTATCACATAGGCACCTCCTCGCAGCATTAACTGCTAGGGGAAGCCAGTGTCTGACACAAATACGTATTTAGAGAGCATCAGTTTTTTCTATCCAGCTATGAGGCAGTGGAATATTAGAGATGAGCCTCAGCTCATTAGACTGTGCTATAAACATATTTCCAGCAGTCTGTACACTGTACCAAAATAAATACAGGCATTAAAAACAGTTCTTCTGTATTTTTAAAGGAGCCCAAAAAAGGACACTCAAATGGGTTTACACCCAACACGATTCTTCTCATTATACAAGCAGGAGATCTGTGAACTTGTCTATATTAAGATGAAACAACATATTTCATGCACAGATGAACAAATGCCTTTCCTGGATACGCATCCTGCGTCCTTGTGTAACACCACCCCAACCTCCTCTGCAATCACTGCTCACGTTTTTATGACTTCTTCCTTCATATATTTCCTCTGTATGGATATATATAGAAAACTTCACTAAATCCTCCATCTGAATATTACCCATTACCCCTGAAGAAACTCTTCTTTCAGTTTCTCTTCATGTCCCCCTAGAAAGTAAACAAGGGAAAACACAGCTGGGGTCTGGCTGAACAGTTCTCTGACCAGGATGGCAAATTTGAAGATATGACCAAATGCAACTGCTAATTTTACATGAAATTCATTCCCTCAAGTGGAAAGAAACAATTATTAATATTAATTATTGTTCATGCATCACACTTCTTTATCACCTTAATGATTTCAGTGCTATTACTGAATTTGAAAAAAATAAGCAATGGATTTACCAGTTCAGAACAGAAGAAAGGCAGACTAACATAACAAAGTCTAATTTCCTCAGAAACCACATTAAAAAAGCAAAGTGTTCAAAAAAGATCCAGAATGTCACAGCAGACTTTCCCTAGTTTCCAGAATGCTTGCGAAGAAGTTGGTATTTTCAAGAGGTGTACAGGTACACAGGGCGAATCTGGCTGTACTCAACAGTCATCTTTAAAACAAGTAAATCCTGGTGGGCCCTGTTGCAATAGGACCTCTGCATATCTCTTCCAGTGAAAACCAGCTGAGTAATTCTCATTAAAGAGATGTTCAGATCAAACCTGTAAATGCCTTTCTCTAGTACTTGTTTTCTCTCGGTACCACAGTAAACTCACCACAAGCAAGGACAAACTGTCTACAATAAGTGTTCCAGCTTGTGTCTACATGCAGATCGTGTTCTACAGCCAAGTGTGCCCACTGATAGCTACCCCTGCACACAACATTCACCAGAAGGCTCTGGGCAGTCCCACCAAGTCTCTTGGCCCCAGAAAAAAATTACCAAGAAGCCTTGCTCACGTATCTATACCAGGAATGCAGAAATCACTTCAAACTTCATCATGGGGGAGATGAGCCAAAGGGAAAATAGTTAAAAAGCAGTTTGGCATTATCTCTGCACTGGGAAGAAGAAAAGCTGGCAGGCTGGGACAAGTCCTACAGGATGGACATGCGCCAGCTCCACTCTGGCAGGGTGAAACGCACCGCTGTCACACCGACCGGGTTTGGAGCCCAGCACTGTCAGCTCCTGACAGGTGCAGCATGAGCAAAGGCAATTATGGTGGAGTGCCTCAGGGCAGGAGAAAAGAAAATGAAATACCCTACAAACTAAGCTGGAGCTTTACTATTTCTGCTCTGGAAGCTCAATTTTTCACAGAATTTTTGAGCTAGCTGGTTTTCCTGACATTAACTGATTACCACTCCTCCTTGTCCAGTCCTCTGTACTCTCCAACAGCAGGTTAGAGCTGCCAAAGCTACTCAAACACTCCCCCAGAAAATGTGTTAATTATCTCATGTTTTGTCCCCCCACCTACACGGACTGCTCCACAAGCAGCCTTGCAGCTCTCAGCTCTGCTGCCTTGCCCCAGAGGGCAGAGACGTTCTCTGGGAGGTCTGTTCCACAGTTCAGCCTTGTAACCGAAACCCAGCGTTCAGCAGGCGCTAAGAAGGGAGAACGGCCATCTCCTTACGTCTTGTCCATGAAGGGAACAGCCAGCTTGGATGCCGGCAGCCCCCAGCCCGTGACAGAGCAGCGACTCAGGAGCCCAGGCACATGGAGGATACTTGAGTCACATCTGAACAAGTCACGTTTACATGACTCACTGAATCACAGTGGAAGCTCTGAGGAGTTCAGAGAGCTGTGAGCCATCACTGCGCATTCACATTAGATGACTTCTCTGGAGAGGGTGCTGGTAAGAGCTACTAAAAAAAAAAAGGTTGCTTTACAGAAAGAATTAAGAAAATTTGTTTTCCTCCTTGTTTGACTGACCTGGATGGCTCCACCGAGGATGAAGAAGGTCAGAAGGGCTTTGTTTTGTTCTACCACTCCCACTGCCTCACTGTCTCTTTCCGCATATAAAAATTCTTACATAAATAGAACTGCATTACCTACAGCTAAGCTCACATCCTAGTGTTCTCCACAAAGGGCTCTCAGCCTTACTCTGCATGTCGGAAAAAAGCCCACATAGAAGCAAGTTCTCCTGACAGGAACCGCAGCCGGGAGAGCCCACAGCAGAGCAGGGGAAGGTGTGAGAAGGAACTGCTGAGGACTGACTGCAACCTCTATTCCCCTTCCTCTTGTGCTGCTCAGGGGGACAGGAGGAGGCAGAGGGGTTGGGAATGAAAGAATCAAGTTGAGTGTGCAAAACACTTTTGAGGAACAGCATGAGGTCCTGACACTTGCTTTATAGTGATGGCCCCAGCACGTGGCACATCCTACCACAGAGAACACATCCAAAATCTGAGGCCATAAAATAGCAACTCTATAGGAAACACTTAAACCTAAGCAGAGGTGCAGTTCTCAGATTACTGTCATCACCAGCTCTGACCTTCCACGCTTCCATCTTGCCATGTCCTTCCCTTGCAGTGCCATACTGAAGGCTGGGATGGAGCAGTAACACGTGGAGCACTGAGGAAGAAGCAGCTCAAAAGCTTGATGCTTAAGAACAACAATAAAAGGATATAGATGATCTCACCTGAAGTTAGCCAGGCAGATTCTAGTAATCCTCACTAGATCTATGAAGAATTGCAAGCAACTGTGCTTCCTTACATGTTAGAGAAACCTCACAGAAAGCAGCCTTACAGAAAAAAAGCAGCTAAGAAAAAGTGTAATTGTTTTTCTCTGGCTTTAAAATCATTCAGACACTACTCTTTAAAAGAATTTGGGGAAAAAAACTTAAGGAATTGAGAAGGGAAAAAAAAAAGCAAAAACCGGAATTTGTTATGAAGACTATTTACAGTATTTCAAAGCATTGATGACCATAAAGTGAACAAAAGTGACAAAAAAATTAACTGCTGTATTCAAGTGCCATGCTCCTATGAGAATATGGAACAGCATCATCTGTTGCAATGAAATGTTTGAGCTGATCATTTCTTGTCGTTGGCACTCTGCTGACACACTTTTTAAAGCTTTAATTAAGAAAAGAATCAAGACAACACTACAAATTGCATAGACTCATGCCCTACAGTCTCTTCTGACCACTAATTTGTGGAGCTGGGGCTCAGCCAACTTCCATTGAATCTGTGCATGGTTTCCAGCAAACTGTCATCGCAGCGGTGCAGTTCCTGATAGGGTGATCATCCACAGCAAGGGGAGCGATGCCAAACTGTCACCAAACAGGTCTGCTCCAGGGTGCCTGAATTCTGGAGTAAGTCATGAAAATTACAAAGTCCAGATGGAAAACTGAGGAATGGAGCATCTAAAGACTACCAGCCACTGGAAGAGCGGATGAGAGCATGTCCAGGCATCTGCTGATGGCACAGCGTGCGGATATATAGCAGAGCTGTATGATACATTCCATCCTGAATCACTTCACTAAATTATTGGATTGAAGTCTTCCTGCTAGCTCTCTCCTCCAAGCAAAATGTTTCTTTCTCCTTGAGGTCCTAACCACAAGGATTCAGCTATTTCCAAGAGCAAAGTTCAAAAATTCTATTTCACTTTCTGTTGAAAAGGTCGTCATCCTGTCACAGAACATGATCTGGACCTTGGGCAAGGGAGAGTTCAGTCCTCTTTCAGAAGGTAAAGCCCAGGAAGTGCAGGATGATGGACACAGCTGAAGTAATGCAGTCAGCTGGGGCAATCAACAGCCCTCCCAGGGATTTAAACCAAGTCAGGTGAATACCCAGGAATAATCACTTTGCAGAGATTTTAAGTGGCACGTCAGAAGATCAGAAGCATGTTTTAATCCCATCTTTTTAATTCTTTTAATACACCTTCACTGAGTTTCTGAACAGGAACGGTAAGCAAGAGTGAGAAAGGACATCAAGGGAGAAATATGAATTATAAGCAGACTGTTTAATTAACTATCTCAGTATAAACTCTCTTTTTTTATTATGTTATAAAAATCCTGGTATATCATGACTTGTTCCAGAGAAATGTCTTCCAAAAGATGAGGCCAAACTGGGACTAAAAGACAGAATGTACATTAAAACCTTAAGTTTCCTAACTGAAGTGTTGGCAGGACTCACAAGCACGGAGAATCAATGCTTCATCAGACATGCAGGAATCCACCCATCGTGCATGCACAGTACACTGTTCTGGAGACATATTACAACATACACCATGGTCGAAGCAGCCCAACAGAACAGTAATTCTATAGGAACTAAGAAGAAAGCTGGCAAGATGAGATGCTTTTTTGCAAGCCGAGTGGATTTACACTAAAATATCTTTTCCTCATTTCCAAAGCAGTTTAAGCAAGAAAAATAAATAACATCACTCTGAAAAAAGCAAACAAAAGAACAAGCATATTCATCACCATAAAATAATAAAAAAAAAAGGGCACCATTCCACTAAACAGGGCTCCACTGCATTCAAGGACAATTACTTGGCAAGCTGACAGACCTCTCTCCCTGTTCACCAGAACAAATTCCGCTTGTGTTTATGGATCAAGTGAATTCAGACTAAGAATGCAGAACTTGGTGGGTAGGAAGACACAGGCCTTGGCCAACCCCTTTGGAGAGGATAGTTTCAACACGGAAAAGTTGTTGCATCAACCCACACAAACCATCCCAGCTCAACAGACAGGATCAGATGTTTCACTGTATCTCGTAACCCTGAATCCTTTGCTCTTATAGCAACGTTAAAAATCAAGGGCCGTGCAGCCGTGTGCTACAACAGCTGTGTCATTTGGAGGCAGATATCACAGGGATAAAACAAAACAAAACAAAAGATGATGACAGATGAAGAAAATGTGGGTTGAACAGCCTCCTCCTTCAGGTGCACTCAATGGCCCGAAATTCACACCCCGACATCCTGTGAGGGATGAATTAAAAACAACACCACCACAAACACCCAGCTAGTAAATGGAGAAACAATGGCTAACTCAAATGCCCATTTCTCATTTTACCAGATATGAATTATAGATCAAACACAGCAGGCTAGAAAAGAAATCATTAATTTTTCAGCTCTTGAACCACAGATTTAGCTCAATCCCACTGGCCTTTGGAACACAGTGCAAGAAATACTGTTTGGCAAAAGGACTTACCCATGTGGAATGACATACAAATGAAAGTTTAAGCATGACATTGTAACCATTAAGCTCTTAAAGACAGCCAACAAGCTTCCGCCCACACCGACCTCCACCTCCCGCCCTGCAGTGCAGCAGCTGCTGGCCCAAGGCCACCTGCAAGCCCTGCTGCAGCACGGCGTGGGCTGCCTGCTGAGGGAGCAGCGCTGCTGCTGGTCCTGGCACACCTGGAGAGGCCTACTGCTAGGGAAGGAATCCACAGAGAAAGCTGAGCACGTAAAATGAGATCCCACTCGTGAGGAAAGTAAATAAATAAATAAAAATCGAAAAGGAGCTTATGAGCAATTAAAATAACACCAAATAACTTCCGATAGCAAGGAAACGCTTTTCCAGAAGGAAAAACCTGCCTTCCCCCAGCAGGAGTAGCTACAAAAGTTTTAAGCTGAACCTTTTCATTTCAAAGCATTTCTGTGATTGATGTGAATTTAAATTACAATGATACTTGTTTATAAAAACGTCCACGCATTTGTATTCCCAACACCGTACTTAAGTTGTGTTGATACAGATATTACATTGCATTATTTCCCTGAAGACATGAAAGAGAGCTAATGTAAATGCCAATTTAGTTTTGAGAATCTTGGGAGAATAAGGCTTTGTCTGACTTTGTGATAGCCCTTACACATTTAGGCAGTTTCAAGTTTGCTTTGTCAGGCTCCAACTTACACATTAATTTGTTCATTTAAGACCATTCTGCTATTAATTCAGTCTGAGGCTGTACCCAGGTTTCCTGGAGAGCAGTCACTTCAGAATGGCACACATGGACCTTCTTTTCAAGGCACTTACTGGCTGGTCAGTTTCCATGAGCTCTTCCCTTCAAAAACAATGGCATCATCTCATATGCAGCTCGACAAAAATCTCCATTTCTCATTCATCCCATCTTAATACTGCTACCTTGCTCCATAGAACTTATATCCAGTTGCCAAAGGGCAGCATTTCCAAATTATGTGACTTCATACAAGATTAAAAAGCATTTTAAAATGGTGCACACGTACACTGCAAACAACTGCTTTGGTGTTCAGCTTCAGGTCTAAAACTCAAGGGTTCTCGTGTTCTGCACATGGCTCCACCGCCCCTTCTAGGTATCAAAACACAGCAGCGTGCGTTTATGAAAGATATTTCATGATTTCACATTTGAGGACAACAAATTCTGCACTTACAGGTTCACAAACAGAAAACCATGGTAACCACTGCAATATCTGTGTTACTGTACTGTTTATTCTGTAGCATCCACAAACCCACCACTGCCTGTGTAACAGGCCGAGAGCTCAGAAGTTTAGGAACTTTGGACAGTTTTGAAGCAAATATAGCTAATTACATTAGAAACTACAGAAGAACAATTAGAGATTAAGAAATTGTTTTTCTGGATATAGATTACTCATTGAAGAAGAATGCAGCACACAGTTGTGGTGTACTCACTTAAATGAACGACAGCAAACACTACGCTGGGATCCCCAAAACTGCCTTTTCTAAAGCAAAACAGGAACCAGGATGACTAGTTTTCCAGCCTATGGCATTCTTTGCAAAAGATGAATACAGAAATTTCCACTAAAAGCAGCAGCATTACTATTTCAGTCCCTGTACCTCTTCCTTCCAACTTCATTGGCACTCCCACTGCCATGCAATAAGCGATGGCCGCTCTCTGGCAGCCCGGCACAACTGAATGCTACACATGGCTCAGCGAGGAAGGAATCCTGTATCTTCTGGCTTGACTCAAAGGACATTAAATCAATGTTCCACTCTCGTAGCATTTACACAAATACATTGATTCAGCTTTAAAGATGCCTCTCCCCATTCCAGCATGCATCTGTTCCATGCCCTTAACCAGTCTATACCACTGTATTACTTTATTCCAGACATCTCCCGCTGCAAGCTAAACAAAATCTGTGGTTTCCCTTCATAGGTCTTGTTCTGGTTGTCCATCACACATCCCATGAAAACACGTACAGAGATTCCAATGCCACAGGATCCTGAAGTCGATTTCAGCTAAGAAGTATTACCTAACAGAATAAGTTGTTAACCAAAAAAGGTACGTGTACAAAGAGCAACTGCCTCAGGTAGCGAACCTCAAAAATCACAAGTCCAAGGTCACCAAATGTGTCTGTCTTCATTTCTTTTTGTGTTTTGAGGAATAGCATCCCTCAGTTTACACTGCTAACAGCCAAGTAAGCTCCCATACCATCTGAACAATTTTGTAGAGCATGCTTCTATTTATAAAAGGATACGTATGCAGCATATTTGGATAAACACGGATAGCATTTAAAATAGCACCCCAAAAAAGACCTTAAAGAAAAATAGAAAAGCTGTTTGTGTATTCGTGTACAAAGGCTGAAAGGCCCACCCTGGTCTAACACAGG
Source organism: Centrocercus urophasianus (assembly GCF_019232065.1). Classification (NCBI taxonomy): domain Eukaryota; kingdom Metazoa; phylum Chordata; class Aves; order Galliformes; family Phasianidae; genus Centrocercus; species Centrocercus urophasianus. The sequence continues at coordinate 11,212,818 of NW_024884867.1, forward strand.
CAGCCTCTCATCCCTATTTCCATACACCCACATCCTCCATCTCTGCTCACTAGGGAAAACAGACAGGACGTTGCTTTCCCTGCATCACCTATTTGGGCTTCAAACCTGGATCTGCACGCAGCGTTCCAAAGGCACCGCGAAGGCTGCAGCAGAGCAGAGCGCTGCCCCGCTGCAGGCACCCAGCCGCCAACCGCCCGCAATGAGACACAGCTCCTCTCTCCTACAAGAGGAGAGAATATTCCTGCCGAACATAAACACCATTTTTTCCTCCCTTGAGGAAAAAACTGTATTAGCTCACAGAAGTGCCCTGTACTGTCAGCTCTGCTGCTCCCCGTGGAAGCAATGATAACACTCTCCCAGCTATAGCCAGAAAACCCAGCTCCCTTCCAGCATTAGGAATGATTAAAAAAGACTTCTCACACTTCAGTTCAATGCATTCTCCTGTCCTGCTTTTTGTGTGTTTTTTTTTTAATCCTTTATGACAAGTTTTAGATACAGTATAGAATAAAATTACATATCAAGATTAAATTGCCACAGTCTAAAAGGCCTTTGCTTTGGCATAGCAAGAATAACATCCTTTCAGAAGCTGACAAACATGGCCAGTCAGTAAAGCCTTACCTCTTTCAAAGTTAAACTGTCTAAGGAAGCTGAAATCTCTCCTTAGTTTTACATTTTTAAAAAATACCTGTCTTTTCTCCACTGAAAATTACAATTCCCAAATTAGTGTTTGTTTCAGTGATGACATTCACCTAATTAAACCAATGCACGTTTTTGGACACTCTTACTCTCTCCAGTGCCATCCACATGGCTTGGCACAAACCCTGCGCGAAGCTGCTCCTCACCAGTGCCAGAAAGCCTTGGTTTGGCACGTGAAAAAATAAAAGTAATAATAATAGTAATAATCAGAAATAGGTTAAGGCTTCAAATAGCAGAGTGTGGTTTAGTAAGAAGGTCCATCAGAGTGCCAGCTGTGTGTGTCTGTGGCATACCCCTATGATTATGTCTCATTGTGACTTCTAAGCAAAATTCAAGTCTCATCTTCAGCATTGGCTGAATGAATTTCCACTCAGTGGTGCCCTGACCCAGAAAACCCATGCCATCCTGGTGGAGAACTCAACACACAGTAGCACAACTCCCATCGCATCAAAGTATTGCACCCTGGTCTTTGTTACAGACACCGTGTTGCTGTCATGCTTCCAAAATGCCCAGCTGACTGCATGCTGCAGAAAAGTCACAACGTGGCCATTACCAGAAATTCGTAGCCTACTGTATTCAGCAAAAGACTGAAGAACTTCGTTTTCTTTATTTTCATGACTAAAATAAGCCACAGTTTTTCCATACAACTTTAGGCACCTACACATGCAGGCACTGCAGCTAAGCTAAAATAGAGAGGATGCTGGCAATAGAAACAACAGTAAGTAGCACAGTTTGAACCAGCGAAGAGCATCACCAGCTCCAGCATCATCGTTCACTGGGTGAAGTTAAGCTTTATAGCATAATGCTCACTAACAGCTAAGTTGCCATCTCTACTAATACTGCAGTTACACAAGCTAAAGTTGGAAAGTAAAGCTGGAAAGTTGACGAGATTCGGGTTCTGTGGATGACCACACTAATGCTTACATCACAGCAGCCAGCAATCCAAGGCAGAAGAGCCCAGACTGGGTTGGAATGGTTTACACTGTTATCCTTAATGAAAATACAAAGGACGAAAGGTTTTGGAAGAAATAAAGCTCAATGTGCTGCAGCTGAATCACTCTGGATTCTGGTAACATTAAGCAGAATTCTTCCTTCATTATGCCATTTGATTTGTTCCTGTAAGTAAATTAACCTAATTATTATATATAGCACTATGTATGCATTCATTCGCAATGCTTACAGTTAATGCACATTTACTCCCCTACTGTGACAAACCAGACCACCTACTCACACAGCTCTGTTTATTATCAGAGGAGCGCACAGGGGAGCTGAGGGCCCACAACGCACCCGCGCTCAGACGCTTTTCCAGGCAGCGCTGCAACAGCTAAGTAGCTCAGCTCCCCCTCACAGAACCAGAAGGAATACCACAGGGACACAGCAAATGCTGGATAGTCAGCCGAGCAAAAAGAATAGAGAAGCATCTCTCGTGGAACCTTCCCAAATTAATGCATCATACCACTGATCAACACCACCACGACATAACAGTGCACACCATGCATTTCAAACTCTCTTCAGGTGCTACCATTTAGCAAAGTTGTTTGGCCCACAGCTACAAATAAAGATTACGCTGCCTAGATGCCAGCCCTGGCCTCAGGGCGCTTTCCATCCAGCAGAAGGCCCTCACCGTGCATGGCTGAGCACACAGGCAGGCTCAGAGAGCTGCTGAGGAACTCGTGCAGTGCCCAGAAAGCACGCTGTCTCCTACTCAGTAAGCAGTTTTTAAAATTATCATTCACTTTTTCCACATATATTAACATCCATTATTCATTTCCACATGCTGAATTTGGTGGATTCTGTGACACCCCACTGGGCCGATCTGCACCAAAATCTGCTGTGAGAACCCCCTCCTTTGGCCACTTTCATGCACTTACATATAGATAAGGTCCTCAACAGACAGAGCGGCCTCGGAGCTCAACAACACAAACAAGAAATGAGCAGAAACTCAAGTAAATCATCACTTGGTAAAGTTCCGGTGCTGCGACCAGCAAGCAGGCTGATATGAGCAGCAGAGCTTGAAGCGGCAGCAGGCAGTGCCTCCTGTGCTGCTCCACTGGGGTGTGTACCAACAGCAGCAGTGCATGCTGGCACCAGGAAAGTGCAGTCTGCACAGCCTAAAGTAACGGGTCACAACAAAAGGAAAAAACCACCAGAAAAAGATGCTACCAGTACACACACCGCATGCTTTGCTCCCAAAGACAGACATCACTAAAACTGCTCAGGATGAAAAAAACCAACAGCAAATCTGTACAGATCTGTCCAAGTATTTCTGAATGGACAGGACTTCAGAGACTGCCTAACAGCAGTTGCTCAGTTAAGTGTTATTTTCATCACAGACACAGCTTGGCAGCAGCACGGAGCGTGTGTCTGGGATGGTCTCTGACACAGTACTAACATTCCAAGATGCACAGGCCAAGTTACAATATGGAGATATCCTAAAAATATCTGATATTGCATGTAATTATTCACTGCTAACAGAGAGCGGGATTAAGTTTGAGATTTGGTAACAGACTGCAAACTGTTCCTCCGTACAGCGACAGATTCTGACAGGGACATCCCCGCGGCACCCCGCTGCCATGGCAGGGTGTAACAGCCAAGGGCTGCACAGCAGCACATCCATCACAGCCACACGTTCAGAGCGTCACATGAAAAGCAACACGCAGCTCCCGAGACAACCTCAGCATGCACCCATCTCTCCAGGTGCAGGAAAATGCTGGCATTAAGATCCCTTTTTCTGATTATGAAACCACGTGACCAGAATAAACACAGCACGCTGTGAGCGGAGTTTGTGGCCGAAGGCAACTTGTGTGCTGCGTGTGCCCGCGAGGCCCCAGCCATGATGAGGAGCCCAATGACAAGGATGGGTTTATACACATAGCGGTTCTACCAGCTGAAACGGTGCGGTATCCTGAAAGGGCTCGGCGATCCCTAAGCGTGAGAGGCACTAAAGCCAGCAGCCAGTAATCACGTCACACTAAGCCAAGAGTACTGCTCGGCGTCAAACGCCGCTCTGATTTAAGAAACCGCTTGGCAAAACGACATCTGCATTTCGCTCTGCATGCTGAGCCACGACACCCGCACCAGTAAGGAGCGCCGTGAAACGCCGAGCATTACATTAAGGCACAACTTAAGAAGGTTAAAAACGCGGCCACGCGCACACCAACACCGAGCCCTCGGCCGCTCCAGCGCACAGCCCCGCACAGCCGAACCCGCGCAACCACCCGCGGCTCGAACCCCGCGCTGGGCGGACCACCGCCCCGCAGCGCCGGCACTGAGCTCTGCCATGAGGGGACGCGGGAGCGACAGAAAACGGGGGCAACAAAAAGTTTCATTCCCCCCCCATCCCCCGCTCCTTCCCTCGAGCAAATCTCGACGCACCCGTCAGCTCCTCGGGCTCCGGGTTCGGTTACATAAAGAACGCACGGCCGGCGGCTCCGGCGCTGCTAACCCGGCCCGGCGGCGGCCGAAAGGGAGCGGGGCCGGGGAGCCGCCGGCCCCCACGGTGGTACTTACGTGAAAACGAAAAATAAAGTCGTCGAACCCACTAACAAGGCGGCCGCCGTGGAGACGGGGATGTATTTGGTCGGTTTAAACCTCTTGCCGGTGCTGCTGGGCATCCTGTGGCTTACACATCACTGAGCGAGTCCGAGCCGGGAGGAGCGGCCGGGAGGACGCGGGCACAGCGGGGCCGGGCGGCAGCAGCGAGGGCCGGGCCGCGGCTGACCTCCGGCACAGGAAATCCCACCCCCGGCGCGGCCCACCCGGCGGATGTCGGCCGCCCCTTCAGGCGGCGCGGGAGGAGCGCGGCGCGGCCGCTCCCCGTGCCGGGGCCGCTCCCCGGGTTCCGCGCGGGGCGGCGCCGAGGAGCTCAGAGGGGCGGGGCGGTGCGGGCGCTCGGCTCGTCCGACGCAGCGCTGCTCCGAACCGCGGGGCCGCGGGACGGGAGGCGAACGCTGCGGGCCTGGCGGAGCTCGGAACAGAACAAGAAGAACTCCGGGAGCAAAAACTCAAATAAAACGAGGGCTCTCAGCTTTGCACAGTTTGCAATAAAACCGAAAGCGTCGGCTTTTAATATGTGGAAAAGCAGAGCGAGCACCGGCCCGAAGGCACGCGGTTACGCGAGAGCCGGGCTCTGCCCCGCGGCTTCATCCGGCGCTCTGCGGCGCTGGGAAGCGGCGGCAGCCTGGGGCAGGGCGCTGCCACGAGCCTCGGCTGCAGCGCTCCGGGCGGGCGGAGGCGGGGCGCCAGGGGCTGCGGGGCTGGCGGCTGCTCGGCACGGAACGCCCGGCCTGGTCCTTTGCCGCGCGCCTAACGGGTCGGCGTTTTACAGAGTGCCGCGCGGTGCTGAGCTGAAAGCCTTCCGGCGCACGTAGCAGCGCGACGAGCCGAAGCAGGGCTGTGCTCGTGCAGCATCTGCCCCGCCGCGGCTGGACGCGGGTCGCTGACTGTTGAAGCACACAGTAAAGCAGAAGACGCGTTTTAGGAGCACGCTTTGGCCACCCACACGAGTCTGGTCTAAATAAAATTCCCCAGAAGAGCTTGCAGGCTAGCGCTACTTCACGTGTACTGCAGAATTGGGCCACGACCCGGTCTGTGCTTAAAACACCGGTTCTTGTTTGTAACGCTGTACACACAAATCTGAACTTCACACGAACAAAAAGTATTTCCACGAATGCAACTCGCTTTGAGGGACTGCTACAGGCTGCACGTTCACCAGCAGACCACTCGTTGATACTCCGTACTTAAATTCACGTGCTGAGAAGTTACACAAACAATTCTTCCCCTTATCTTCTGGCTCTGAAATGATACATCGTTGAAGATTTCGGTGGCATCAGCGAAGCACTGGGTTATTCCCCTTCCTTCTATTTCAAAGCAATAGTAATTTTAGCTAAGTCCAGTTTGGAAGAACTTTAAGGCATCCCCAGGCTGTTGAGTAGCCAGCTCTATTGGACCAGAACGTTCCTCAGCCAAGTGCTAACCAGAGAAATCGCTTATTAGCAATCCATGAACTGTAAACATGGACCAATTAACCTAAGCAGGAAGGGAAACGTCTGAAAATCAGTTAAGTATGCACAGGTAAGGGGGGGGGAAGGGAGAGAGAAAGAAGGCAATACAGTTAAACAGATTTTGTCAATACTAAGGCAAACATTAAGACAGGAACACTTAGAGCATTAAGGCAAATGATTCTTCCTCCTGTCTGCAGCACAATGCTAGTGAAACCACATCCACCCGTGTTGCTGCCTCCATCATGCTCTGTCATCTCCATCTGCCCCACAGGCCAAGAGCACATTCCCAGCAGTTCTTTAAATAAACAGCAAATCCTTTAAATGAAAATTTACATTTATTTTGAAATTTTTAAATGTCATTTCTATCAATTTAGACACAGTTTGACATTATCAGATCAGAGAATTTACAGTGACTCATGGATAACAATTTGGCTTTTACATTCAAATGCTACGTACTTCAAAAGAGCTTTGCTTTGTTATTTCCAAACCAGAAACACTGAAGAACACCGTATTTTGCCTTTCGACCATCTTTGTTAATTAACAGACTTTTAATATCTGCTGTACTTGAAGGGGAACGTGTACAACACTAAAGGAATTACTTTGTTTGAATGAAGTGAGTACCTTAGTAGCAGTTCCACATTTAAGACTACTGGTTCGGTAGCATAAAAGGCAGTACTAAGCAGAAACACAAGTTGTTCTTTTTTAGGTCTGTTTTCCTCAGATAGATTGCAGAGTCCAGTCTACTTAGAAAGCCTTTTTATGAAGACAGAGGTCTCACTAGCCAATATTAACACCATACAAAGTTTAGCAAGTTTTGTTCAGTTTTCATAGTTTGAGAATAGTAACATAGAATTCCATTGCTATCTAACACTAACCTTGTATTAGTGGTTAACAACAAAATTCAATTAATCTATCCAACTTAAATTGTGTTGGTTTTATCACTTAATATATATTTTCTCCTACTCTCTAGCAGTAACTTGAAACCAGGCAAGCAATTAACGCTTGTAGGAAAGAGATTTGATCAACTTGCTCATTACTGGCAAGAGTTGTGCCCCTTCAGTGTGTACAACATGATCACCTAAGAGAATAACTGAACTTCTCCCTTCAAGAGGGACAGACTCCCAGAAGGCATCCTGTAAGGTCACCACCTCCCCAATTCTTAAAAGCAATATTAAGCTCCAAGGCCCTGAAAAAACACAAAAACAAAGGCTTATAAATTTTAAGAGTGTGACTGTTATAATGCTGACTGCTGGTACTCCAACGTTTAAGACTTCTTTGCGTACATCTTAATATAGAGACAATACAGTCAGCAAGAAGCACATTGTGGAAGATCTGGGTTCACAGCTACAGCTTTGTGCTAGGCTCAAGCATTGCTAACATTAATGACTTTCATGAGCAGTAGAGCTGACATTTTCTTTTCTAGTAGGAAGATAATACTCAGGTCTCACGTAATGTTTGCTCCCCCTTTATTTTCCCTGTCCAATGGAACACCATTAATAGTGCACCAGGAATGCTCTACTGTCTAATGTCACAAACCTGCTGCATTTCAAGAATCACAGGTGTGTTTCCTGCCCAGGAACAAAGAGCAGAGAGGAATGTGAAAGGATTGCTGTATGAGTTTCAGAAGACGTGCATGCCATCCTAATCTTCCCTGTTCGTAAAGTCCTTTCATCTAGTTAGCCTGGGTAGGACAACATGCATCTCAACACCCAATGAAACAATTGTATTCATAAGCCTTTAAAGCATATAGAAAACTCAGTTCTATCCTCTGATGCTGTTTCAAGTTTGTTTTATTCACTCTTTTGGATGACCATAAATAACTGTTTCCACTATGGAAAAGAAAGTTAGCACAGTACATTTTCATGACTGGGGAATGGATTTTCTGAAGACATCTTCAAAAGGGCAAAAGCTTAGAAAAAACAACCTGAACATTGAATTCAGTTCCTTATAAAGTCCCTTGTAAAAATAAAAAAAAGAAAAAATATAAAGAAAAACTGCAAGGCCCAGGATGATTTATTGCTTTTCTTCATTTTCCTTGGTCTCTTTCTTCTCAGCTTCTTTGCTCTCATCCTTTACAGAAAGCTCCTCTAGTTTTTCAGCAACTTTATCGGCACTGTCATTTTTGTCTGTGCCTGCTAAGAGATTGATGAGGAAAAAAAAAAAAAGAGTTACACAGAGGAAGTAGTCAATTTTCCTGTAACAGAGGAACAGTAAAGGTAAAGAGGATAGGGAGGAGAGACAACCTGTATTTAGAGTAAGAGCAAAAGCAACTTTCCACTGAGCACTGGAGTGACTCATTCTGTTTCTTCTTTACTAATTCCTTCCAGTGTCAGAATTCAAGAAACACCATTTGGATATTTTAATCACTAGATGAGTGCCTAACCGTACTGACAGAGAAATACTTCTCATTTGGTCAGCTTTCATGCTACCAGAAACAGACCCCATGCAACACAGAAATCTCCCAAGTCCCAGCTTCTAGTCCATCTCAAATGAAAACCAGCCTCCCCAAGACCCCACCTCCCCACTTTGGAAGTGGGACAGACAGGCAGTTCCTAAGAGTGAAGGATTCTGATCTGAATATCAAAAGCGTTGCTCGCCAACTACTTGTAATCTGTACTTTAGGAAGATGGAGGTGTTTATTTCACAAGATATGCTATCTTGTAACAGACAATTACACAATGTGACGCATTAAGCTATTCAATAAAGACCTGTGAAGACATTCTACCATTCCAAATACATTAAATATTAGAACTGAACATTCTATTTCCATGACTACATAGTTGTGGAATTCGGGATGGGAAACTAGGAGGAGAAAATATCACTGTGGTTAGAGTGCTCACAGTTCACTTGAGTATTATAAACCAAAATACTTCTGCAGCAGTTCCAGAAAAAAAAAGAAAAGAAAAATTAAAAGAAAAGAAAAAGAAAAAGAAAAGCCATGTCCCAATAGCAATTGTAACAGCCTTCCACAAGAAAGAAGGCATTCATCATGCCTGTGAGTGATTACTCTCGCAGACAAAAAAAGCACCTGAACTGATGGCTGCAGTTCGGTGCAGAGTGAGTCTGCTCCAGCACAACGACACACTGGGGGCTATAACCAGCAAACAGAAGATGCACAACATTTAAGACTTAACCCTTACCTTTTTTTGCTCTCTTGTCTACTTCGTTTCTGCATTCTTCAAATTTTGCCTTGAATTTCTGTGCATCTGTTTCAGTAAAGACAGAATACTTTTCATTAACTTTACCTCCTTGCAACACTGAATGTTTCTCAAGTATCTTCCCTCAAAATCAGTGGCTGTGTAAACAAAACTTGTAGGTACTTACAGAGTGATTGAGCTTAAGATCATACAAAAAGCTCCACAAAGTTTTTCAGTCACTTTTTTTGTGCAGATCTTGAGCAGCAAATCTAAGAAAGCCTCTTAACTTTCAAAATATTTCAAATAAGATTCCAGAAGGAACTGCCTTGTGGTCAGTAAGACTCTTAGCTGCCCCTGCCCCACAAAAATAAGAATACAGCGGTATCCTAACACAGCTATGCGCAGCAGACTGAAGATTAGCTATGAACTACTGGCCCTCCACTACATCACACCCCAGAGGAACAACACAACTTAGGGTCTCAGCAACAAGTGCTAAAGATAAAGCTTGAGTACTGCACTAGTGAGACAAAGACTCGAATTCAAGTTAATCTTGGCTACAATAGCTAGAGAAATATGATCTGTCTTATGTTTTGGTCTAAGTTTTCCTAAACAATGTTCATACATAGTGAATACAAGCAACAGTAGATTGCTAGTCTGCTCAGTCAAGGTACTTAACACTAGAGCCATAGAAACAGCAATCTGGTCTGCCAGCTTGGCACGACTGACCACACGAGGTCACTGTTGCCCCACAGGAAATTCAGAAGCAGCTGTGAACTAATTCAAGAAATACAACTCCTTCTCAAGCATCACAAAAGATACGTGAAGGGCTGACTTATGTCTGGTCACCCATCATCTGCTCAGTCAGCATTATGTTTGCATGAAAAAGCTTAAGCTTAAGAAGTTCTTATGGCATAAAGCTCTGAAAACGTTACTAAGATTTAGCTGTTACACCATACGTCAACACATTTGGTAAAATGGTAACTGACTTCTCCCAGAGAAAGCAGCAATTAGCTTCTAGGTAGGGTACCATATCTAACAGTGTTCTGCAGTAGCATTCAGAGTACAGTACAACAAGTTCAGCAGCTGTCCACTCACTTTCCGCGTTTAAAAACCGGATTGCCAGAAGCTCAGGCTTGGGGCATTCATCTGCAAAGTCAGCATGTGTGTTCCAGACCCAGGCCCTGTCACTCCCAGCATTAGGCCTCAGCTCCATTAGGGGTGTGACTGAAAAGCAAGCATTAGAAGAGGTACAGAGCACAATAATACACGTTTTCCACACCAGCCTTCATAAATCTGTAGGGTTTTGTTGCTTACATAATGCATTTTATAGAGAATTACTTATGAATAAATAAAAAAAACAGTGGCATCCAAATAAATTTCTCTTTGCATCCTCCAGTAAAATGACACAATGTCATCACTGTATAAAAGAGTGCTAGATTCACTATAGCGCATCTTAATTCTGTCCCAAAACAAACAACTCCTATACTTACCTGAGAGATGGAAGCATTAAGCACAACCCTTAGGAACAAACGGTTTAGGAAGAAAAGACACTCTGAGAGAAAGACCATTCTTTTGCACACTGAAAATATGGTATACTATGAGAAAAATAGCTATTCCTACACTTAGTCATCTAATCAGGCTCTCTGCTCTCTCACTAAGAGCTTTACTACAAGGGATCACAAAATTCTGCACTGCTGTAAAAGGCACACAGCACATTTTCAGCCCTTTTGCTCCTTCCCACAAAATGGAGCCCCTTCCCTCCGAGACACCACTGTTACTTAACCCAACTGAATGGGGGAGTCTGAACGTTACTGCTCACACCACTCAGCCCTCTCCCACTGCACACAGTTCAGACATGTGCATTCCTTGCTTCCCCCCATCCCAATGCCTGGCTCCTGTGTTTCGTTCAGAAGAAATCTAAAGACAGTCAACTCACTTTTTTTCTTTTTTTAAATAAACTTAGAGATGGGAGTTCACTGTTTCACTTAATGCTTGTAAAAAATGAAAAGGGTCTTTTTGTCTGCCTGCACATCACCAGAAATTCAGTAAAGGAATCTATACTGCAAGCAGTTTTTCCAGGAAAAACATCTGTTTATGTGGATATTTTCCTAAAGAAAAGGTTGATTACTGTTACTGGTTAGGGACTGTGCTACTTTCGTATTTACCTTCTCTTTCACCCAAAACCAGGAACACCTGTGCTCTGATTGTCTGACCTTCTGTAAAGGTTTGCCCACAGAAAAATAAGTCATCACTTCTGTTCTCAGATCTGTATTGTTAAATTAAGCAATTGTTTCAAACTACCTGCATGTAGCTTAATTCCAAAGATACTACATAAGTCCACATTTTCTGTGACCATTAAAAAACAACAAACTGTTGGGATCAATGACACTGTGTCTGTCTATGCCAGTTAAATTTCAAAGTGTCTTCAAACACTAGCACTCTTTAAAACTAAGAGCTTTCATACTCAATGCTGCAGGCTATCATCAAACCACAGCCTCCTTCTGTTCGTGAAGGTGAGCACTCATGTTTTGATACAAGTCCTCTATGGTCAGAGCAAGAAATGACAGTATTTATAGTCTGCTGGAAGTTGGACACTCGCTTTAAGAGGCAGCAATTCTCTAGATACTGCTAAAAGCCACTGGGCTCTCAACTTTCAATGTATAAAGCTCCATCAAGCTTAATTAAAAAACAAAAAACAAAACAGTAGCATGTATAGCAGTGCATAACATACTGTAATGGTTTGCGCAGATTTTTAGAGTTTTATCCCTCCTCATGAGGAGGCGAATTGTTCCCTTCTCCTTGTGCTTCAGCAGTTTGACATCACCAGTTCCTCGCTCTTTCCACTCGGGAAGGTCATTCTCAGATGCAAATCGGAACAGCTTTGCTCGCCTTAAAGAAGGAAGAACGCAAGAAGTCAGCCTGCACGTAACAGCTCATCGAAACAACACTTCCGCTGCATGGTACAGCAGATGGCTTTTAAGCCACACAAGAACCTTGGGTGGTCGTTGTGGAGCCAGGAGTTGGACTTCATGAGTCTTGTGGGTCCCCCCCAGCTTGATATTCTGTGTGATTCTGTGACCACTGCTTTTATTCAGCATGCAGTGTCAGAAACTGACACACACTGACGTTTACCTGCAAGCTGTGAGGAATTCTTTAACATCTACCCTGGTTTGTTATATTATATATACACACTTCAGGAAGTGAATGTATTTGGCATTTTAAATTAATGTATAAATAACAGCTTTTGCTATTCATAGAGTTCCTACACTAGGAATACAACTGCTACAGCCAGCCAGCAGTAATTTTAACTCAAAAAAATTGAGTAGCCTGAAACTAAGGCTCCTGTGTAATTCCAAGCCTGGTGTTTGATGCACTGTTAACAAAGCCCCTCACCCTCTAGAATCACTCCCTTCCAACTCCCAAATCCTTGTTATTGCTGCTCTTCAGTCAGGTACAAGGGAAGCCTAGTGCTGCACCGCAGTGCAGCTTACCAGCTTTAGAACATCATTCTTTAATGTTTCAAGATGCCAGTGTGCCAAAAGGGAAAAACAGGAATAATCTGGGAGATCAGTCAACACTGATCACAGACTTAGCCTGAAGAGCTTAAGACACTGCTAAAGGAAAGGAAACATCTGCTCAAGAGACACTAGTTCCAAACAGAGTTTTGTCTGGGATGCGTCTGGGTTCCACGCTGCTCTTCCATTTCTTTTGCACTGTATGTTTTAGACTACTACCACATACCTTCAAACCTTTAGTTATTACCCAAGTTAATGTTTTCTTTCAGGCTAAATGAGACAATATTAAAACCAAATTCATGATGCCACCTCCTTCATGCTATTCCAGACCTTAATCAGTTCCTTGGGAGCAGTGCTGTCAGCCCTCCCCAGCTCAAACTCTGCCACTACAGCAAACAGCAGCCAATTTACACTGCTGCTTCATACAGAGACTCCTAACAAGTCATCCAACTTCCGTGTAACACAGTCAAGCTTAAGTATGATAAGCAGTTAGATAATATTTAGAAGTGTTCTACTTACATCTTAAAGAGCTCTTCCTCATCCTCTTCCAGAGTTTTTATTTCTTGCTCAGGAAGGGAAACTATGGGCTCAAACTGAGGATCATGGTTAGAGTCATCCGCGTTTTCAGTGGAAGTATCGTGCTCCTCGTGTGCTTCCTGGAAGGGGGAAAAGCAAAAAAGAAAGATAAACTTGCTGCATACTTATATTCACAGCTATTCAACAATTGCATCTCAACAACTGAGCCGTGCTCTAAAAATAAACCAAATTCACAGTTGAAAATTAATTGCTCTGTGTCAATGTGCAGTTAGACTACAAAAGAAATAGCCTCATGCTGGTTTTGTTTTACTATCCTGGCTTCTGGCTGCTGAAAAGTCACTTCTCCAATCATTTCTCCAGCACAACGTGCTTTATGCTACTAACGGACACACTACTTCATGGCTGACAACCTACCATTAACAGGGGGTAAAAACATCACTAAAGAAACCACCTCTACCAGCCCAACTCCATCAAGACAGGCAACAGAAGTTCACTGTTCTCGCCCTATGTGTCAGAACTCTCCAAGTCAGATTTCTGCAGCACAGCAGCAACACTCATGAAGTTATTTAAATTTACTTTCTTCATCCCCGCACCCTTTGAGGACCTTTGTTTTTAATCGGTGGCTAAATAGCCAACATAAGGCTTCCTGCGCAGCCGCTCGGGGTCCACCTGCACAGCCGGGCTCATGAAAGCTGCAGCCCGGTGAGGAGACTCGGCACCACGGCCGCGTGGCAGGCAGGTGCGCCAGTAGGCGCGCTCAGCGAAGGAGTCTACAAGGGAAAGCGATCTGCAAACTTAACGAGGCCAAAACAGCGATCTCAGGCGGAGAGAGGCGATCAGCGTCTTTTCGTCGGTGCCGCTCGAACAACACAAAGGCGAACGCAGCCGCAGGGCGCACGCACGGCGCTCCCGGCCCGCGGGGCCTGCTGAGCGCTGAGGGGTGGCACGGAGCGCCGCGCTTCCACGGAAAGAAGAGGACAAGAAACAGCGCTGCGAAAAACTTTCGGATATTCAACGAGCGCTTCGCTACGGTTCGGCGCGTCCCCGACGGAGCGGGACATTAAGATTGAAGCGAATCGCGTTAGAGCGCGTGGGGAAGGGGAGGGAAAAGGAGCGGAGCGGCCCCAGCGCGGTACCGCGGCCCCGCCGCCACGTGCGGGAGCGGGCAGGCCGGTATCGCGACAGGCGGCACGTGGGCTGCTCCGGGCCGCAGGGCAAAGAAAGGCGGAAGGAGCGGGAACAGCCCGGGGAGCGGAGCTCCGCCCGAGCGCGGCCCCGAGAGCGGCGCTGCCCCGGCCGCCTCCGCGCGGCTCGGCCCCCGACCGGGCCTCGGCCCCGGCCCTGCGCGGCCCCCGCCCGCTTCCGTCGCCCCCCATCCCCCACCCCGGCCCGCTCCGCCGCCTTTCTCCCTCCCGCCCACCGCCCTCGCCGCTCGGCGCCCTCCCGCCGCCGCTCACCTTGGTGTCCGCCATAGGGCCGGGCTCGCTGCGCTCCGCTCGCCGCCGCTGCGCTTCCTGCCGCGCGCCCCCGCCCCTCCCGCCTTTACCTCATTCCCGCAGCCCGCGCCGCCGCAAGGCACGATGGGAAACGCCCCCTTCCCTCCGCGCTGCCCGCCCCGCCCCTCCACCTCGCTGGGGCAGCGCGGAGCCCCGGCCCAGCGGTTCTCCTTTTCTTTCCTCTGCTTTCCTCTCTTTTCCTTCCTTCCCCCCCCGCGCCGCGGCGGCCTGGCCTAAGATGGCGGCGGCGCTGAGGGACCGTTGAGGCGGCGCGTCGTTCGCAGCGATTTTTTATGGGACGCGGCGGCCCCGAGGAGCGCCCTTAGAAGAAGCGGGTGGCGGCCGCTCGCTTTCTTCCCTTCCTTTTTCCGGAGCCGCTCCCGTCCCGCGGCGCGGCGCCATGGAGGCGGCCGAGGGCGCCCCCGACGCGTACGGCTACACCCGGGCGGAGCTGTTCACCTCCGAGATCTACAAGGTGGAGATTCGGAACCTGCCCAAGTACGTCGGCTTCAACGACGTGAAGAAGTTCCTGGCCAAGCACGGGCTGAGCCCGCACAAGATCAAGCTGCTCGGCGGGCAGACGTTCGCCTTCGTGACGTTCAGGAGCGAGGAGCAGCGGGACGAGGCCGTCAGGGCCCTGCAGGGCGCCGCGTGGAAGGGCCGCGCTCTGGGCGTGCGGGCGGCCAAGCCCAAGGCCGATCCCATGGCGAGGAAACGGCAGCGGGAGGAGGGGGCCGGGGCCGGGGAGCCCCTCGGCAAGCGGATCGCCGACGTGGTCACCCCGCTGTGGGCCGTGCCCTACGAGCAGCAGCTGGCCGAGAAACGGCGGGAGTGCGAGCGGGTGCTGCAGAAGCTGGCCAAGTAATGCCGCCGGTAACGCCGCCCTCGGCCCGACGCGAACGGGGAGCCGCCGGGCACCGGGCACCGCCTGCGGCTCGGGGAGCTGCGGGAGCGGGACGCGCGGCTCGGGGCCCCGCACGGCAAGAGGGGCCGCCCGGCCCGGCAGAGCTGTGCAGGGACGGCCCCACACCGCTGGGCTTCTCTCACAAGTTATCCCCTCGCTTCTCACGTTCGGTCTTTGCAAATGGAAGCGTTTTTCCATCGTTTCCCTTAATCCTGTAGATAAAGTTCCACCCGTGCGTTGGGTGCGCTGGTCACTTCGGCACCTACCATAAAATTGCACAAAGTCTCGTTTCTTGGCGCTGCGGGCCCTGTGACATGAGAGCTCTATTCCCCTGTTAAACCATGGAAGGTTTTCCTCTGACCAAGCGATAACTCGTGCCTTTGTGGGCCACAACAGGAAAAAAAAAGTCTCATATAACTGTTAACCTCACTTGATCCAAACGTGTACTTTTAATTGTTGTTTCTGATCCGGGCAGGGAAATTGGAAATACCAACAGAGCGCTGCTGCCCTGGCTATTCCTGCAGAAGCAGAAGTACAACAGAATGTGCTGCCCCATAGAGGGAGTGAAGGCCTCACCGTTACAGGTAACGGATCGCTGGGCTGGCAGGGAGCTCAGTGTTCAGGCGGCCGTCCCAAGAGACAGTGAAGAAACTGAGGGTTTTTCTTCCTCTCACAATCATGAATTGTAGGCATTGCCGCCTTTCATGCAAATACTGCCTGGGAAAGTGTGCTAGAAGCAGAATAATGTACCTTTAAAAGGCGTGCTGTCCCTACAAGCATGTTGTAGGCTAATGGAAGCATGTTGCAGAGAGCGCAGGAGTTTGCTCTTGGAATAGCAAGTCCTTTGTGCTTTGTCATTATGGCCATTAGTTCCCCTCCACCAAAGCTTGGGAGCATCTTCTGTAGGAACTGCAATGTCCTGCAGGCGTGTGTAAGTACCTGTGGCCACGTGGGAGTTGTTTCAGGATGAACATGGCATATACAGAGAGTGCTGTATAAACCTCTTCCATTACTTTATTTTAAATCTAGACTGAATATCGCAACAAATGCGAGTTCTTGATTGGGATTGGTGTAAATCAAGAAGACAAAACTGTGGGTTGTCGTCTTGGCAAATACAAGGGCGGTACCTGCGCTGTAGTGGAGCCATTTGATACCATTCACATTCCTGCTGTTGCCAA
Source organism: Centrocercus urophasianus (assembly GCF_019232065.1). NCBI lineage: Eukaryota > Metazoa > Chordata > Aves > Galliformes > Phasianidae > Centrocercus > Centrocercus urophasianus. The sequence goes on from NW_024884867.1 coordinate 11,229,284, forward strand.
AAAAGTAGTAAAAACTTTTCAAGACTACATAAGGTGAGCAAAAGTAAAATGAGTTACCTGTGAAAGTTTTGATGTCTGGGATACTCAAAAGTTCTCATAAGATTAACTACAAGCAGTTGTGAGACAGCTTCACGTAGAATTCTTATTAACAAAAAGCAGCTGCTTGGCTGATGTGGGGGAGAATCATCCTGCAAGACAACTGTAAAACATTAATGGGCAAGCAGCAATGCTTTCTTAAAAAGGAGAGATTAGCTAAAAAGCAGTTAAATCCTCAGCCATTGAAACCTCAGAATAATTGTGGAAATGGGCAGTTCCAACTTGCCATGGAGCCATGAAGGCACTTAAGACTTAAGTTGTTTCATTTTCTGTACATGGTGAGAAGCTGCCTGTGCTCTCTATGAGTTTGGGAGGATTAAAGCGGATGAGGATTATGAAAAGCTAAGGACAGATTGTTGCAGGAGGAGATAGGATCTACTTCATCTTTTTTTCCTCAGTTCAGATTTGGAAGTCATCCTTTTCTTGACAAATCAATGTCGCTTCTGCTTTATTTAACAGTTTCATTGCTTTACCTGCTGAGCTGCTTTTATTTCAATAAACTATTGAATGTTGTCCCCCCACAGCAATTCCTTTTTAAATAACCCAGCTTCTGAACATTGCAGGTCAACCCCTTACTCAGTTTACAGCCCAGAAACCTACGAAGGTCACTGGAAGCAGCTCACGGTCCGTACCAGCAGGAATGGCCACATCATGGCAGTCGTTTACTTTAATCCTCAGGTATTTGAGATGCCTAAATTACATTAATTTGTTTTTCTGAATAGTGCACGTGAAAGAGAAATCAGTAGTTATTTGCAACTACTTTTCTATTTAAAATGGTCTGATACATGTAAATGAGCAATTAATTTACATCAGTAAGTTGTCTTCTCTATTATATGCTGCTACCATACAGGTGGCGTGTAGCAAATAATCTCTCTTAAGTCACACAGATTATTATTCTCCCTCCTTTCCAATGAAACCTTTAGAAGTTAAGCAGAGAGGAGCTGGCTGAGCTGAAGGCTGCTCTGGCAGAGCACTTCACTGCAGGGGCAGGGAAGGAGAGCGGCGTTACTTCCCTGTACTTTGTGGAGGAAGGCCAAAGGTAAGGGACTCAGCTTTGCTGTGGGGAATTCGGGTGGCGGCAGTTTTGTTGTCTTCAACAGTAAAGTAGGTGGCACTTCCACACCCTTAGTTCATCTGTTTCTAATTCCTGAAGATATCAGCAGCATTACTAATTAGCTGAACAGTTATTTTTCCACAAAACTCCTGAAACTTCCACGTAGTGCTGCCTGGAAAAAGGCAGCCAGCATCCTTGTGCTGAACCCGCTGTTACTGGGTAGCTGCCACACTGCGGAGGTGTTGCTGCAGGAGGTGGCTGTTTGCTCTCGACTGTGAAGTTCTGCCTCTTTTAGGCCCAACTCTGTATAAATAGAACAAGAATTATAAGAAAAAAACTCGGGACGACGTTCTGTAGAAGAACACAATTGATGTAGCACACAATAAATTTCTGTCTGTATGTAGCAGTATAGTTTTCAAGATGACTTCGGCTTTGGGAAAAATGGCAACAAACGTGCTTGTCTGCTTTTTGTGTTTGTTTCTCCCCTTCCTCCAGGAAATCTCCCAATCTGGAAGACTTGCCTTTGGAGCATGTGGCTGGCGATAAATACATCTATGAAGAACTTCTTGGCCTAAAGTTTAGAATTTCTCCTCATGCATTTTTTCAAGTAAGGATGATACTGAGCTGCTAACTTAACTGGATTTGCATTATTGCCTTCAAAATTGGCTACTTCCCCATAACAAGATAGTATACTTAGGAGATGCAACCTTTTACACTTTCGTTGCAATTAAATACATTTGAGTACTGTGTTCTGCTGTTAAAACTCAGTAAATGAGCATTAATGTGTTTGGTGGGATGTCAAAGGTAGCTTTTTCTTTCACTGCTTCAGTGTTTTGATATCATTTGCTTCCTGTTGAGTGGCCTTGCACAGAACGTGCAGCAGCAGTTCCATAATCTTTGTAGTTCGTTTCCTTTTCCAAGAGGTAATTCTTCCCTCCCAATGCTTTTAATCCTGACCGTGTAGTCTGTGCTGTTGCAGCAGAGTTCAAGTGCTGAAGCAGAAGGAACATAGAAACCAAATCATTGTATTTCAGAACTGAATGAAACTCCTGTAATGGTGTCACGACTTGGAAGTCAGCCATGCGTGACTTTGGGTTACACGTGAATGGGGCTTGTTTCTTAGAAATGAGGTAAAAGAGAAGCTGTTCTCCTGCAGCTCATTAAAACGCGTTTACTGTTTGTGAAGTAGACTGGTTTGACATTAATTTCACAGGTAAACACACAGGCTGCAGAAGTTCTGTACGCTGCCATTAGGGAGTGGGCACAGCTGAGCCAAGAAAGCACTGTGCTGGACATCTGCTGTGGTACTGGAACTATTGGGATTTCTTTGGCCAAGGTAAGTAACGTCTACTCCTGGGTATAATCTTCTTTTAACAGTCAGATGTGGATCTTTTGTTACACTTACGACAAAAAAAAATACTTGGGGTGTGTGTGTGTGTATATATATGTATGTACACACATGTATTGTAGGAAAAGGCAACAGCAGATAACCAGTTCTAAATGACCCAAAAAAGGGGTGATGGTCACAATCTAGTTCAGGAACGAAAAAAGATAAATTTGCTTAGCCATCCTAAGGCTCAGAGCTCACCAGACACTGCAGGAGGGATCTCCAGCTAGAGATGCTTCTCTTGTAGCTGCCAGCCCTTCGTGAGGCCTGGGGAGGGCTGGACCAGGCTCCACCCCTTCTGGTTATGCAGCTGAATTGCTTCTGCCTGTGCTCCCAGGGCTCGCTGCGTCCCTTCCCCAGGTGCTCAATCATTGGTTCAGGCTGACTTAGCAATTCCCATACATACATATAATTGATTTCTAATTAAGTTGTTTTCAGCTATTTATGAAAACTCAATCTTGTGTTGAGTGCCCTAAATTATCTTCAATTAAAAAAAGAGGCCATAATTCTGTAGGGTAGCCAAAACTTAATAAAAAAGGTGTATCCACTTAACTAGTTGTGTTTTGTCAGAAATCTTTGGTTATGAATAAACCAATATTTCTTATACTTGCATCATTTTTGGCATAGAGCTTGCTGTAGCATTTGAGGAAGTCTGGAGTCTCCCCTAAGAAAATAAAAAGCCCCGCATAAGTAGAGTCTGTTACTTCCCTGCTGGGATAAATGCTATTCATCCCCCAGTTTCAATCTTAAGAAGAGCCTGTTGTTTGCACAGGTTTCTTCTCAACCTTTTCTGGCTGCAAGGCATGAGTTCTCTAGCCAGGTATTACTCCAAGTTCCCGTTAATTACTGCTGCTGTGAATAACTGCTGCATTTACGTGTGGTGGGCTGATCTTTTCCCTTCATTCTGTAGAAAGTGAAGAAAGTGATTGGAGTTGAACTCTGCCAAGAAGCTGTGCAGGATGCCAAAGCCAATGCCCAGATTAACGGTTCGTTAAGCTAAAAGGCTAAAATCTTTGTTTTCTAGGAAGGGTAGGAGTTACTCAGCTACTTCATCTTATCGAAGAAGCCTGTAATTACATCTTATCCATAATAATCTTGTCCATTTTAACAATATAACCTCTCCTGAAAACAAAATTGCATGATAATCTGTATGATCAATTTTCCTGCTGACTGCTTTGTTGTTTTTTCTCATAAATGAACATTTCAACGCAAATGTGAAACAAAGCCACAGTTGCCCTTATGAATTAAACATTAAACAGCAGCTATTTTTTGTGGGCTTTTGCTTTAGTGTAGATAATGACACACACATAAGTTACTGCTGTTTAAACACCTTGATGCAGCAGTCAGCGGTAATTTCAATTTCTGGTAGACAAAACAGTTTGTAGTTTGTAAGGCATAAGGCTTCCATATTGACAGTATTGAAACTTGGGAGTATTGAAAGATGCTGTAACTAATAACATTAATTTGTTTTTACAGAACTGAGTAATATTGAATTTCACTGTGGGAAGGCTGAAGATATCGTTCCTTCCTTAATTAACGTGTTACCTCCCCAGAACCTGATCACTATTGTAGATCCACCTCGAGCAGGACTGCGTAAGTTCACCTCCTTGGAGTTTTCAGTGCATTCTCCCAGTTGTTTTCTGGCGGGTGCCCAGGAAAATACCAATAGAATAAAGAAAGTGCGAGGCTGTAACTGTGACTTGAAGCGGTGCAGTGCCACACCAGTTTTGTTTGTGACGGAGTCTGTGCTGGAATTTTTCTGAAGTCTGTTGACACTCACATCCAGTCTCTTCTTTGTCTAGATTCCAAAGTAATTCTTGCAATTAGAAGAGCTGAACAGCTGAAGAAGCTTATTTATGTGTCCTGCAATCCTAGAGCTGCAATGAATAACTTTGTGGAGTAAGTAGTTCTTGTATTAAGTAGAACGTGGTAGAAAGAAAAAGTCTGCTGCTGGGGAGGAGGGCTGAGATTGGCTTTTTATTTTTTAAGTCCTATTCATTGCAGTTTACTTTTCATCTTGAAGCAAAAGGTGCTGCTTTGGGAACAACCTATGTACAGGGGTGCTGACAAACCCTATCACTGCTGATGCTTGGGGAAGAAAAAGCTTAGAAGAGTAGTGGTAATACGCAGCATAGTATAATATTAATACAGTTCTTCCTCCTGCATCTTCCCCACCAAGCCTTTGCCGGGCCCCTTCCAACCGAGTCAGAGGAGCTGCCTTCCGTCCTGTTAAAGCAATGGCTGTGGATCTCTTCCCTCAGACCAAGCACTGTGAGTTACTGATACTCTTTGAAAGGGTTGAATATGCAAACGGAAGCTCTGCTGAAGCAAAGCCTGATGCTGCTCAAGTCACAGTAGAATGCAACGACTCAGAGCACTTAGATGGTGCCAACCCAGATGACACTGATGCAAACCAGGCAGCTTCTGTAGCTACAGACACAGCATGCAAAGAGAAGGAATCGACTTAACGCCTGTGAGATACTTTCCAGAAACTACTTTTGTGTCTTACCTGCTTCTGTAGTATTATTGCTGTAAGACCTAGGTAATAAATCTTAACAACAGAGTGGTTGCAAGGCTTTCGCTTATTTATTGGTTTAATTGTATCCTATTAGGCTAAATCCAGCTTTTCTCAGCCTGCCTTGGGGGAAATTGGGTGTGTGAATATACAGAGTGGCCTCTGGTTGAGACGTAGCATTAAGTTGTTGTTCTGCATGACGTGGAAGCAGCTGGAAGCTGGGTGGAATGGTGATGCACCACACCGTGCCAAAGGCTGCGCCCTGTATCAGGGAGCGCTTGCTGCTTAACAGCAGTGACTGAGGAGTCTAGGTTCTATTTCAAAATACCTTGAGGAAGCAAGGAAGCAACGTTCCTTTTCCTGAATATGCTTATGTTACCACAATACTGATCACACTGCAGCACTTTATAATATCAAACTTTATTGCTCAAAACTAATTGTCTGAAAAATACACATGTAGTACTCAAAGACCAAACACAGAGGCTTATATGATTGTGCAGAAAAAAGCAAGCAGAGGCTCAGTGAAAATGAGGCTTTATAGTTGTACCAATTCAGCACTGGCATCAAGCAACTGCACCCACTACAATTCATACAGCAACCTTTGTTATCTACTTGGGCATTAAGAACGATTTTCTTTCCCCTCCCCCCCTTTCCCTTCTCAGATACACATCAGAATACTGTAACTGAACATTTTATTTGGTTAAGAACAGCATGGCTTCTTGCACTTCGCCTTTCTTCCTGGGGCAAGTTAGGCAGCTACCGCTTCCTGAATTTTACTCCAGAACCAAAGTACAGTCTAGAGAATTATTAAGATAAATCATGCTTTTAAATACTTAGATGTTAAAAATATATTAGTATAAAGCCTAACAGCAGCGCAGGAAAGTGGAAGCTCACATACAATAGTTAAGTTTATGCATAATAGTCTCTCCAAACATCTGAGTACCCAACTACTGGGTCAGTTTTGTTTCTAATAAATATTTAAGAAAAAGCTGAACGACTGGTGTTCAAATAGGTAGCATCTGTCTGGTCACTGCAAGTCACAGTCAGTTCTCCATCAGTACCGTGATGAGCGGAACGCACACTGACCCTTACAGTCCATAAACCACACGCTGTTGAGTAGCACGTAATATGCAGAGCAAAAACTGTAACTCCCAGAGGGAACAGTTCTTAAAAATACACTCCGTTCCTATAAAAATACCCCCATCCTCCTCTGTGTACAGAAGGGATAAAGAACGAACATCAGTGACAAAAGCAGCAGTTGATTTTATGCATTCGTACAATCAAGATCTAAACCTTTACAGCCAGTTACCTAGGAAACACACAAGTTACAATACAAATTTCGGATACATCTCGAGTCACACTGTAAGTGTTCATGCAGAAGCTGAAGTTAATGCGATGATCTATCCTCTATCAAGCAGCTCGTGCTTATGTGCAAATGCAAGACTGTTACGCTCCAAACAATAGTAAACATTAAAACACAAGAATACTTCACAATGACAATTAACAGCAGTTAAGTTGTTTGTTCCAGCAGTTATTGCGCTATTTTCTGGACATCTCTCCAGTTAGAGGCTGCAGCAAGGTCTAATACCATCTTTTTTGTTGTTTTTTTTTTTGTTGTTTAGAATGCATAATATACGTTCTAGGCTTTGGTTCACAATGAAATCTGTGGATGTTTTAATTAAGGGCAGCGGTCACCTTGTGATCTGATGGTGGCAGACTGAGGTAATACAGCAATCCTCTTAAAAGGAACAAAATCAAATTTGTAAGTGAGGCATCTACGGATATTCTGCAGGTGACCTGCAAAGACACTGACATTCTGATCTCAGAACAACAAAGGATCTGCCAGGGTGATTTGTCTGTTACAGTGCTGTCCACATACAGGTATTCTGCTGAAAACACACAAGCTGAAGTACAGCCTGCCTACTGCAGTAACACACTGAGGCATAGGAGAATAAGCCCTGTCTGTATGAAAAAAATAAATCAAGAGACAAACAGTAATCCCTGCTTGTCAGCACTGCACCAATATTACATACCTTCCAAAGAAAGATGGAGATTGGTTAAAGCTACGCTGCTAAAATAAAAAAAAAAAGCAGCAGAGGCAGTATTTTGTTTTTGCTTTTTCAGATAGGCCACTTTAAATCCTAGTTTCTGTATGGTCTTCCAACTACCCGTATCCTGTTAGCACAGGTTTACAGCTTGTGGAACAGAAGCTAAACAGAATCATCAACAGTGAGCGAATCTGTATTTGCAGAGCTCTGAGCGTGCACTGGAACAGAGACAGGCGAGGCTCTGCGGTCCTGTTTGACCTCAGGCATCATAAGCCACATAATGAGAACAACAGCTTCAGTAAAAACTAAAATCCTTGCAATTCCAAAATAACAGGTGTGATATTAAAAGGAGGTCTGACAGTACTGATGCCAATATTGTTCAAATCCAGTAGGCACAATGTTCACTATGCTGCAGCATTCTACACACAACACGGTATTAAACAATCAAATAAAGGAAAAAAGCCCCCGAACGATCCAAGAACATTCCTCATCACCCCTCCCCACCCCAAGCCCCAGCCTGCTGTCCAGATAAGTACCAGGAACTGCAGCCATCAGAAAACCGACCCCTTCCACTCTGGCAGGAACGTAAATGAGAGCAGGACAGCTCTTGGGAAAGTGGTCGAGGCCCTGCCCCCCATTTGCTTCTTTCCTATTCTTCAGAGCAGTCCAAAGAACCCACAGGAATGGTTCTAAGAGAAGGCGAACTGCAGTCACCCAGTAAATAACAGCAAAGGAAGAACCCTCACACAGCAGTACGTGCGCTGCAGCCACAGCTGTGTCTTCTGTGCTAAACATCACCGAGCCTCAGCAGCACAGAGCACTGCCTGGTCACCAGGGCTGCACTCGATAGCAGTTGCATATTGGTGGTTTTCCTATCCCTCCACACAACTGGTCATGGTCTCACATTCTACTCATTACTGCGTCATATTTTGAATCTACATTCTAGTTTTCATTGCAGAAGTTACGCTCTCTCCTCAAACACTAAAAATGCAATTACAAGTAAAAACAAAGCTTCTTAAAAAAAAAACTAAATTGCTGCAGTTAGTTCAGATTTCTCAGGGTTTTCTTTAGTCTTTCTTTTCTTTGTTGTTTTCAAAACTTTTTGATTTTAAGCTGCAAGTTAAGACTTAATTTGTCAGGTCAGATGTATTCTGACTCCAAACAAATGAGAAACTTCTTTCTTGTTGGGAGAAGGGAGTGGGACGTCTTTAAACACTGCATTGGCAAAATGTTTTCAGACTGTCAACTATCTTCAGTTACAGTTTGGCTCCAAGCTTTGAAAACAGCCTTTGAAATTCCTGTTTTCACTTTAATCTGATAAGCAGGGCCTCATTTTCCCCTTTCAACTATCAGTAAACTAACATTGGCTCGTTTTCAATTAACATAAAACACAATTTCGAATATCCAGCCTGTTGCTCTTAACACTACCAGGTATACTTGTTCTTTTCAAGTAGTATTAAAAAAAAAAAAAAGTCTGCATACTGCGATCTTGAATAATTAAGCCTGGCAGGAGACAAAATAAAACAGAAGAAACAGCATTACTGGCCTAATCCTATGGCGTTAGGAACATTGCTCATCATTTTCATGTATTTGCCACCAAAGTGTCTTATCAGTGCATATTATTATGTGCTGAAATGCAACAAGACTTTACATAAAAACAGTTTTAGGCATGTTCATACAAGACACGTACATATATTTCTTTTATATATACATATATATGTGTGTGTGTGTATATATATAGTATCAGCTTTAACCTGTATATAGATATTCTGAATTTCATCCTTAAAACGCATCCATTTCAAACAACACGGATGATTTTCAAGGAAAAAGTGCTTGCTTGACCGTGTCCTGTGTGAACATGCCCGTCCTCTGTGCATCTTGCCCAAGCAGAGATCGTTATGATCAAACCTTGACACGTTACGTATCGTATCTCAGAGGTATAAAAAAAAGAAAGAAAAAAAGTAATATTGCCCTGATGATGCAAAAAGAACAATGCATAACTGAAGCAGCTTGGATTTTAAAAGTTATCTTGCATTCTGCAGCAAACAGATTTCAAATCGTCGTTGGAAATCTAGCTCCTCCATTTGTGTTATTGCTCCCCACTTGGAAATCCTCCCTTCAGACATCAACAGTGCACAGCGGCTCGCTGCCCGGCTGGGCCGATTCCACAATCGTCATCTTGGGCTTCTTGCGCGTCTCCTCCTTAGCAACACAAACACAAAACACCGTGGAACAAAGCCGCCCCGCGGGCACGGAGGATACACAGCACTAAGGGAATACTTGTGCACAGCTGCAGCCAAACTTGTGTCAGTCTCTGCAGAAGGTTAATTTGTTCTAATGTTACACCGTTTACCAAAGTAAAACTAAGTAATAAATCCACTTAAAAATGGAGCATGAACATCTCTCTAAAAGCAGCCCTATTTAAATTTAAAAAAAGTAATGAACAGCTCGTTATGACATACTGCAGGAGACAGCACAAATGTCACAATTAGTAGGCCTGGCCTGTGGCATTTTTGTTTGTACATCAAAACCAAAATAGAACCAAAACAGGAGCATATACTCACTCTTTCTTGTGCCAGTTTTTTCATTTCTTCCTGTAACTTGTTCAGGATGTGCAGATTTGGCTTGTTCTTTTTGGCATACTGCTGAAGCTCTATCACACTTTTATCAGAGGTCTCCTGTTCAACAAGACCATAAGTAACAACAGATGAGCTGCTTTGATTTAAAAATACACACACACTCACATGAGAAATTTTCTCTCTGACAGCTGTTTTCTTAAGACAGATTTACATCAGCTAGTTTCGTATCACGTAGGTTAGATAGTTTCTGTCTGGCAGTACGAGATTGACAGGATTGCCAGGGAAAGCATCGCACTGTGGCAGGAGCAAGGTTTGAGGTTCATCAATTTGGAAGAATTGAGACCTGCTCACCAAATGCACACTGCCCTGCTCACGACAGGGAGCAAACAGATGATGCTGAGATAGATGCCACCAGTTTTTTTCTAATTAAATTAAAAACCAACAACAGAACATAGAAAAATACAGTCACAACATAGATCACAATTAAAGGAAATCATCTTCACCTGTTTGACCATCTTGCTACTCTCTCTACCATACATACGCAAAAGAGAGCCCCAATTTTTCACATGTGGATGCAGTAGCTGTAGGATTTTCTGTGAAGCTAATTGTTTCCCCACTCTTTTATTTTTGCCTGTAAAAATAACCATGAAAACGTGTCACACCGATACTTTACACAGTTAAACACCAAGTTGACTTGTGCTATTCAAAGCTGAGACACCAGAAAAGAGTAGAATAATAATAGAACAAGTTAGGTAACTGAACAAATGCCTGCAAAATGGATAATAGAGAACAGGAAGAAAAGGAAGGTATCAGAGGTCACACTAGGTGCTGTACTTACACCAGCCTCGCACTGTGTGCTTGCCACAAGTCATGACATATTCACTCTTCTGATTTTTACCAGGAATCACTTCAAATTTTATGGATGTGTCACCCATTCCATGGTTTCTTGAGCACAATGAATAAATAAACCAACATCATACGCTAAGTACAATTGCAAATAAACAAAGTAATTACAGTTATCTTTGTCAGTAATTGCTGTGGTCTTAGATACAGCAATAATAAACTTTAAGACATTAGTTAATAGGGAGTTATTGTTTAAATATGTGACTTGACTTGCATGAGAAGAGAACCCCACATAAAGGAAAAACAAGTCTATGTCCCACGATTATATCCTAACCTGAGAATTTTCTCCAGAGAAGCAAACCCACAAAATACCAGATCATGAAAGACACAGATAACAGTTCAGTCCAACCAGCTCTCTTACAGGCAGGCAGTGAGAGCAGTAAGCTCGGCCAGCCTGCAAGTGTCCTTAGGTTACTGAGGGACACCGGGCAGCAGCATCCAAGCAAACCCTGTGCCCTGCCTCAAACATGTGTACAGAACAGAGTCCTCATGCTGCAGCCTTACCTTTTAAGGCACTCATGGAGAATCTGATATGGAGACAAGAGCCCAGCTTTGCTGGTCAGTTCATATACCCGTGAGTCCTCAATACTGATATGGTTAAAATACTACAAAGGAATTGAAAAGAGGTATAAAAGTTTTTGTGCAAATCAAACTCAAATACTGTTCTAAATGATCGCCTCTCCTGTGTTACATCAAACAAACGTCGTTACTCTGCACCAAAAAGTATTTTTAAGTGCAAAAACATCTTTATCAACATCATTAAAATTGGCACCCAACTCAGAAAACAAGGCTATGGATTTTTCCACACTGAAAACGTATTTAAAAACTGAGACTCCAGTAATCACAGCCATCAGGCAAGAAGCTGGTACCTCAAGTTCTTCACTGTCTTTGGGCTTCTCTTCAGAGGTTTGCTTAACAAAGTCAGGAATAAGGATTTCCAGTGTAGCTCGAGCTGCAGAAAATGATTTGATGTTGTGATTAGCTTTATTTTAAAAGACAACCATGAACAGAAGCAGAATGAAACCGAATTTAAGCAAGCCTCCCACTTCCCCTGGAGATCACCAAACATCCTAGAGAACAACTGAAAGGTAAGACGAGCATCTCACTCATCCCGTTGCAACCAGCACATCCACTTGAACATAGGATTGCTTGTCTTAAAAAGCACAAGTTGGTAAGAAACATCCCACAACTATTAAACTGCACTAAAAAACTGTTTTTTTGCACAAGCTTATAAAAGGAGAACGAAACACAAATCTCATTCTCACATCAAGCTATGCCCCCATAGGGCCTAAAATACAAGAAATACATCATCATCCCTTCACTGTTACAGCAGAACCTTACAATTGCACCTCTAGGGCACTTGCTATTTGCCTGTTATCTGCACAAAACACCTTTTTTTCATGCACAAACAATTGTGTGGTGGCTTTTTATATTTCAGCCACATTAACAAATTTCACCAAAGCATGAGGTCCCACACCACGTGTGCACGATACACCTCCAAACACTGACACTGTGCTGAACACATCACAGTCTGGAGATGGGAAGAAGTTCTAACATGCAAGACATTTCCCTTTAGTTATTCACTATATACATAGTTCTAACTGTCTGTTATTAATATGACTGATTTTATCTGTAACAGAGATCATTACTTGGAAATCAGTGTAAGTAACAATACAGGTCAGTGCAATATCACTAGAAAGGGAACTAGCTCAACCAGAAGCTTAGAGGTTTTGTTGTTTGCTCTTTTCAGTTTTGTTTTGGTTGTGTTTCGATTGTTGCTCTTTTTAGAGAGAGGTTAAGACTTAAATTGCACTAAAATTCACGAGGTAGGCGTTCATACAGCAGGGGACTGCAGGAGGAGGAGTTGGACCAGATGACCTCTGAAGGTCCCTTCCAACTTCAAGGATTCTGTGATTCTGAATTATAAAAAAAGCAGCATGTACAGCTGGTGAGATAACTGGAAACAGACGCTCTTACAGCTTATCAGCACAAATCAGAAATTAACTTTGAGTTTCTTCATGGTTTTCTATCCCAGCACATTGTGGAACTTCGGGAAGCACGTTTCATAAATGATTATCAAAGTGATTCCTACTTCCTACTGCAAATATGGTCATCTTCAAAACAGAAATGCAAACAGACAAACAATTCAGCAGTTGGCATTAAGAAAGAAAGAACCGTTACCAGCTTTATTCTTGGCAAGCTTTTTGCTGCTGGCAGTTCCTGCCCCGTAAGTTACTCCATCAATAATCACCGAGGCTCCGAAAGGCTCACTTGGGTTCTCTGAAAACAGAGAGGAGAAAATGAAAGCTTTCCAGGAGTCCCCACTTATAACAGCCACATACATGAAATACCACTATTCTCAGTGTTTGTTTTCCTCATTCAACTTCAAGTGGGATGGATGCTGCACACTATTCAGAGACTGAACACTCCAGCACACAAAATCCTAATGGTTTCCACTAACACACACTTCCCACCACATGCACTTCATTCTTCCCAACAAAGAATTTCTCCAGTTTAGGAAGTGGTTTAAGATCTGCCAGAGTTCAAATGTTAATTCCAAAGGCTTTTCGCATCACTACTACAGTGCAAACTCAATATGCTGATGTTAAAAAATCATTACCTAGTGATTACATTACCTAATGCATTTCTAAGACCAGAAACTATAGCAGCACACTGACCTAAGGCCCCTGACTTAATTCTTTGGATGCTACCTGCAGGGCATAAAATACCAGTAACAGTATCACACTCCTATCATTTTCCAGAGAATGAAGAAATGCCAGCCAACCAAGTGCCTTAATGCTATAAATTCTGTTGCTATAAAGCAAAACCCACAAGGAACACGCACTACGTAAACCAGAGCAGAACAATCCCACAAAAATACTGCAGCTTTAAGAGAGTACAAACATCTCTGCAGAAACCTCTCATTCTTAAATGCCTCCTAATCAAGTGCCTACAACTAAATTCCATCGTTTGTCTTCAATCAGATTTTCAGGACATTACTGACACAGAAATTAAGCAAATATTAGTTGTTCACAACCAGTACATTTCCATGATGTACCCTTTTAAATACAACTAAGTTACTCCCATGCATTTTCACTTAGTATTGGTTTTTGCTTGGAAAAAAATACACCTGTTATTTTAAACAGGTCCTTGTTTGAGATGCGTGGAAAACATTTCCTAGCTAGAATGTGGCTCACAGCAGACTCTCCAGACATCCTCTAGGAAAAACATCCATTGTTTGGTTTTATTTCACTATGAGAGAAGCTCTTCACAACAGCACTGTGCTCAGTTTGAAACCATGACAGACTTACCACATTCAAAGAAATTGTAAACAGGGCGAACCTTTAGGACTCGTTGCATATATTCATGCAGTATGCAAACTTCAGATTTCCCATTGGGATTAATGACAAATTCTACAAAAAAAAAAAAGAGAGGGAAAGGAAAACAACAGCTAGTTTTGGTCTTAAGGAAAAAACTGCTATGAGAAACAAAGCATTAAATGGCAAACTGCAAGGGAGAATTGCTGCTCAAATTATATGCAAGGTGTTTTAAGACTACCTGCAACAAATAATGCACATCACGTTCCACTCATCTCATTTATGTGTTTCAAGAATAGAAGCAAGAGCTCCCACCTTTTAGCTCATCATTAATTTCAACTGGCAAACGCTTCAGTTTTACACCTGATCCCTCACTTGACACTTCAGAAAAATAACTCCACTAGATCATCTTCTAGGTACTTCTGCAGCAGCCTGTTACAGCTCCTCCTAACCAGCTTATGTCCAACTCTCACTAACAGGCACAGAAAGAAGCTGGTTTTATAATGCAAGGGTAAACTATGAAGTATGGACGGAATAGTTAAAAAAATATGCTTTGAAACAAAGCAAAAAACCCACAGAAGCAATTCATGAACAACCACAGTTTGAAATTCTCCTGCTCTGCTCAGATAGGAGGAAATGGTCAATTTTTCAGTTTTAATTCTGCTGAAGAAAAAGCGCCCACAGACATGACAGCCAACAAAACAAGAATAAAAACCACCAGTATGGGCCTTTTGAACGCTGGACTGCAGTTAAACACATCCACACAGCCAACACAGGTGAGAGAAGATTCCCCCAGCTTCTCATCAGACAAAAATCTGCTCCTTAGCAAAGGATACATAACCGCACAGAGTTCTTTCCTGTTTCCATCTAAGTGGTTTAAAACTGTATTTTAACTTACAGGTTTTAATCTGGATCAATCTGGCTTTTGTAACCAGTCCCTAATTTGGGACAGGTATGAACTGGTGTAAAACTAAGAAGGCAGGAGCAACCAGAGATGGGCTGGAGGGTTTTCCATAAACACCAACAGTAACAAGTGGGAGATGGTGGATCCAGCTACCAGGACTAAAGCCCTAAACAAAAGTTCTTGTTAGATAGCATTTTTCCCTTTACTGTATTGTATGGTGAGTTCAGGAACATACAATTCTGCAACAAGGAACAAGCGGATTCTTTTTCTTTTTTCCCCCTAAAGAAGCTTGGAACTTCCACACCAGACATTTAATCTCTCAGTACATGAACTAACCTTTCTTTGTGGGTGCATCTTGCACAGACAAGGTGATGAGTTTCTGGTTGGCAGGCAGAATAGGCCGCTCAGATTCTGCCTGCTTCCGCTTCATCTCACGATTGAATTGCCGTCTCTCAGCCCAGGTTCTGAATTTTTTTACAGTAACTTGTTCAAAGTCAAAACGCTTCTCAAGGTAGCGTCTAAAATCTTCCAGATCTAAGAAGCAAGCAGGTTACTACAGCTGACTATATGGAAAAAAACCACCAATGCACAAAGATGCACAAAAAATACATAGCAGTGACAACTGAGATTGATAGAACTGAGTCTCAGACTGATTTACAACTTTAGTGGATGAAATACCCCCAGTCTTCCACATTTTTGTGTGTAAAGTTTGCATATCATCTCTCAGATGTGCAGCAGAATTCCTAGTGTATGTTTCCCTTCCTGTTACAATCAAAATTCCCTTTTAAAACTGGTCCTATTTTTTTTTCAGATCTCTGCCTAAGAAAAAACAGCGCAGAAAGACAACTTACCAGATGATCTCAGGCAGGGTTTGACTCAACTGCCACACCAGGAATAACAGAAAAACGTGCCAAATGCCATTAACCCAACGCCAGCCAAGAAAGAGAGTCCCAGTTCCCATACCTACCTACAGATTCATCTTTACATACTTCAACTTTGGCCTTAACTTGTCCTAAGGCTCCTTGTGCTGCATCTCCCCCTGAGGTGTCTTTTTCATCTAAAGGCCCAGAATCAGCAGCAGTGGAATCTGGTTCTTCTGTTTGGCAGTCCAGTTCTGAAGACTTATCTAAGTGCTTTATGGGTGATACTTCCCCATTTGGGGTTATGTCATTATTTTGTTCCCTTTCCTCATTTTCCTTCATTTTTTTATAATGCAAGCAGGGAATGCTACTAAGGGGAGGATCATGTTTCTGCAAATATAAAATAATACAGTTTCAGTACGTCGAGGTAACCAAAAGCAAATCCAAAACTCACCAGATGTAGTCAAGATGGAAGCTAGAGTTATTCAGTCTAATCTCAGCTTGCTCTTTGGTTAGCAATCTGATCCCATTCAAACCTTCGCACGTTCATTAGTATGGCATCCTGGCACTACGTTAATACTGACAGTAACCTTCACAGGGTGTTTCCCACTTTAAGTCCAAACTACATTCTGGCTGATTTCAAGCAAACATTACATGCTTTCATAAAATCCCTTGAGCCTTCTTGGGGTTTAAATCCACAATATTAAACTCAGTCTCTACCTATTCCTTTGGGTTATGAATGTCACAGACCTATTTCTGTAAGTGGACCATGAAACACATCTCAGACTAGTTTATGGCTACAGATAAACAATCTGAATGTATTTCATGGTGGAATAAAATTAATGTTTTGCAGTCGTATTCTAGAAAAAGAAGGCACAAAACAAGACCACCTCTTTTGCTTTAACTGACCAAACTCATTATCAACAACTGAAAAACAAAGCATAAGAAAAGTCGCATCATACTTCAGAAATAGAGTAGTTTATTTCTCAAGTACTGTAACAATCCTGCTCAAGAAGAAAAAATATTCAACCGTTTAAAGGAATAAATCTTATTTTTAAATATCAGTACAGAAATAATTGACAGTATTTACCCTTATGCTTCCTGTTCCCAAGAAATAAGGTCTAGACCAGGTAACAACTCTAGATTCTCTGTGCAGATATACAGGAATGCCTGAGTTATGGAATGTCATGATCCATCCATCTGGTAACGGCTCCGTAGGAGGGCGGCCACGACCTTTAAAGCAAAGAACAGCTTTAGACCTGGAGTAGTTCATTGTTCAATAGACAATGAATTGTGGCCTGCCCCCAAACTGCGAATCACCAAGCACTGTTTGTATCCAGTCTTCTGCAGTGTTGTCTTCTACCCTTCTCAGGCACTCAAACAAGGGATAGGTGGCCACTGATCCCTTGGTTTGTGCAACTGGGTAAGATTTCTTGTGATTTCAGTCTCTCACTGCTCTATTTCCATGCAGCTTTTTCTCTGATTGAAAGTCTATCAGACTTAAGGAAGCAGTTTGAAATAAAACCTTTCGTTATATTTTTCAATAGGAGTACAATACAAACCAAAATCAAGTCTACAAGGCCTTCTACTTAAATATCTTAGCCATGAAAAATGCTGCTGCTTCCACAAAACATGAGTGAAATTATTCATGTAGTAAGCCAGTATTGAGACATATACAGCACAAAGGAATAACACTGCAGTAAAACGCTTGCGCTCACATTCAAGACAATATGTGGTTTTACTTATTTCTACTTTAGACACTGGAGAACAGTGTCACTGCTTTCTACATCAGAAATGAACAAAACAGACTCCCTTTAGCTGTGACACCTGTGCTGATGTTAAGCTTTGGAGGGAAGAAGTGCTTGGTTTCTTACTTCAGAGCACAGCGTTCGACAGCTTTGCTCTTCTAGAACAGGTTTAAGGCTTGATTCTGATACAAACTGCTTCCAGTTATGTTCTTGTGGACTGGGTGGCATTCTCAACTCTTTATTTCTACTTGTTGGTAACACACTATGAACACCTTGATAAATGCAAGTCATGGGCTTTAGCAATAGCTTGCCTGGTATTGCAAGCATTAAGACTGCACATGTACATTTCAACAAAAGAAGCGAGTTAATGGCAGTAGGAAGAATTCCACAACCAGCCTTCAACTCTTTCACAGTATCAGAAAAGCCAGATCCTTGTTCACTTACCTGCTACTGAGGTGAAAGTCTTTCTCATTTTCCACATATCCATGCACCAAAACACATTTTCATCACAAACAACAGATGAAGACAACAAGCACGCCCAAACATCGCCTTTCATGTTCAGCAGTACGAAAAAAATCATCTGATACGAAGAAGCCTCCAAACAAGACTGTGTACCACACTCACTACTTACCAAAATTGCTACCGAACTCAGATTTCCACAGATTTCCATTCAACACACCAACGTCACACAAAGCTTTATAAATATTAAACAAACGTTGACTTACTTTTAAGAACAGTTTTAATTTTGGTCATCATTGGCTGCACACTTGTTTCTCCATCAGACTGGTGATCACTTTCAGCCCCATACTTCTCATTTTCTACTCTCCTCGTTTTGGGTGCACGAAGACCCTCTTCCAGCAGAGCATCCACATCATTATCAAAGTCATCCTGAAAGAGATGTCATCAGACACCGCCCTCCTGAGGTCTGCTAACTTCCCTTTCCCCTCGGAAAGAAAAAGCATACATTGTCCCTAAGTACTTCCACATAGAGAAGAACTAGAGATGTCCAATGATCCCAGTAAAATGACTGAAAAACAAGAAAGTTTTCATAAGTGAGTGTTTGCATTTTTTACGGTGAAGCAAGCTTTAGTGTGTAAGAAGCCTTTTTCATGTTATTTTTAAACTAAGCTATAGAAGATACCACACAACTCCGAAGATCCACCAAGAGAATTGTGAAAGCTTTCAGCCAAAATCCACCTTTAAAAATTCTGTATTTTTAACTCCAGCACTGCATGTTTCTAGGAGAGGCTGTCTTTAACAAACACCTTTGTGAGCTTTTTCCAACTACTTGGAATCCTCTAGCCCACCAAGAATCTCAGTATCTACTTACCTCATACGAGTAATTCATGGTTTCTTCATCCACTTTATCCCTTTGAACGATTGCTTTAGATGTGAACCCTCCTCCTTCTTCATCTATTTCCATCAAGTTGTCGGTAAAGTCTTCAAGCTCATCCAGAACTGCATATTCCACTCTCTTTTCCTGATCAACATCATTCTCATCATCCTTCTTGTCATCGTTTTCACCCCCTATACCTACAGCTTTACCATTACTACCACCGAAAGGACAAACATGCAAATCTCCATTGACATTATTAATACCAAAATCTGTATCTGCCTTATAATCCTGCTCAATTCCAGTGTACAGAACTTTCCTATCTTTGCTTTTGCAGCTTTCTGTAAAGCTAACGCTGATCTTTACATCTTTCAGTAACTTAAGATCTGGGGTGAACTTTCGAACTGAAGGTGCGTGACGAGCAGTTCTCGGGCTTTGGTCACTACTGTTAGGGTCTATTATAAGACGACTTTTGTAGCAGGCAGATCCCTTTGTGAGAAGCTGTGTTCTGCAGATACTGTGCGTGTCCCCAGCAGGGGTATCTGACTGTCCATCACCACCAGAGCCAACGTCCATTACCTCTGCGTCACTGGACGTTTGCAGGGGAGGTGGTGGAGGCTGTTCGTTAGGCGGCAGAGGTGGGGGACAAGTGTGATTCTCCACATTCATGTCTCTTGCAGGTTCTTTAGGGAGGGGTGGCACATTTTCGTATTTCTCCATCTTTTAAACTGTAAAACTACTGCTTTAAAAAAACACAATGCTTTCGATAAATGTTTAGATCTATATTCCTAACGTGCGTAAGTCCATCAGGGTTGGGTTATCATGTCCTATTCAATATGCAACACTGATGATTCAGTTAAGCTGACTACATTGTTCTTTTCATTAATGTAGACAGCTTTCAGAATCACTGTCTCAATTATTGGAAATCACAATGCATTCAGCTTAAATAGCTGAGGACTAAGACTGCATCTTCACTGGACAAGCAGGTCTCCTTTTCTTCTTTCAATCTACAAGAAAAAAAAACACATGTCACAGAAGAAAAATGGAAAGCGGTATCCCAGGCAAAAAGAAAAATAAGTTATTCCTTCCTGTAATACGTTCCAAGTAGAAAAAAGAACTACATTTTGCAGCAAAAACAAACAAACAAAAAAACACAAAAAACAAAATCCAACCAAACACAGATTATCTCAGTACTGTTCTGAATGAGGCTGAGATCAGGCTGTGTTACAACTTCTTGGTCTGTAAGTTGAGGTGCAAGAACTTGCTAACGCAGTTTACCTGCTTAATTAATTGACTATCCTGCTTGTTTAGCTACCAGGATATTAAGTGTAGGTATTTAGGGGCCCTCTTCCATTGCTTAAAATAACCTGGCATTCGAGCAATACTTACCCACACAGCAGACATGCAATACTGGCATGCTTTCAACATCTATGGTTCTTGGAAATGTGTGTCCTTTTGAAACTTACAGATATGTCTATGTTGCACTGAAGTGTTAACAGGAAACCTAACTTGCTAAAAACTCAGTGCAAATGTGGAAACACAAGGAAATAATCTTTACCTACCTAGCTAGCTCGGGCAGTCCTCTGATACTACCCCTGTGCTCTCTGCAGAAAAGGTGTCTTGTTATTACATTCAAGCACTATTAACAAGGAAACGCTTACTATCTTTTCCTTCTTGCTGACCCTGAAGTAATGAGTAGCATTACCAAATCACTGCCAGCCCGTACACATACTGCAGCCAAAGGAAGCACCAAACCAAGGCTGGTTTAAACTTGCTTTTGTATTCCTGGCCACAAACCTGCCCCATCCCCAGGGTAATGTAACAGAGTCCAGCAAATCTACTGTTACAGAGGGCTACAATAGAATTTGCTACAAAAGAAAGCCCCTCCAAAACAGGAAGAGGCAGAAGAGAAGTCCAATTCCCATCTGCTCTGCTGCAAACTGATATTTACAAGGTGCCCTTTATGTTAGAGGCTGGAGGAAAAGAAAAAAAAAAAAAGATTTTGATGAAAGAGAGAAAGGAGCAATACAGAATAGGACGTATGAGTCTATAGGTTAAAAACAGCCACGTGGAGCTTAGACAAGACAACCAGAAAGCCATGAAAACAGACTTAGCATATTAGGTTACAGGGCACTAGAAACAATACAAGCTAGCCCACCTATGGCCATGCTTAACCAACATGCCCTGAAAGACTTTTTATTCACCAAGACTCCACAGAAATACACCAACAGATCCCACATGGCCCTCTGAAAGATATTAGGAGCGTTATGGAGAGCTGCAACAGGCAGTGCAGAACAGCGAACAAACTCTGGATGAACTGCAGAAAATAAGAATTTTAAATGATGTTTTGCAGATCATCAACAAATGGAAACATTGCATTTTTCACTTAAGCTTACTCTTGTTCTAGCAGATCATCTGAAAAGGTTTCACTGTAAAAGTAACCCCCAAGAGATGGATACGTGGTGGACATTATGTAGCAAACTGTAAAGCACAGCTGGAGAACTTCCTCTTGGCTTGGTTGTTACAGATGTTATTTGGAGACAGAAAGAAAAACAAAACAAAGCCAAATAATGCCCTTCTTCTCAATCAGCACAGCAGGATCATGAAAGAAACACAGAGGAAACAGCACCTCTTTTCTAAGAGAAAACTAGAACGTTAGAATGTGTAACCAGCAAACTCCCACAACAGCACATATGGAGACTCACAAACAAGTTCAACAAAGAACACGTGGATACCTGCAGCTGCTCCTGGGAACAAGGAACAGCATATCACAGATTCTATCTTCCAAAAGTCATTTGATAAAGAAATTGGTTTCATCATCAGAAACTGCTTCCTTCATATCTTGTAGACGCCCCAAAAGGTAGAGTGGCTGCTTATTTGCTTCTGAAACACACAGCCTCCCTCCTCACAAGGCAACAACCACTTGAAAACCTACTATCTTGGTCAACCTCAGACCCTTTCTATTATCTACACCTGTATCTTTCTGATACGTACAGTAAAACGACATTGAATCATTAATTATGAACTGCCAAAAGAAAACAAAACCAGGGAAGTGGATTATTTTCATTAAATCTGCATAGGAAATCTCTGCAGAAGGATATTCAGTGGACTACTACTACATACATATTTCCTTCCACACTGCCAACTTTAGCACAGAAATATTCTGAAAAAAAAAAAAAAAAAAAAAAAAAGAAAACCACCAGCCATTTTGCGCAAGTCATCAAAGCAGTGCAAGAAAAGTCACTCAGTGGCCCAACAGTTACTGCCAGTACAAAATCCAGATAAGAATGAAGAACCTCTGTAGCACCATCCCATTTCAGAGCTAGCAGAATTACATAAATTGGGAAAAGTGCCATCAGAAAACAGCAGAGCGAGTGTGCTTTGAGAGCTTGCCCAGTTCTCAGGCAGAGTTTAGATGGCTGCAATTAATGGTGCAACATGGAAGGTAAGTTCATTTGTTCTTAAATCTGCAATTTAGGGCCTCAGAAGGAAGAAAAAAATATTCTTCAACTGCATTCCCAGAGGCTTCCTACTTGTAAAGGAAAACAGCACAATTAGGAACTAATTTCTCTTCTCACCCTTTTAAAAATAGCATCCTGGCAACAATCAGGAGACACCGCTCAGAAGAAGAAGGGTACTAACCTTTCAGCCGCAATTAGAAACGGGAACAGTTATGTTTAATCATCTAAACAGAAGGAAGAAGAGCCCCGCTCATAAAGGAAAAGTCAAAGACCGGACTGCGCCGCCCGCAAGGCACGAAGGGCACTGAAGGGACGAGATGCGCTCCGCCCGCTTTAGGAGGGATAATGAGGGGCCCATCCCCATCAGCTGAAAGCTGCAGAAACGAACGCGAAGCTTAAAGAAAAACGAGGTGCAAAACGGAAAGGCTGCTTTCTCAGGAGGGAAGAAGAAAGTTTAGAAGTTTTCGAGCCTAAACTTTCCAGAGACCGAATGAGGAAATTCAGAGAAAGCCCTCACGACGCTTCACAGAGAGCACGAGCGGCGGGAACGCGCGCAGCCGCACGGTGCAGCTCGGCAGGCCGCACCGCCCCATCCTCGCCGCCCCACAGCCCCCCGGGGCGGCCGGACGCGCAGCACGTGCTGCAAAGGGCCGTGCGGCCCGGGAGCGGCAGCGCTCAGCGCTCGAGGCCGCAGCCGAGGCCCCTCCGGCCCCAACGAGAACGCGGCGCTCCCGTCCCTCCTGCTGTTCTGAGCGCCGCCCGCAGCGAAGCGAGCGGAGGGGGGAGGGGGGAGAAGGCAACAAATGCCAACGCGCGGCTGCGGGGCGCCTGACGGCGGTGCCCGCCCGAACGGACGGCGGGCCGGGGCCGCCCCGCGGCCTGCGGGGACCGAAGGGTTACAGCCCTCCAGGCAGCTGGGCCCGCTCTCTCACGGCCTCCCTCTGCCCCACGAGGCCGGCACCCACCTGGGCCATCCCCGGCGCCCCGGTTTCTCCTCCGCGAAGGGGTGGTGGGAGGGCGAGCTCGGCCGCCTCACGAAAGCCGCCCCCTGCTCCGAGCCACCATCGCCTCGGCCGCCATCTTTAAATTCCTGCTCTGAGCGGCTCCGCGAGGGCGGGACTCTCCCCTCCGCTAGCCAATGGCGTCTCCCGTCTCATGCGTCTCCAATTTGAAATCCTGGTTACCATTGACAGATTCTCGAGCACGTTAAATAGTTCGACCAATAAGGACGCAAGAAGTGCACGCCCTTACGAAGCCAGACCAATGAAAGGGGGCAGGAGGCGGGACCGAGGCGGCGGGAGGGCGCGGCCGGCCGTGACGGGAGCGGGGCCCGGCCCGGTTCCTTTGTCCGCAGCCGCGCGGCCGTCAGTGCTTCGTGCGACCGGGGCGGGAAGCGGCGCGACCTGCGCTGAGGGGCTCCGGGGCGGGCTGTGGAAGGCCGTGCTGCAGGGGGCCGCAGCCGTGAAGCCTCCCAGCTCCGTTCAGACAATTCCCACAGCACGGGACGTGTCTCAGCTTTGTGTACCCTGCAGTGTGAGAGTCAGAAAGTCAGTCAGGAAGAATTAAAACACAGTGGTTTGAACGTCAAACAACTGCTACGTCAGCTTCCGCTGTGCAGCTGTTTTCACAGTCATAAAACTGAATTCCAGCAAAAATGCAACAGCTGATGCTTTGAGATGCTGCTAATGAAGGGAACAGCTCTCCCTTCCCTCGACAGGGCAAACAGTCGGTGCCACCAAAACAACGAAGAGTTCAGTAATGAAAAGTACTGCTGGCTTCCCAAGGAGTTCATAGGCTGCACGCAGTGCAGTAAGAATTAGGTGGGGTCAATGTTCCGTTCTCTGGCTGAATGTCAGTAACTGCAGTACGTGCTGTGCTGTTCCAACAGTTAAATCTACCGTAAGACAATTTTTAAACTCAGACTACACTACTGTAATTCTAGTAAAAAAAGATATTTGCCTTCCAAAGACATTCATGATAGAAAAATGAGTATGGCTTACCTTTAAAAACATACTTTAGGCACTAATCATTGAGGCACAAAAGAAATTTGAGGTGTAAAACAGATGTGGGTATTTTACAATATGTATTTTTAAGCAGATGGAAACTATAATGACCACATTAACGGAGCTGAGTCACTCTGGTTACAGCCTACAGCGTGCTGTTCTGCACTCAAAGATCTGGAGCTCTTTTTTTAAAAAAGATATCCTTAGTTAAGGTATTAAGATGCTGTTTAGTGTTAGCTTCTAATCTCTATGATATGCAGGTGACTGTATACAGTATTCACATTTCAGCTACATTGGACACTGAGGGGGAAGCAAATTGATCCAAGACTACCTGCAGCTCTGTAAAAATTAAGCTTTGAATTTCAGCATGGAGGTGCTTCCAAGCAGACCATTTTCCTGGCACCTGGACATATTGGGCCAGAGTACAAATGACTGAGCCTTGTCTACATCCAGGTAACACTCCAACTGCAGCTACATAAATTGGCAGCCTGCAACAGCTCTCAAACACAGAAAGTTAAATACAGTGCAATTAAAAATATAATCCACATGTCAAAATAATTACTTCATGTAAAACTATTTTTGTACATGAACTCAAAAATTGTTTTAAGATTTACTATTATATATTATATATTAAATTAAATATTAATATATTAAATATTATATTGCATGTAGTTACTATACATACACTTGTACACTCTAACTGAAAGGACAGCTAATTGCTTTGCAAATGAAATGCATTCAGTTGAGATGGGAAAATCAGAACACAGATAAATGCACGTGGCTAAGACCTTGGCTCTATGGTGACTTCCAACAGCCATTCACAAGTGAGCCAGCATACCAAGAGAAAAGCTTGCTTTCCCACTTTTTCTCTAAGAAGAATACTTTCTCATAAGGAGAGGTAAAAGCCCCAGTTATTGAATACTGGTTATAATGTTGTACTACAAGAAATGACACTATTGGCTCCACATATTCTCAGCTTATTATTTAATCTATCTTAATTAACACCTGAAAAGTGATGCGGTTTTCTTCACAGAGCAGAAGCAATCAATATGTTTACACCATCAGATAAGTTATTGACTACCGCTGGCTGCGTGCCCATCAGGGCTGAGATATCAGATGAGATCCACTGAATACACCTCCTCTGTCACTAGAGGACAGGCTTGTGAAGTACCTCACTGCTATCAGTATGTAGTGCTTTCCTCAGAGGGCACAGAGAACAAGCTCAAAACCAAGGTTTTATAAAAGTAGATCCAGAACGTTTTACTGAGAATATTTAAAAATACACTGATTACCAAATGTATGCTGAAGTCCCATCAATTTAGATTATATTAAATAAGGACTAAAACACTCTTAAGAGCCTACTTAAAGGCCAGCTTATATATTTGCTTGAGGTATTTTAAGTCACAGTTACATAATCATAACTGCAGAGACCAAGCATACAGTATCATTGCCTTTTGTATCACTTCTAGTAGCCAATCGTGTATATTTATCCAAAATAATTCAACGAAGTTCAAGTTGCATACATATCTAATAATCACATCCTCATTAGAAGATTTGCAACCCATGTCCAAGGCTTTTCTTTAGATTTAAAAACAAGCAAAAACCACAAAACACATCACCGAATGTCACTTCTAGCTTAAACTCTTCAGGAGAGAGATCAGAGCTTCACATGGACTTTTATAATGCTTGAATATAAATCAAGGTTTTCTGGGGAGACCTGTTTATTTAATAAGGCAAATAAAGCACAGTTT
The DNA here is from genome assembly GCF_019232065.1 of Centrocercus urophasianus. Classification (NCBI taxonomy): domain Eukaryota; kingdom Metazoa; phylum Chordata; class Aves; order Galliformes; family Phasianidae; genus Centrocercus; species Centrocercus urophasianus. Next base: position 11,255,243 of record NW_024884867.1, read on the forward strand.
TAATAAGTACTGTGATAATTCACACTGTATTTAGTAAAGACAAAGAATATCAATCACAGAATGAGATGGAAACAAAATGCATGTCGAAAAGTGGAATTTTACCAAAGCTGCTCAGAAAATGGTGGTTATTCTTTTTTAATTGCCTGTTAATCCTACTGCTTCCATTGAAAATGCTACCATGGATCCTCCAACTTCCCAGCCCTATTTGCTGAGGTTTTTGCCTGTTTGCTCCCCTCCCATACCTTGTGCTATGACCACTCGTAAAAGTACACACACAAGATATTAGATACAGAATTCTGGAGTGATCTTTTCAGCATGGCTGAATCAAGTCACATTACAACAGATACTCCATTCTAAAGGTGATTCTGAATTCTCCATCAATTTATTTGTAATTATAGATAGATAATTACAAATTTCACCTCCACTGCAACATCCAGGTATGCAGATCACTAAGGTTGTCTCAAGTTAGTGTCACTTCATATTCAGTTTCCATTTGCAAGCATAATTATTCCTTATCCCTCTGGTTGGGAAGGAAAAAAAAAAACTAATATTGCTAATGAGATTACCAGCAAACAAGATGTCACAGTACACAATTTTATTATTTTCAAAGATAAACAACTCTAAACCTTACTGAATAAAACTGAGCAGTGACAACTTAATTTCTTAGTTCTAAAACTAGCTTTGAGAGTACTTAAGATCTATTGCTGTACTATTTACAGGTAAACAAAACAAAGAATTCTTCCCTTCCCACCCTCTCCAGAACAATGCACCGTGGCACAGTGACAAGTTTAAATATTACTAAAGCACTTAATGCTACAAAGAAAACATACATTCATTCAATACACACTGGCATCAGCTTACAATCTTAAAATTATATATTGAAAGGAGAGGAGTTTTGTGAAAAACAAAGGCAAGTGTTTCTCCTCCTGTGAACTGAATGCAAGGTTAGTAGTTCTTTAAAACATACTTCAAAAAAACAAAGAACAACTTGCATGTTGGGCAAAGACAGCCTTGCCCTGGAAACAGGTGTTAGACCAGGTGGCCTCACGATGCCTCTGATCTTTTGTTCTGTGGCTGCTAGACATTGGTTTCAGGCATCATGCAGTGTGGTTGTATCCGAGCGAAAAGAAATTAGAGGAACCTGTGAGAAATGGAACTGCAGCTGATTTCCTTTCAATTCCAAGTGCAAATGATAAAAATCTAACTTTTAGACAAAATTTAGATTTGAAGGTTAGCTGAAGATTGATTCTCCAAGAAGCTGCATATATTCTCAGCTTTGGTTGAAATAAAAATAAATAAGTGATATGCAAGTCACAGTATCCTGTTGGTACTTTCCATTGGATTTTAGTTTTTTAAGCTTAGATGATAAAACAAAGCCATGGGGCCAGAAATTTGTTTTAAAGTTGTAACTTAATGTAAGAACAGCAAGAAACTTGGTTTTATGCAAAGGATTTGTGAGATTGATAGCTTATACGATCTATTTAAAACAACTTTTGCTTCTCTTGCTATTTTTGGCTTCCAGAGGCTGGCAGAAAACATTTCCTGGAGCTTAACAGCTTGCTTTCATTGCTTTTATTACAATGCATTCAAATGGAAAGTTGTTACATGTGCAGTTTGAATTCATAGGTGCTTGTTTTCCACTGGCTGACATCCTCGTTGACCATGGTGCGCTCTGTGAAAGTAACGTTCCCTTCTGCATCAATGAGGAGGACTGTGTTTGCCCTGAAACAGCACAGAGGCAGAAGAAACACAGAACGCTCAGTAAAGAGTTAACATTTATGACAACATCCATTTGAATTGAGATTTTGTTGATGTTTTGGTCCAGCAGGAAATATTACCTTGTTCCATAACCTGGGCAACGAACACACACAGCTGCATACTTGTTCAGTATAGGACGTATGTATTCCTTCCCTTGGTCTTCAATTGCAGGGTCAGGTAATTGACTGAAAAAGTTGTAGAAGAAATTATTATTATTATTTTTAATTCTCCATCATACCATCTCTGGCACTAAGCTGTTTTCTGTGAAGTTGGCCTCTCTATATTGCTTTCTTACGGCTCTTGATTATTCATCACTGTAAGGAGCTCCTGCACCAAATCCTCCTTGGCAAGGTCCTGACTTCTGTTGATGACTTCTGTGAAAAGCTGTTTCCCATACTGCAGTTTCTTCCATGGCGTATCCAACAAACAATTACTCAGTCCATATATTCCTATACATGTGCAATGCACAAAGGAGGAAAAAAAAACATAACATGTAAATGTAGCGTGTAACACTTCAAACAACTTAACCTTCTCCCAGACTTTTGTGAAACCCCAAAGATTCCCTGCCCAGAGCACAACACTAACAGAAACATGAGGGTATTGCACAGCCTAAACACAAAATAACTCTTAATCACTACATTGTTGGCTTTATTTCTGTAAAGCAATTCCAATTCTCCAAGCTTCATACATTATGAAATCAATGAAATTCAATTTCATATTGTACAGAGGTAACACAATAAAGGAGTGACCAGCTTTTTGTTTGTGTTAAAGTCTGTTTTGTGTTTCTGGTTGTACAAAAGTCTAATAGCTGTTTCCAAGAATTGATGCCATAACTGGTACAGTAACTATTTGCCTATTGGCAGCAATGCTTTGACTGTTTTGAGCAAGCAAAATAAACCTTGGTATATTAACACAGCCTTCACAACTGCTATCAACCAGCTACAGCATTCTGCATGTCTCAGTCCATTTCTGCTGGTTTTTGGTGATGAATACTGGAGTCTCCTATATAGCTGGCTAGCAAAGGACTAGATTTTAAATATTTTAAATCAGTCTACCTAATTTAAAGATAAAAGCTCATTATTTTTTAAAGCCAATTCTGTCCCTAGGGGGACACAGTCAAATTACCTTCTTAACTCTGCAAAGTAAGAGAAGTTACCTCTGACTTTGAAAATGCCATTTCTCAAGATAGACCTTTGTCCCCTGATCACAATTAAGTAACATTCCAGTAACTGCAGTGGAGATTGGAACACTGACAAGGATAGAAGCTGTTATAAACTATTGACTCTACTGAGATATATTAGCAAATACTTAAATGAATTTAAGCATTTATTTTTAAGAATGCAAGGAAAGTTAGCAAAGACAATGCTTAACCAGCCAAAATACTGGAGAACATGACCATATTCTGAGTCCTTTAAAGTAACAGAGTAATATTCCAATCTTTTAGATGTGAACCTACCAGGATTTAAGAACACAGGTTCTGGTTCTCCTTTGTTTCCATAGTAGCAAATTACATCTCCTTTGGTGGTACTGAAAAATACAAACAAGAATTTCTCCTTGAAAAAACCATCAGCTTCTGTAGTTGATTACTTGCTAATTCCACACAACCTTCAAACAGAGCAAAATGTTGCTGGCACTGTTGCTGCTCTGACACCACAGCCCAGAAATTAACTGATGAATTTCATTACTCTCCTCCTCTGAAACAGTCTATCACACCACAGTCAAATGTTACCATCATCATTTTTAAACACAGTGGTAATGCAATTCACTAAAACCCAAAACTGCTGCATGGAAAGCAGGCAGCTATACTGTAAACATGAGCAAACTCCACCTCCTGAAACAGGAAATATTCTTTGAATTTAAAAGAAAACGACACAGAACTTGCAGTTAGAATTGAATTTGGACTGAGTACCATAAAACAGAATAAAGAAGAGATGCCATTTCCAGCTCCTTATTTTCCCATGAGCTAGAAGGACATGTCTTAGCCTTGATGCAAATAAGAATGTGTTGAACACAGTTAATGAATGGCACTAGAAGCATCAAAGAACATGCTTGTTTAAAATAAGTCATACAAAGCTGTGGAAATAAGTGACCAGATTTCACAACCCTTATGCTTCTTTCCAGCTCCCTCTCTCTTATCACTGCACCTGTTCTGTCATCACAGTAATACTGAGAGAAAGTAAGTTTGTTTTCTTAAGGACCTGAGAACTCAAACATTGTCAATCTCTCTTCAAGCATGCCACCTACAGACAGCAGTATCATATGCTCAGATATTCCCCTTCCCAACACTGCTTCATTTACTCTTCCAATTGGAGTTTCCTCTCCATTTCACACCACTGTAGCAGAGCCAGTTGCTGTTGTCATACAAGAGATGAACATGTTAAGAATAGGCTTCAATCTCTTCTTTGAACAGTAACATGGTTCAACAAAATAACATCAGCTACCATAATGTTTTTCTATTTACATAGGAAAGTAGCTTCCATTCGTACACCCCACCTCTCAGGACTATTTCTAATTTCCTAAGATGACAGGTTTATATATTTTATAGAAATTGCTTTGCATCATTAACTCGCCAAGAATTTCATTTCACCAGAGTATCCAAGGCTAAGGATGTCACAATGGAGAATTAACACATACAGCCTTCAAAGTGGTACCTAGCATGAAACCATGACCTGCATCACCACAAAAGGTCTATCCAGCTGAGCAGACAATTCCCTATTACCTTAGCATAGAATAAAAAAATAAAAAAAAATAATCAAGCAAACTAAATAGTAACACATGAATTATTATTTTAGTAACATCAATCAAAACTACTTTAACATCATTACACTAACAGGCTTTACAACTATTAAACACATCTAAATTAAAATGAAGAAAATCAAAACTATTTACTGCTTGCTTACTTTACATCAAACATGTTGAGTACTGTGTTTTCTTAAAAACATAGTGAGACTAATTCTTCCATTATCTTTGAAATTCCAGATAGCCTTCCAACCTGTGAAAGGCAGCCAGGCAGCAGCGTGTGGCAGAGAGTACAAGAAATCAAGTCCTCAGACCACGATAAAAATTAATGTATAGAAAAGGAAAAATTCTTGTCAAGTCACTGGTAGGATAACAAACTGTAAAGGAGAGCAGCAAACACGAACTGTCTGACAAGCTTACAGATTAACATTCTGAAAGCACCAACTTTTCTGCTTGTTTCAAAAAAAACAGAACTATACTCTTATCTCTACAGGTGGCATATCTGCCTTTATAAATTCAGTTCAGACTTTGGTTATCTCTGAGCTTTATTTCACTTTCCCACCATAACACAGTAAATTTAAAAATGAAAAATAGGCAGAATTTGAAATAAAAGCCTTTCTTAAGGAAACAACAAAGCCACACAAAACAGTAGAAAGAGAGCAGCAACCAACCATACTTGCATCAAAGTGGGGAGGTTGGAGGGAACTTTGACAGTAATATCAGCCTAGAAGCTCTCAGCTCTTCTAACCTTGCCACAGCATGCTACCCAACAGGAAAAATGAAGGGTAGAATGGGGGATACTTGCTTGTCCAGCCCACAAAGACACAGCAGTTTCAACTTCTGTTCTAATGCTGTAATACTGAACTCTCTCCTAAGTCACTGTGGCTCACCAGCCAAAACCTGAGGTTGGAGAAGCTGTACATAAACTGTGCGTGGAAAAACAATAAATCATCAAGTCCAAATTTTTGCTTTTGTCATTTTCTAGTATTTGCTTTGTCATTTTCCAGTATAGGATTTTTGGTTGTTCCTGTTTATTTTTTTCAAGGCAGGAAGCCTGAAGGATATAGAAAAATAAATGCAAACTGAATTTTAGATTGAAAGTTTGAGGATAAGAGATTTTATAATCAAACAAAAGTGCGTACATCTCTGAGAAATTATAGAGTCAAGGTTTTGCTCTCTTGAAATCATAACACAATCTGCAGGGAAAAGAGCAATTATGAGCTCCTAAGAATTAGTTAGAATACAAGGCAGCCACTGAGCATTTGAAAGATGAAAAAATAAAGGGAATTACAACCAGGCTGACACTGGGCTCTTACCTGCCAACTGGCAAAACAAAGTGAAGTGAGAGCTTGTCTGGTGACAGGCTTCTTATTATTACACTCGTGCTCACAAATACATGTACTTCACTACTGCTATCTTTCTGCTGTGACACTGAAGTTTGTAGACTTACTTCAAGTCAGCTGCTATTAAATTAAATCCGTTATAAAGATGTCCTTCTACTGAAACTTTCTTCAAGTAAGAGTAACAGTCCAGGTCTGAAGTCAAGAAGTTCGTTACAAGAGCACCTAAGAAAGAAGTACACAGAGCAACTTGACCACGTGAACTTACTAATCTGAAGGGCTTGGTAAAACAAACAACACCACAGAAGATATCTTCCACCAACAGAATGTGACAGTAATCAAAAACACATTCCTTCATAAAAGGATTAATAAAAAATATAAATAATATCCCTTCATACCTCTTCCTTTTGCATTTTTGTCAGTCGTTGGCTGCATATAGTTTGTCAGGGCTGCCATCCTGCCTTTTTTACTGATTCCCAGCCACGTCCCACCTTCTTTTCCTTCCTCCATATCCAGACCTAATAAAATAAGAACTAGGTGATTACAGTCATCTTCAAAAATCTCAAGCTTAAATAATTTCTTCATACAGATGCTGAGTCTTGATGAGGCTGAATAAAATACAGTCAGTACAATCTTTTTGGATAAGTACGCATGAGGGTAAGAGCACTTCTATTACCCATCCACGATTCTGAACTAGCAAGTTACTCAAATAATAGATGATGAAGAATGATGTAAAAGGTGCATTAGGTGTAAAAGTGAAATTACAAGCTATGTCTGTAAGCCACAATACACAGAAAACTAAGTAGGCTCATAATGCTTGTTCATTCAAAAGCAAAGTCTCAGAAGATTAACACTACTGGCAAGTTTGACTTTAGAAGTAAACAGAACAATTTAGAGTAATTTAGGTAATTGCAGAATATTATACTGTGGTAACAGTAACTTGCCTAGGAGGTGGGGTGTGCTAATTGTCAGCAGCTACAAGAAGGAAGCCACAACCAAGACTCTTCTATGCAATCTAACATGCATATTGTTGGAAAAATTTCAACTCAGATCTCATAAGAGATCCTTCATTAGAGAAGAAAACCAAGTCTTGGATGCTATTTCAGAAACTCTTTCCTTCCTTCAGTCTCTAGAATTTCAGTGTCAAGTTTAGCTCTGTCACATCCTTGCACAACACTTCATCAGTATCTTCACCTTAACTAAAAGGTACACAAAAACAAAACATACAGCTACACTGATATGTAAACATATGCAATTCCTGGCTTTATATCCGGTCCAAAAATGTTCATAGATTCATACAATGGAAGAATTTAATGTTTTTGTTCTCTGAACTGCTGCTTTGATTCAACAATTTTAACTCAATGGAAGAATATTAATGGACTCTCCACAGACAGACCCACTGAATGGAGAATGTGTGTTCTCATGCCAAATGCAGGCAGAGATGACAAAGGTGCAAGAGAAAGTTCAGGTCTCTTCAGTTTTCGGGGTAGTTCTTTGGTTTTAAATTCCTGTGACACGAGGGAAGCAGCACCCAGAATGTCTGGCACAGAAGTGCAATGTCAGGCAGAGCTTGAGAAGCAAAGGAGCTGCAGTGCAGTGGGAGTCATTTATCCTCACAGCTCTCCCTGCCAATGACAATAACACACAATGTGTGACAATAACACCCGTGACTTTGCAAATACTGTTTGCTGCCTTGGATCTAAGCATTGCTTTGTCTACCCAAGGCTGCAGATAGATTCCCTACAAAGGAAAAGTAGACAATTGAATAACTACATTTTACTGAACTGATTGTAGATCAAATCTAATAAACTAATGGATCAATAACTAAAACCACTATGTAGCCTATAAATTACTGATAAGAAACTACAAGAATTTCCTTGAGGCTTGTTTTAATGATTTCCAGTCACTAGTACAGACAGTGAGCCTGCAGAGTAACTAATTCCACCTATTTAAGAAAGCATTTCAGCATATCTGCCAAAGCTCAAGTAATTGTTTGTGATGGACAAACATATTACTATATTTCCATTACACTGCTTGGCCTAAAGTCAGTAGAAAGAAAATTGGGAGGAAAACCACTACATGACTTCAAAACACAAATAAGACAATAACAGCACATCGCACTCTCTACACAGGACAACAAGAAATACAAGAACATTACGTACCACTCAGGATTTCATTGCTGCTGTCCCAAAAATCTGCTGATTTGGATGGTCTGCTGTAAAATTCATCTCTATTAGCAGCTAGAATAAGTCTGTAGAACACAAGAGTAGCAAGGTATGTACTTGGAAATAGGGATTCTATAACACAGAGAATAACAGAACATTTTTTGCCACAGCAACAGTTCACTGTAAGCATTAAACCACCCTTTACCATAGCATCTCACTTCTATCAGCATAGAAGCTGAACATCAGCTAACCACAGCCTTCTCTCACACTGTCCTGAGATATTTAGCAAATTCATCTTACTGCACGAATGAGGCTCATATCCAAGAACAGAAAAATGCTTGCAAAGCAAGAGATTGAGTTAAGACTGAAAAGCAATCTTATAATTCTTCAGCACGTGAAGTTACAGCTTAAAAAAAAAAAAAAAAGAAAACCAACAAAAAAAAAAAAATAAAAAAATCAACCCAAGGAACTCTAAAGGGAACTTGCAGGTTATAGGAAGCTTATCTGAAGCACAAGAACATGTTTTTTATCTTTAGTTAGGGCCACACAACCACAGCATTTTTTAATTTAACTTCAACAATTAAAGCACTGTTTATGCAGTAGAAAGATACAATACTTTTGTCTGAAAGTATCCAGGACAGAGACAAACCTGATAGCCTCCAAGGCCCATCCTGACTGAAATTCATTCAATTAATAAGAGAAGACAGCACACTCAACAATGCAGAGATGCAAAGGGAAAATAACGCTTTTCTGCAACAGTCAAGAAGTATATGGGGATGGAGAGTGCTCCCCTTTCTTATTTGTTTTTTTTTGTTTTATTTTTTTTGTTTTGTTTTTCCCCCCTTTTTTTTTCTTTTTACCTTTCTGCAAGTATGGTTGCTGCATAATCTGAGAACAGCAGGAAACAAGATGTGAATATCTAATGAGAGTCCTCACAGCAGACAAGCTGTAGGAAGCCCTGGAGGCTGCTCAGTCAGAAGGCAGGCAGATGTTGTAAGAAATATGCAACTGAAAACTGCTGCTGGGTGAAACACATTTATTTCTTAATAAGCACGTTTTACTCCACAGCCATCCTGTACTCAAAGTGCTCTGCCACTCTTTGGATATCCAGCTAAAGCAGATAGCTCTTAAACAACACAAGCAGGAAATAACTCTCAGAGTGTTCTCTGTCACTGCTGTGTCTGGCTTCCTCTGCTCCTTATTTGGAAAGAGGATCCAAGAGGCATCTGCCAGTGTGGGAGATGTAGCTCAGCACAGTCTCTGGGAAGCAATTCCTATACAAGATGCACGGGGAAAAAGAGCAGCTCTTCCTAGTGAAGCAAACACTACTTGTTTATGGAACCTAAATAGTATTAAGTGGATTTTTTCCAGTGTGGTAGAATATTCCCCATCTTTCAGTTTATATATAAATTTTGGCATTTAGCACAAGGCTAGTAGACAGGATTGGTACGTTGAAAGCATCTTCATTTAGTCATTTGTGGAACATAATCACAGTGAAAAGCATCACTATTGAAGTGACCCTTGGCATCTAATAAATTGCAAAAGGCCCGTTCAGCTATTTTACAGCTGAAATTAACTGTAGTAGGACTTACTAATTAGGATTTATTTAAACATTGAGACAGAAAAACATGAGAAATCGCTCCATTAAAGCAATTCCATACAATGAAATTCAGTTCCATAAAAAGTCTCCAGTTACAGCTTTGAAGGTTAAAACATATTTATTCTTAAGGTGCACACAGTATAGTTGGGAATAGCATAATGGCAGTGCAGTAACTTTGACAATGATAATGACTACAGTAAAGCATTTGTTACACTGCCCTGAGCTTTACTTCTCATAGGTCCCCAGAGAGAGCACCAAGGGCAGAACAGTCAGCTGCAAACATACAGGACAGGAATTCGTTCATGCACTCAGGTCATCTGCAAGCTTTGCGCTAATTCAGGCACCCACAAAAAGTGGCCAAATGTACTGCTGTGGAAATCAAGTTCTCTAGGATGGGAAACCCTCCCAAGCATTATGGAGAACACTGTTTAGCTCGGCCAAAGAAACCCAGTTTGTGTTTCCAACTTTCAATGGTTAGACACCAAGAGAAACAAAGTAATGGATAATAAGAGCTAATTGTAGATGTCTTTTCTGAGGTGGACAAACACAGCAGGCAGGCCTGCAGTCAGAGATCCCCCTCTGGGTTGGGAGAAGCGTTCCATGAGCTCAGTGCGAAGTAAACAGAGCTCAAGCACAATGTTACACACAGGAGCCCTCAGGGAAAGCGCAGTTAGCAGCAGGCCAGTGCAGAGAGGTCTCATAGAGAAATGAGAGCTCCCAGTTCCCAGAGAACTGGGCAACATCTCCAGCTGATATTTATGTTCTTCAGAAAGCTGAGACAAAGGTGAAGAAACTAGAGTAAAAACTAAAAATACAACAACCAGGCATCTCAACTTTCTTTAAAAAAAAAAAAAAAGAAGTTTAGCCATGGTGTGTTAAGGAAGGAGAAAAGGGACTGAAGTTATGTGTTTGATTGAAGCAATAAAATAAAGATCAGCCACCAAGAACAACATGGCACAGTACTTACTGCTGACATGCAAGGCTGGTCAGAATCATTTATTACAGAGGTAAAGAGCAAGGCTCTGCTTAACAAAAAGTAATGAGAAAATTGAGATCAATTAAGCAATTGATGGTCCATCAAACATGATTCCCCTTAGCTCTTAGGATACAAGAGAAGGCAGGAACTAGGAACTCTGATTAGAATTTATGAAGGACGCATCCTGCACCACATGACAGATCACCATCAAGAGTCCCATAACTAGAGACTGAGCCTCTGACCAGGGCATAAAACAACACATGTAAGTGACCCTGTGAGAACCCTTCAAGTATTCCCACAGAGAAAATCTAAGTTAGACACTACATGAGCATAACTGAACACCAGGTAATAACTCCTGAGTTTGTAATTCAAACATAGGCCACAAGAAACTGCACAAAAAATTGCAGAAAAAGCTCTGTTTCAGCCATCCTTACCTGTAGGCATTTTTTGAAACGGGCCGAGGATCGAATTTGAATAGAATGATGCACATTGAAGAATGATTAAGTCTTGTTTTTTCCACAAAAGCTCAGCGCAAGGTCATTCTGTAACAGCCTACAAAGAAAATGCAGATCATCTATTATGCCACAAATCACATAGAGGATAACCTTGCCTCTGGGGTGAAGCTTACAGATTGCAGTGCTCATACTCTTGCTTACTGAAAAGCTGGTTCAAATATATTTTGGTCAGCAACATATGAAAAAACAAATAGCAAAGCAAATATAATACGGATGCTGAAGAGCCATTCTTGGACTTTCATGAACTACATTGGCTTTGGGTTGTGTTACTTTTAAAATCCTTTAATGTTTTATAAACATACTCCAAATGAAAGCTTTCTATAGAATCATTATTCCAATAAAGACATAACAGTAATCAACAGACCGTAGTCTCACGATCCAAGCTGTGATATAGGATGTTGTGGTATAGAGTTGTTATTTTTTCAGAAAACCATAAGTCTCATGGACCAGGGAGATTGTTCTAAGTTCCTTCTGGTCACTTTTCATTGTTCTGCACTGTTAAAAATGTGTCTCTGAAGTCAATTCTCATTCAAGAGAAGCAGTGTTCTAAAACTTGTCTTAGCATAGAAGATTTCAGTGACTAGTTACTTAACCTTGATTCTCTTTTCATTCCAATTACCTATCACTGTTTTACCCTATATGAAGCTTAGATAAGAAATTACTGCTACTGTTAGTTGCAGCAGACAAAGCAGTAAGATATGATGATTACAGAGATATTTAATTGAATATCTTCATACAACTGTCATTCTTTCAAGGCTATACTCACATAAAAGAAGGTGTTGCAATCCCTGCAAAAACTTACTGCTCTCCAAATAACAGGCTTTTGTAACATCCAGTTTTATTATTCCTTGTCAATGGCCCAACAATTCTCATGCACGAAATGATGGCAACAATCTCTATTTCTTTGTTTCTAGTCTGCCATCCAACTTACACCTAACACACACAAACCAGCCTGACAAAAGTCAACAAACACACTGAGATTAGGCATTCTGCTCCAAATGGTGCTGGTGGCTTGGAAATGACATTGAAATAACTAGCATTCTCATTGTGTGCTGCCATCCTCAGCACAGCGTGCTGTTTTATCAGCTCTAATGTTCTGTTAAAAACCTGAATGTACACCGCCAGGAGAAAGCAGCGGTTACAGGAAGTAACAGGAGACCAAATTGTGATAGATTGTGGATGTTCTTTTCCTAGGTTTGTACCATCATCTGGTTGATTAGAAGCAATCAATTCACAATTTGGCATAAAACCACTTCACTCATAAGATCTCCCAATAGCAGCCTTTGAAAAATGAAGTCATTTGTTATGTATTTTGTTCTCCCAAATGAAGTGCCATAAATAACATGTCAGTTACCACAGCAATCTCAAACACCTCTCAGCTGATCCACAACTGTTCTTCAGGCAAGTCTAAAAAATAGCCTGAGGATCATTAGTCACTTAATTCTGACAGGTTATGTGGCACAGCAGTAACTCACAGCCAGAGTCTACAACTGCTTTACTGCTTCAATTTGTTTACAGGAAACCGAGCGCTATATTCCTCAAAAGCTCATGAAAGAAGAAAACTGGATGGATATTCTTTCAGTATTACAATGAGTTTTCCATACTGAACTACAAAACATTGAAAAGAATGATTTCTTTTTTTTTCCCCAGTTGCAACCAGGAGCAATTGGAAAAAAATCACAGCAAGGGTAGGAGGGCTGAAAGTGAGGTACAGAGAGAAGGAAGAGGTGGATGCTGTTGTGTCAGCTCTCAGGCTGCTCTGTACAAAGACTATTCCTGAAGGATGAAGGGCTGGTAACCTTACCGGGGTGAAGGGACCATCTTCACTGCAGGAGGCAGCAGTGCAAACCAGAATGAGATTAAAGAACATCACGTGTAAGGAAGAAGATGCTGACAACTTTGATGACCTCAGACTTATAACCTAATCTTTATTTTTGTGTCCCTATTTTCTCCCCCTGCAGGCCCAGGGCCCATTCTGGATTTCTTCCTCCTGTTATGCAAACACAGTTAGCTTTAGCTTCCTCACTTCCTAGGGAGGAACGTGACAAAAAATTGCTTACCATTACTTATTCTTGGGAAACACAAGGAAGCAGTCAGCGGAAACGCTTTGCAGAGCCCACCATACCCGCCTGCTCCTGGCCTTTCTATTTCAGTGCGCACACAGTTTACAAGGAGAGAAACAAACTAGCTAACTTTTTAGTCACTTGGCTTCCATTAACAAGCACTGATAAGGAAAACAGCACATTCACTACAGCCACAGCTGAAACACTGGAACGCGTACAACTACAGCCGAGCCGAGACTCGAGGCACGGCCGTACGCAGGCAGCACCCAACAGCCCCGGGCCCTACAGGGACACCCGCAGTCGACGAGCTCCTGCGGCGGGACGCAGGAAGGCACCCGAAGGCATCCCCCGAGGCCGCGCAGCGCCGTACTCACCCAGCGCGCCGAGGACAGCAGCGCAGCCCGGCAGAGCCGCTTCCGGGAGCACGGTGAGTTTGAAGCGACATCCGCCCCGATTGGCTGCGAGAGCCCCGCCCCCCGCGGGCTATTGGAGAACGGATTCCCCGCCTCCCCTCCTCGAGCCGCCATTGGTTGGCTCCCGCGCCGCTCAGGGCCGTTGGAGCGCAGGTGCCCCCGCTTTTCCCTCCGCCCTATTTCTGACTCCTTCACAGGAGGCAACGGGCAGTTTCAGTGGAACTTGTAAATTAAGGACGCTTTATGGTAACGCCTCCTAAGGAAGAGCAGAAAGCCCGTGACCGTTCTAAGAGTAATAAACTTCGTATGCACAAGAGAATAAACATTAATGGAAAGACCTCCCAGGGATGTAGGAGTACGTAACGTGGCTTTTGAGGCAAAGCCTCTCATCTTGAAGAAAACTCGGGGTCGGCGGTCAGCCCTGCCGTCGGTGCCGTGGCATGAAGCACGTCACCTCCACAGCCCCCGCCGCCAGCAGCGGGACGGCAGCTCTGACTTGCCGAAGGATTTTGAAGATCTGCTGTCGACCGGGAGGACCCGTCGCACTCACCGCTCCTTCGTGCCCCGCAGCGGCGACGTCCCGCTCTGGCGCCGTCCGGGGGCTCCGCGCTCAGCCCCTCCGTCGGTGCCGCTCGAAGCTCGCAGGCGGGCGACGACTCCGCGGCGCTGCGGGCAGCCCGGGCCAGAGCTGCCAGCCTCTGGGAGCCGCAACCGCGTGCCTGGCGAACGGCTCGCAGGTTGTCCCGAGTTCCTCACAAAAACTAAGAGGGAACCGGCTCTGCTGTTACTAACTTTGTCCTATCTCGTAGCCAGAACGCACCGAGCGCGCTTTCAGTGTCTTGTCAGATCCGCTGACCGCGGCAGCGGCCCCGGCCCAGTTCCTGGCCGCTATGTGCGGCCATAGGTGGCGATGCGAGATCTTCGCTGCCGGCGGCTGGACGGGCAGCTCACGCGACGGATTTACCGACGGAACCACCTGACGGGGCATCAAATCATCCCAGCCCGATGAAACTGGACAAGCCTGCAGCTTGGCAGCTCGCTGCGCGTCCCACCGCGCTCCTCGCTCCGCACCCGCGCAAGAGCGCTCGACTGACTCCCTCGCAACGGAGCTCCGCCACTCGGCCCTCCGCGCGCGCCGCTCGGATGACGTCACGCGGGGGGGGGGGGGGGGAAGCGGCGTCCCTGGCCGCGCCTCAGCGGCTGCCCCGAACCCTCCCGCCTTCCGCCGCGAGCCGCACCGCGTGCCCACCCACCGAGGGGGTGGGCCGCGCCGTTCGGACAGCCCCGTCGGCCGACGCGGTTTGCGGCGGCCAGCCGGAGAACGTAGAGAACCAATGAGATTTTGGTTGCTGAGCGAGAGCGCGGAGGAAGCGGCCAATAGGAAAATTCGCGGCAGCTGGCGGCGCGCGCCGGTTCGCGCGGCGGCTGCGGAGGGGCAGCGCGAGGCTGAGCCGGTGGCGGGAGCGCGGGCGCGGGGCCGCCCCCCTCAGATCCGCCCCCTCAGAGCCGCGCACGTCGCCGCGCCGCGTGTGGGGCGGGCGGGGGTACTGCTTCTCTCCCCCCCTTCAGCGTGAACGCTGCGGAATGTAATGCCCCGATTAAAAGAATAAAGAGTTGAGGGACGGCAGCGGCGCGGCCCGGAGCCCGCGCGAGGAGCCGCGGCCGGAGGCGCTC
This sequence comes from Centrocercus urophasianus, assembly GCF_019232065.1. Lineage (NCBI taxonomy): Eukaryota > Metazoa > Chordata > Aves > Galliformes > Phasianidae > Centrocercus > Centrocercus urophasianus. The sequence goes on from NW_024884867.1 coordinate 11,270,486, forward strand.
CGCAGGCGGTCGCTTATTTTCGATGCGGCTTCGGAAGGTGCGCGTCTGTCGGCGCCGCCCTCGGAGCTGCGCGCCGAGCGGCCCCGGCGGCGGCGAGCCGCAGAAACGCCCCGCGCCGCAAACGTCAGCCAAAATACTCCCGGCAGAGGTACACGAGAGGAAAGGGTTAAGGATCCCGCCCGCCTCCCCCGGGGGTAGAGATGGTCCCGGGTGCCCTTTGTAGACAGGAGCAGGAGGGGGGGAGGCCGGCCCCGCGCCGCCGCGCCGGGTGAGGAGGCGGCGAGGCCCGCGCTCCCGGGGGATGCGCGGGGCGGTGCGGGCTGCGCTGCGGGGCCGGCGGTGCGGGAGTGCCGAGCTGCCCGGCTGCTGCCCTGCGCTCCGCTGAAGAGCGCCGTTTGTGTTTTTCCTTCCCTCGTACGCCCCGCTCCCGGCCGCAGCGCGAAGTCGGCGGCAGCCAGGAAGATCAGCGGAGAGCAGAGAAGCGGGAGAAGGCGGAGGAGATGGTGAGGAGGTGGAGGCGGTGAGGAGGTGGTGAGCGGATCGGCGGGCCGGGCGGCGGCTGGGCTCCGGGGGTCCTCGGGGTGCGGCGCGTCTGGGGACGATTTTGCGTCGCGATTGCGGAGCGGCCTTCTTTGTTCGCCGAAGCTCGGCGCTTCGGGTTTAACGGCGTGCCTCGCTCGATCGCGAGGTACGCGGGGAGGAGTTGATGCGTACGAATGGCCAAAGCCGCATCTGCCGGCCGCGCACCCTTGCGGCCCCTCGGCACGGCGGCGCTGTGACGGGCGGCTCGTGTCGTGGAGGGGCGGCGTCGCTCCGGCTGCTTTGGCTGCGGGCGAGATGGCTCTGTGCAACGACCGAACGGAACGGAGCGATTCCTTCACTAGCGTGAAATCCGTCACGAACTTAGGAGCCAAAGTTAGGTGGTTTCCTTCTTTTCTTTCTCCTTTACCCTTCCTTTCATTTTCCTGCAGCGCTGTCGTGCATGGTTAAAATCTAACGCTTGCAGAACTTGAACACAACTCTTTAAAATGCTCACTTTAAGCGTTCCTATACTAAAGGCTGTTTTATCCTTTTATTTTTTAGATGGGTGTATTTCTTTGTGCATGTGGAAGGGGTAATTCTTATAACCCTTTGCATTTTACAGGGTACTGCTGTGCCTTAGGCAGGTCACAGTACAGCATGTGATTCCTAGCGTGTAATAAAATCCTTGGCTGGTAAATTTAAGTCAAGTGAGGACCTGCTTCAATGCTAGTAATAGTGGGTACAAGTTTGTGTGTCTAACAGCACTGTTTGCATTAATGAGAATCTTTATAGCAAAAATGGTGATTCTCCATGATGGAATACTGGCACTGCTTACTGTGTCTTCCCATGATGAAGTGATGCAGCCTGCATTAAGTACATCACTCCTTCAAGTATCTGTAATTTTCAACGTATTTTGTTTACAGAATTGTGGAAGACTGCATGGTGCAGCACTAAGAGCTGAAATTGTAGTGGCTTTAGGAATGTGACTGCAATAGAGAAAACTGCAGCTCCAGGTTAAATCTGCTTGGGAAGAGGTGTTTAGTTATATTCGGTAAAACAGAGCATACCCCGTGGTTGAGTAACTGAAGGGGCTGCATAGCTCTGAAAAAATAAGTTGTGAACTATGCAGTGCCTTTCATCAAGCTGCTTGGATGGATGGCTGTTAAATTTATTTTAAGCAACCTCTCTGTAAACGCTTGCCTAAAATATTTAAATTACATGCTCCATTAGGCAAATGGGTTTATCTTCCCTTTGCTTGGCTAAAGGAATGTATTAGGAGTGCAAGGTTTAGAAGAACAGTGCTGTCACAGTGCATACTTTCACTGTGCAGTTTATCCTCATGTATTGTCCAAAGGTGCTTAGAATGTATTTTATTTAACATGGGATCTTTACAGAGTTGGCTTTGATTTTATTTTGTCTGCCGTAGTTGCTGTCAATGTGAGTAACTGAAATTCCATGAGTGTAACCTGCTCTCGGATTTGACCTGGTATTTAGCTAGGATTGACCCCAGTTTTTTACCTTCTTGATTTTTCATCTGTTCATTTAAAATGTCTGCAGTGGATTTTAGTCTCAGAAGTTCTTTAATGTGGGAGGAACTGGTAACAATTGCAGAGGGGGACACATTCCCATTATGTTCAGTCAGGACGTTGTGTAGCAAGGGCAAAATTCCTGCCATATACTTGGTACAAACATACTGTGTACAAACTGCAGTTTAGAGTAGGTGTCTTATGCAGACCATCTGCATGCATGTTGGTTATATAAAACTAAGCTTCTGTATTTGGTTTGATGCAACACGTGATTTCTGCAGCTTTTTGGTGGGCTTTTGTTATTGTCAGAATTGATGCACTGTGAGGGAAACCTGTTAAGAGTTCCTGTGGTACCAGGTTTATAATTTATGATGTGAGCACGAAGCACTGGCACAAGCATTGTAAACAAACACTGAGGCAGCCAAGTGTGAGTTTCCTTTAGCTTTAGTCTTTACAGTGGAACCAAAGCGTGGCACTGTCTTGGCCAGCCTGAAGGTGATTCTTTTCTTAATGGCCATCAGGGTAATCATCAGAGGTGAAAGGTTGGATCAATTTTTTTACTATCTTGCTGGAGTCTATGAAAGAGAGAGGAAAAAAGCCACTTCCAGAGTTGAATCAATATGGATTGGAGAAGGATTTATAGGATTCGGTAAGATTAGTTGGACATTACATGAGTCATCTGAAACTGGGGGATTTCTTTTTACTTTTTTTATTTTTAAGGATTAAAATCCCCACTTTTTTTATTTATTTTTTTTTTTGAAAAGGTGTTCTCCCCATAATAAAAACACTTAGGATACACATGCAACTTGATGAACATTTACTTAATGAAATATTTTTGTTTTCCCTTGGCCACTTTGTGTCAAACCAACAAGGCCACCATCCTGTGGTGAAAGATTTTTGCTCACCGTTAGTGCGTCCTGCTCCTGCCTATTTCTCCTACTTTCCTTGCAATCCAGAACACTCTGGAAGGCCACTGTTGGTTCTCTGCACTGATGTTCCAAAGTCTACATCTTCTGCATTAGCTTAAGTCTTTTTAAATTTTATTCATTTGAAATAGCATGCAAGGCAAATAGGTTGCCTAATTCTTTTTATGGTTGATTTTGTTTTTTTTCCCCTCAATGCCATAAGAATAGGCAACTCAATTAAGTAATAGCCAATCTTTTGAAATGCTGGAAGCCAGGCTTACTGCAGCCATGTTTTAAAGAAGTAGCATTTTTGGCATGTATACATGGAACCATTTAATAGTAAGTGGACAGCATCTATTATTCATCATTAATTTGTACACACTACATCAAACAAAATGGCATTTGAAAGTAGTGATTAAAGTCATTGATTGCCATGGTGTTTTGGAATGCTCTGACTGACTTTTTGACCGATCAAAGTACAGGCCTGCATGCTGCTCTGGAACGTCGGTAACTTGGGAATAGAAAATGTACAGGAGATCCACTAGAAATATAAGTATGGCTGGTGTTATAAAATAGATTAATCTCTTATAGGGAAGATTTCAGTTTAGTTAATGAGTCTCGTGCCAAGTCGCTACTCATTCCTTCAGAGAACATGGCTGGACGCATCCTAAAATAGTTGCCAGGGCTGGGATATGTGGCCATTGAAACAAATAGCCTCTTTGTGAGAATTATGGCTCTTAACTAAGCAAGGCACCATAATACCCCTGAAACAACTGGATTGATTTGTTTTCACTAATTTAATTATTCAAATTCTTTTAAAATTGATACTGTTCTTTTACCATTATTTCTTTGCTATGGGGTTGTATTTTTGTCATCCAGTCTATGTAAAATTAGTGGAAATGTCCCAGCAAATAAAAGCCATGTAAAGTTGGTTTTAGGAGGTTGGCCACAATGAACATAAAGGAATCTGTTTAATTATATTTTTTAGAACCTCTGACTAGTTAACTTAGGAGAATCAGTGGGTGCTTCTGTAGATACCTGACTGTGTTTTGACAAGTGTAGAATTTACACAAGCTAGAAAATGGAATAGTACAGTGAGGAATGAACCTGTGAACCAGAACACGTGCAGCTTTACATCTCTCTGAATATCTCATTGAAGGATCTATTCGACTGATTTGGCAAGTCTTAATCCTCTGCAATCAACTGATAGTAATTACAATGAAAAAAGTGGCTTTGAATGTTGAGCGTATTTAGAAAGCACCAGTGTCGTAGTGGTTAGGTCACGGATCCCAGCCTGCCCAATAAAGCGGTTTTGACCCCACACTTGTTTGATGGCTGTTAAGATAGGTTTCTTGTAGTCTGGATGCTGCTAGGCAGGTCCTCGCATTCATTTCAATCTTGGAGATCTCTAAAATTGTCTTGACGTGTGAAAGAAATGATTTCCAGCGTAGGCAGTGGTTCCTCCAATTTAGATAGAAGAAACATTTGGAAAACATGAAGATTATTTGTTCCTCTTTCCATGTGGTTGTGATTAGAGGAAATCTCCCATCTTAAAAATCCAGCATTATTTAAGACACTAGTTCATTTCCAGATTAAAACCACTGCATTTAGAGGGTGCCATAATAGCTTAGAAAAAATGGAACCATGAAATAAACCCATTGCTGCTGTAAAGGAGCTGTTAGGTCAGGGCTTGAGCTGCTGATGGAGCACCTGGTGAAGGGCTGTGGCTCAGGCACATTGACTGCTCCTGTGCTCCCCACCTGAGCAGAAGGGGTGGAACCACTTCTTACAGGGGCCAGCAGGAAAAGCCTCTCTTGGATTTGGGTTGGTTCCAGAGGAGGAGCACTGTGTAACTGGGAGCTCCTTCACCAGGTGGGTGAGTTCAGCTCTGCTTTCTGTGGATAACTATTGGTTTACTCACTAATAGTTGTGCTTTTCTTGCATCTCTGCGGACTTGAGACTTCAGAAGCTGCAGCAGGATCTCTATGAGCTACAGTGTGGATGTATGCTAGTGGCACTACTGATAGCTTGTGATTTGTAGGTCAGGGAGAAATTGAGATTTTGCTTTCTAAGCAGTATCATCTCCTTGCTGCTTCAGTGCTTACATTATACGTCAAGTTTGCTGAAGATTAAAAGGGCATTGTTGAGGTATCTTATGCCATTTCATTTTTATTATTTAATTAGTTTGTCATCTTATTACAATTGTGAGCCACTGGAAGATTGAAGTCGAGTGTTTTGCTTCTAGAACATTACTGTTTAGCCATGTGGAGTTTGTTTAAGAGTTGTGAAGTATTTACTGTCTTCTGAAATACATTACTGAAGAGTTACAGATTAAACATTGCAAGTAAGAGAGAAAAAGTAGATTGGTTTGGGGCCAGACCTGACGTAATATAGTAGATTCACAGTATTCCTTTTCCTTATTTCTTGCAGGATTTAGTAATTTGGCTGTATGAAGTTAGACATCTGTGCTTCCTTTTGCACAGGACTGCCCAGGGGACTGATACCCAGACCTCTCAGCTGGATGTTTTTTGACTCACCGAATGCAGTGTCTCTGTAAAGGTTCTTACAAGTGTGGTGCTACTGACTTTGAAGTGCAAAGCAGTAGTTTAATTTGAAGTACTGGCCAGAGAAACCAGGATCTGAGCTTAGTATCGTTATTTTCTAAGCTTATATATAATGTTTTTTCTTATTTCTGCTGCCATGAAAACAATGACCGCTTTTCTTTTAATACCAAAGAAAGTTATTGTAATTGTTTGCTGTAATGAAGTCTAAATTGAGCTACCTTTGCTGCAGTGCAGAGTTAATGGAACTAGAGTTATTCTCGCCAGTAATTTATTGTTTATATTTCATCTGCTCTGGAGCTGTAATTTCTGCCCCCGAGTCCGAAGTGTTGAAGTTGTGGTTCCTCCATTATAGTAAACATGCTGCATTCAATTCTCATAGTGATGAAGTGCCAGGTAACTGCTTGTCAGGGCAGCGAGGGAAGCGTTCGCTCTGGTTATTCCCGTAGCTGAGAGGCTGTATTGCAGTGCTCAGTCCACAGTGTCTGCTGATCAACTGCCTGAGCATCAACTACCTGACTTCTGAGAGAGCTGAATGTATGTAATGGTGTTGGGTCAACTTACTTTTATATGTTTTAAATTAAAAAGTAGAAATCGTTTGGTAGTATGCAGAGCAGCAGAGGTTACAGAGATTCCCCAGGGCGCAGTGGATTGCAGGATGACTTCAAATGTGGTTCATAAAGTGTGGGCTGTCTCTGAGATAGCTTCAGTAACTGCAGGTGTGTCAAAGAGATACTTGAGTTAGAGACAGCAGTCACTTTAAGATGCAAATAAAAACAGTGGGAAGATGTGGACAAACAACAGTCTGTAGGGAAGCTTTGTGCCTGTTGATGAGTGAACTGACAACTACTCATAACGTTTCATTTGGTTTCGGATGTCAGCAAGTGTTCCCAGTAATGGCCCTGAGGTATGGAAAACATAGGTTTGCTCTAAGTAGTGGTTCTAAATTGAAGAATTTTCCAGTATGCTTAAGCCAATCACTTCTTCTGCCTGAATAAAAATCCCATCTGGGGTTTATTTTATTGAAGTAATGTCAAGTGAAGTATCGTACATGAATCCTAACCTCAACTGGCAGTGTTCTGCTCCTCTGTGCCACAGGCTGGGCCATGCCATGCTGGTATAACTTCTGCACGTACCTTCAGCCTCGTGGTTCTTTAATTCAGTGTGACAATACAAGTAGTGGGCTATTGACAGCAGCTGAAGTGAGACCATTATGGCTGTGATCAATAACATTCCTACATGGAATAACAGCTACTACCAGGGACACATTTCGTATTGATTCAGGAATTTATGCAGTTTGCACTACCCCCGGCCTGCGCCTTCCATAATTAATGTAATAAAAATCTCTACTTTGGAGAAGCTGTTAGTAAGTTAAATAGCAAGAAATGATGACATGATGAATTCAAGATGTAAATTACATATTGAAGATTTTACTATAAGCAGAAATAGTGCTTGCTAAATTCCTGTGGGTTCTGATTCCGGACCAAGGCACTTCCTTACTGCAGGCTGAAAGATAATGGAAGAGAAAAACCATTTTCCTTCTCCCAAGGCAGTATTTAGAGGTGGAGGTAAGATGTTTTTAATGTGATTTGACAGCAGAATTCTACTGAATTGTCATCCTTAAGTTTGAAACTTCGGTAGAAGTTCTTTATCAGTAACAGGTATCCTTACTGCAGTTCTTAAACTGCAGTGTAATTTTCTCTTAGTACTGATATGTGTTCCTGTCTCTCACTAACTGAGAGATGTATTTTAAGAGATTGATTGTATCCCCTGATTTTTCTAAGCCTAAAGTTGGTGAAAACTGAGGAGTGTGTGCAGATTATTATCAGGGAATTGGTAATAAGAGTATTCCTAAGAAGTAATACCTGGCTTTGTGGAGGTGCTTGCTGAATCTCTTATTTGCTACATCTCTAGTCATTATGTTGATTAGGTGACTGGCTGTGAGTCCAGTGGAAAATTACTGTGTATGTATGTTGATTTAAAAACTTTATTAGGTTTTAAGTATGACATGAAAACTTTAGCAATGCATCACAAATAATCTTGGCGTGTGAAGCCTATATAAATCTTCCAGTGTAATTGCTTATGCAGATTGGTGTATACTGCAGATCTGGATTTCAATGCCAGACAAAAGTGAAATGTGCAAATGTTGTGCGCTAGCTGCCTGGATACACAGCCTGCTATTTCTGGGTGCTGTTACCATCTTTATGTCCAAATATATCTACAGTTTGTCAGCAGGTGTAATCTCAGTGTAGTCTAAAGAAATACGAATGTCTGCAAGTTTGCTGTTATTCAGGTTCTTAGATGAAGTTCTAATTCTTGGTGAACTTCTGGGTTTTATTTATTGTCTCTTATGGTGTTTTAGTGATGTTCTTACTTTGTCTGTTACAGAGGATTTCTGGTATCCAGATATCTTTGTAATTCCGTGATATCTCATTAACTCCTGAAATCTGTAAGATTTGGAAGATCTTTGATCATAAGGTGAAAATTCTGTGGCCTTTTCCAGCATGCACGTTTAAAACTACGCTCAGTTTTGAAAGCATTTAGTATGTTCCCAACCTAAGTAGAGTAATTCAGAGGTGCTTGAAATGTCAGTTTCAGAATACAAAACTTCAACTTATACTATTGTAAACTGCATAATGGAGCCCAGTCTCTACTCCAGGTTCAATAATTCAGAGAATATTGAGCATCCATACTTGTTTCAGGCTGTAGTGGACTATATTGCCCACAATTAAACAGATGAATGCACGAATAAGGATAGGCATCCTTCTAAACAGCTCTGTCTATATTTAGCAAATTCTTCTCATTTCCCTCTCTGTAGGAGGGTACTGATGTTGGTAACTTTAACACTGAACTGTGAGCAATTGGAGTGCTGTCTTATAGTATGTTTTACTTTCCCTTTTTTTTTTTTTTTGGCCTTGTATTCTCTCCGTTCCTTTTAGATGAAGTCTTTCTATGTCCTGAGCAAGAGGCTTGCTTCACATCCTAGCTGAATGTAACAATAAGTAAAAGCCAGCAATTTGTGCTATGGAGGAGTAGGAAGAACTTGAAAGTTTCACAGGATAAATGTTCTGAAATGTATGAGGACTACAACTGAGGCAGAGAATGATGCAAAGAAATCTCCTTTTCATGAAAACCAAAGCTATAGAATCTGTAACTTCTTAGCTCGAAGAACTTTGGTTTGTGTTTTTCATCTGGAAGTAAGTTGTTTAATTCTATAGAGATTAATGTTTAGTTGAAGTCATAACATCATTTGCTGATGTCAAAAGAAGATGCGGAAACTTCTTGCTGTAATGGATCTTGTAGAGACAGGGCTCAGAGTAGAGAAACCGTGGAACAGAAATGACAGAAGACAAGTCAGAGGAAGTTAAATGATGCAGTAAAGATCTGTTAGGTCATCTAGTCCATTCTGTGCAAGCTTTGTCCCTATAGCATACGAACTCTTATCTTCAGACAGGGATGTTGTACAGTGATCGAAAGTCTCCTCTTTGCCTCACTTTCAAGTACCTTATTTCTGAAGATTTCAGTGCAGTGAAGGCAGAGACTATCAGGAGCTGCTCCTGAGTTGATGAAACGTGTAATGCTTGGTAACACCACTTCCTTACCTCCAGGAATTCATTTATGTGCCAAGTCAGCCCATCACCAATATAGATCTTGGGAGTACTGCATTAAAATCCAGCTGTAGTTCTTCTGATGCCATATAAACTGATGTTATTTCCTCCTCCTGCTCACTGTAGTTCCTGTTATATCCCAGTATTATTGTGTCCTCTCTTACATGCTGTTCTCCCAGTTGTTAGGCAGTTAGATGACTACTATGTTTTTCCTTTACTGAAGAAATCCAAGCTAGGCCTACAGTCTTTAACAATTTCCAAAAATATGTGCGTCTTCCAAAGGAAATCTTTGCCTCTTAAATGCACTGTTTCATTTTTAATCAAATAAGTGGACTTGTATAAGGAACAAGCACAGGAGATTAAAAAAAAATAGTTTAGAGAGGGAGTATTCCAACAGGTACTTGGAAGAACTGAACTTAAGGGATGCTGCTCCTCCTGTCACTATTGTGTGACACTTCTGACCTCAGTAACGCTACCTATTTCAGGACCATGTGTCTAAGGGAAGGGTTAACAAACTAAGAGATGACACGGAGTGTTAGGTGATGCTAGCATACTAGCCTGGGAACTGAGACAGTGAAAAGGTGTTTTCCCTATCAGGAGATGGGCATTAGTTGTACTGAAAGAACCACAAAAAATAAGCAGTTTATGCATAAATAAAACTGTTTATTGGCTTTTTATTGCTTCTGGCTTTTGAGCTACAGGCTCAATACCTGTGGAATAATGAATAACCACTACTGTGCTTTGAAAGTGCTGTTTTACTTTATTAAACAAATTGGCTACTGATCCCTGCAGTGAAAGAGCTTGCAGGTGCCAAATGCAGTTCTGTCTGCTGCAATAAAACAGCTGGGAAAAGGAGGCTGTAGGCTGGAGGTTGTGTGCTCTGTGATTGTGCTGCGTGCGTCCACCGGTGATGCAGAAAGCCGGGCCTGTGGGAAAAAGCTTTTTAGTCTTTAGAGTGTAGTTTGTCGTGGTAGCACAAAGGAGGGGAAAGACTAATGAGGACTGCAGAACAAACACAACTATTTCCTGCTGAAATCCATGGGAAAGCAGCTGGTTGTGCAAAGGAGAGATTTCTTATACTTCTTGTTTTCTGAAACCACAGTTGTATCTCAGTATCTTCAAAGATAAATTTTGAAGAACAGAGTGATTGTTTCAGAGGGTGAAGTTTGAGCTGTAGTCTGTAGGAAAGGCTGATCTTCCAGGAATTTTGGACTTCAGTTAAATTCATCAGCATGGTGCAGAGATTTCAGAAGCTTTACTGTCAGTGTAGTGGCTCAGTTAAGAAAACCAGAATTTCAGTGTTTGATTTGAATCAGAGCTTTATGCTGTCTGTAAATCTATTGAGGATATCTGCATGTAGGTTACACTGTGTACTGCTACACAGAATGTAATTGTTTACCATTTTGAGATTGCTGTAAAAGGAATCAATACCTGTTACTTTGCTTTTCATTACTGAAAGCATCTGAAATGTTGACCAGCTTTATCTTACTTGTGTGGAAGGGATCTCAAAGCCTTTACATACACATCATTCGAGCTACTAGGACAGCCTTCAAGGAGCTGTCAGGCTTAGACTGTCACTTGCTTTCTGACTTGATGAACTGAAATCTAATTAGGAGGACCCTACAGTACAGATACAGATCACAGGTACACAGTGTGGGGAGTCCAGAATGAAAATAATGGTTTTAAAAAGAACCCCAGAATAGCTTTCCTTCTTTTAGAGTTCAAAATTGATTACTTAGTGACTCCAGTAGCTGCATAGATGAAAAATATTTACAGCGAGTTGGCAAACTCTAATGGGGAAAGAATTCTTTCAAGATATTTAATTCTATTGAAAGCAAAATAGGAAAAGATTTATGCATGTATATGAGTTGCATCATTTTAGTATTAGTCATTAATCACTGGATACTCTTTACATCAGTGCAGTTTGACTCAGTGTATGTGAATCACTGTTTTAAGAGAACTGTGAACAGAATTGAGTGTTTCTTGGGAAATATTTGGCATTTCTCTGCCTCAACGTAGTCCTTACAGCAAATACCACCTGGGTTTTTTCTAATGAAGAAGAAAAAACCTACAGACGAAAAACCCAACACCCAATTGAGTATTCTTGTCATTTCACATGAACTCCAGCGGCTGATTTCTGATAAAAATTTCAACGTTGAGTTTATACAGATTTCTCCCAGTTCCATCTCAGAATTGTTCTCACTTGTGTTTTGGAGGCAAGGCAAGCAAACTGTAGGTTCTTCATGAGAAGTTAGGTATGTAAATGTCTTTGGTAGTACGAACTTGAAAGAAACTTATAAAGCATGTGGAGCACCAAGACAGAATCCAACGGCTGAGAGTAGCTGTCGTATCCAAGAGAAAAATACGTGTGTGTGGTGTGTGTCCCAGCTGATGGGGAATTCAGAGCAGTCACTGGAAGGTGAAGGAATCCAGCTCTGCAGTATTGGACCTGGAGGCCATACTGTGTCATAACTAATGCGTGCAGGCATGTTCAATAAAATTCGTGGTCATACATCTCGTTGTCATTTTCAGAGCTCATTGATTTAAGTAGCTCTCACCAGTACAGAATAGTGCACCAGGCAGCACAGCACAGTGTGCTGGTAGGAACTAAGTGAAGGGTTGTGTTTCAATTGAAAGTCGAGAGGAAAAACTGCTCTAAGGGTGAACCAAACACTGGAACAAGTTGTCTGGAGGGTCTGTGGAGATCTCATTCTTGGAGATTTTCAGAACCTGACAGAGAAGATTGTAATTTGCTTAGACTAACTCAGATATTTGGAGGGAGCCTGGATTAAAGGGGTCTTCATAGGCCCTTTGTGTATCTGTCATTCTAAGGAAAGTATTTAGTAATTAAATGTTCTTCAAATTATTTTCTCTTTTGCAAGAAGAAACAAAGTTGCAATGATGCTAATGGTGCAAGAGGCAATCTCCACCCGCCTTTCTTGACCAGCAACTGTAACCCATCAGTGAGTCCCTGAGCGAAGGCAGGGAGTGTGAGAGCAGAGCCGGATGGACAGAGCTGTGCAGGCAGGTGGGGATGTGGCTGCAGTTCTACCATAGCATTGCTAGCATCTGCATTGAAGAAGCCCCATTTCAGGGGCTGACACAGCTGTCTCTCTTTTTGCTTTATTTGTTGCTGCTTTTATGTATTTTGGTCATTTTTAACCAGTGTAGTTGTATCTGCTGAGATTCTACCTTAAGCTCGAACTTTTAGTTGGAATCTTAAAGAATTTTAAAACATTTATTTAAAGGCTTCTGCTGTCACTGCATGCAGCTAGTTTGAAAGCACATTGAATATAATCTTCTAATGAGTTTGGGCTTTATGATGGAAGAAATGCACATCTCATGATTTTTTTCATTTCTATTTGGTATTTTGTGCTTGGTGAGTAATATTTGCAGTGGCTTTTCTACAAAACCATGTTAGTAACAGCAGCAGGAAGCCATAGTTAGCTCAGCTGGAACATTTTTGTCTCTAGGGTTCTTGTTTTTGCATTAAGAGTAAGAAATAACTGCCTGCTTATCTTTGTAGTATTTTGATTCCATTCTTCTGCTCATCCCCTTTTCTTGTTCAGTGTTATTTTATTAGTTAGATTTAAGGCAGATGCTAGGCATAGTAAATCCAAGTTGATTGTAACAGATACTGTCTGGCATTGGCATGTTTGTAACTAGGAAGATGAAAACAATGGACAGTAAATATTTTGGACAAGCTGAAAGAAGTTGCTAAAATCATTCATCATTATCTTGTCTACTAGGCTGTGTAAACCAAACAAATCATTTCCTTTCATTTGTGTGCATTTTTGAATAGCCTCAGAGCTGTTCTCATGCTGTTTGGAGCTGTATTTTTGCTCAGCACTCACTGCTTTTTGTTGACTTATTTCATGTTGCTGTCCCTTAACTTGGTAAGTGCAATCTCTTGTAGAGGATGTGCTGCTATGGGACAGTCCTGGAACTGAAGATCTGTGCTTTTCATCTCTACAACTGGGCTGCACGAGGGGGCCTCAAGGACACATTTGTAACACTGAAATAAAGGTGCTTAGCCTTTGCTTAAAATCCTGTACTGTGGGACTGAGTTACCCAACGAACATGTTTTACTGTTCTCATGGGGGTGAGGCCTGAGTTGTTAAATCTGTGGCAGCAAAATGAAACAGTCTTAAAATCAGGTCATGATCTTCAGCATCATAGAAGGTCATGCCCTTGTCAGCCAGCATTGGTTCAGCGTAACATTCCAGTCAGATCTGTCTGTGTGATGCCTGGAGTTGTTCTCTGAGTCCTTCACCCTTTGTTTGGAACTGCTGATATGGTGGGACTCTTGAATATTTATGAGAGACTTATTAAGGTGGTCCTTCCTGCAGTCAGAGTGTAGATTTGTTGGCTCTTGGTAGGAGGTGTGACAGAATCGTCTAGAAGCTCATCATGAGCCACTACGTCAAGTACTCTTTCCTCTGATTTTTCCTTCTTAGTGCTGTATATTAAGCCGTGATACTTTGGCAGTTTCAAAATGCAGTTCTACTCGTACTACTTCTGTAGTTCCACTGCTGCCTTGCTTCCTGATAAGTTCAGATCTCTTAAGACTTGGTGTTTCAATTGTAATGTTTAGTCAAAGCCAGGAGGTTTGCTCCATGGCACTGCGTTCCCTGGATTGACTTGCCTGGTGTTTGGCTCAGCTCCATTGCACAAGGGTGTTCAAAACCACATTGCATCCACACCCCTTGCAAGTTGCAGGTATGTGGCTTGGGAAGGTTGGAGGCCTGCTTTAACAGCAGGTGACTGTCCTTGTCAAGAGCTGTGCTGGTCTTGTCGCAGTGTGTGCATCGTATGCATGAATTTCTGTTCCTGGCAGTAAAATGCTGAGTAGTGCTTGCTTTTTAATCACAGGGAGATCACCAGCATGTGGAACATTATTCTTGAGCTACATGGCTCAGAAGAACAGAAAACCGTAGATATAAGATGCATAGTTGTAAGCTATATAAAATTATTAATTCTTCCTGAAATCTTAGGTGATATTGGCATTTGTAGTGTACAGACTTGTCACTTGAGTGACATCTTGATTTTCATAGTGAAAACATGAATTAAAATAGCTTGCCATTCAGCTTTTTTCTCTTGATCAGTAAGATTTTTTTTTTTTTTAATTAGGCCATTATTTTTAACTTCTTCCCTCTCTAGGAGCAGGATGCTTTTAAATGGGTCACAGAATGTTGTGCTTAATTACAAAAGAATAATTTTAGAAGAATAATCCAAGTAGTTCCTGATGTTTTTTTTTTAGCTCTCTCACATTTTGCCCCCTGTGTCTGCTTAATGTTATCTGTCTTTGGTTAAGGCAAAACTTAATAAATAAATAAATAAAAATTAACGGGGAAAACAACAGCAGAACTTTGCTTCAGAGCTCCTAATTAAGAGGGCCAGCAGGTGAAGTCTGAACTGCTGATAATGATTCTCCTCCAAAGTTTTGTTTCTGCTGGGGTTGGGTTGGTTCTTGTTCCACGCACTTCTGGCTCTGCCATCTCTCTCAGTGCTGCTTCTGGAACAAGCAGCCCCATTCATTGACATTTCCTAACTGGATTTCCATGCATGTGCTCTGCTTGGTGGTGTGCTTCGTGTCTGTGATTTTCCCTTTGTTCTGCAGTACTCAAAATCATTTTCCTTATTGGACTAAACACAGTGCTTTGTTTACCTTCAGCTAAGTGGATTAGCTTTCATTATGTGTTCTTTTGAAGGCACTGTAATTGCTGTATTAAGAGAGAGCTTTGCCTTGAATCTTGAAAGTTGGGAAATAATATATATAAAATTTACTGTGGAAGGTGAAGGTGCACATGGAGTTCACACAGCTCTTGTAAGGCAGCCAAATGCTGACTGGCTCACAGGAATGGGGGTGAATCAGGTCTCCTTTCTTGTGCAAACCCAGTCCTGCACGCTCACCATGCTCTGTGTTAGGTGCAGGCTCAAATGCCGCTTTCAAGTATCAAATCAGATGGATTCCTGAGTCAAAGGCAGGTAAAATAGTTGGAGATGTGTGGTCTGTGGTGTTAAAATAAACATGCATGAAGAGCAGCTGATCAGGATTTTGCAAAGTGAAGTCTGAAACAGTGTTTGTGTTCTCTGGAAATTACTGTTTAGTATGATTGTTGACTTGAAAAACTGTCCAGCTTCCTTTTAACTTCTCAGAATGTATGTTTTGTATAGAGAATACTGTATGTATGTAGCAAGTAAGCTGAACCACTGTCATCTCAGTCATGTTGACTGGAAAATTATGGTCTGTCTTCCTTTTAAAAAAAAAAAAACAAAACTGCTTAACTACATCGGAGTGATTAAAGACCATACAGCTACTGGTACCTTGTAGCATTCTGTGTTGTGGCGTTGGTCAGTGGTAAAATGAATGAAACCATCTGGCAGTATTTTCTTTATGATTTGTTCATGTGTTTTATTTCAGAGATGCTGATTTATCTTTCCTGTGGTAAATAGCTCTTAATATAACGAAGCTAAATCAAAGAGATTGGATAATTAATATGACAGAGTTAAATATTTATCAATTTAAGATCTGTGTGAATACGGTCAGTGTTCACGTACTACGTATTCATGCAGTCTTTTACAAATGAAAGGTTTTTTGTGCCTACAATTATTGTGGCTATTGCAGAACTCTTCTGATGTGCAACAGAGAAATGGATTCTAGTTATTAAGAATCATTGCTTTGGTTTTCAGTTTACCATTCAGCTACTGAAATAAAGCATGTGATCAGAATGATTTTATTTGTATATAACACTTCAGCTGTTTGACTTCTTGTTACTGTAGACTTACAGCAAATGATTTTGTGAGCCAGAGGTTTCAGTAGAAACATGTTCCCTTACTGCAGCATTGAAACCAGATAAGAAACTTCTGATGTGAACTTGGTCTCCCAGAAACAGCAAATCTGGGGTTGGTGGAAGTCTTGTCTTAGCGTTTACTGCCCAGGGACAGCAGTGCAGAATTGGTGAGCTGCTTATAGCAGTGCCCCACTGCTCAGCTCAACAAGCTGTTGGGCACTGGTTATGTAGTTCTTGCTCAGAGTTTGATCAGTTTCTTATGTTTTTCAGAAATATCCATAACTTTGATTTCTGCTTTATGAACAAGAGAAGGGACCTAAAAACTCCCTGAAAAGAGTGGTAAGGGCCAGAATTTCATTACATTGACTCCTTTTATTAGCAATGTACACTCATGGCTGAAAAATGTGGAAGGCATAACGGTTACTAATTTAATTCTTGCTGCTTACTGCTCTAGACAGTCTCACAATTGTCACTTCAGACAAATGAAGTGATGAAAGACTCATTCATTTTTTTAATAATGGTCTTTAGTAGCTTTTGTCAAACAGGAGGGTTATTGAACTGCGTGCCCAAGATATGCGAGACTTTTAACTAGTCTGCTTGGCAATCTGTCACACAAAGACATTTGTCTATGTAGCCAAAATGCAGAATAATTAACTATATGTAATACAGCCTCCCAAACTTCATAAAGGAACCTTTGCAAAATATTTTGTTTTGTTGCTGTCCTGCTTTTAAGGCAAGAGGTCTGGCTTCAGTGTTCCAACAGCTTGCTGTCAGCCGCTCTGAGCACTTGTGTTCTTTGTGTTCAGACTTTATCTGAGGTCGTTCTCTGAACTGTATGCATAGTAGATCAGATGCTAGCTATTTTTCCTTGCAGTGGTAAAGCTTTCTGGTTTCTAGAGTCAAAGAATTGGCAGTGTTTAGAGCTTTTGAAGGAATACGATTCACCCTGAAGTCTGTGGCATGTTAATTTAACAAAGGTAATGTTAATTTAACAGCCTTCACTGTATGTCTGTCTGTGCAGCGGCATGCTTTCTGCAATGCTGGACCCTTTTGCTGCCCTAAGTGCCCTTGACAGAAGAGTACAGCCAGTGCAGTTGAAGACCTAGTGATGCATTAATTTGTATGACTTAGGATGGAAGCTGCTCCTGAGTAAACAAACCAGACAGTTTTTGTTTATACACAGAAAAACCATCTACATTGGGGTAAAAGGACTTCAAAAAGTTTTTAAAATTACTATAGCCAGAGGATTGTTCCATTTGCTAAGTGTATGGAATCAAATGATCCAACTTTGCCAAGCCTTAGTTTTCTAATTTTATTTCTCATAACGTTCTCTTTATAACTTTGCTTCAGAGAAAGAATTTTGGTTGAAAGATGGAAATTAAGTTAACATAGAACAAGAAATACTGGAAGTTGCTGGTTTTGAATTTTCTAAACAATATAGAAAATATGGAAAATTTCTTCAGAGATTTTTCACTGTAACTGTAATCCAGAGGTGAAATTTGCAATATTTAGACCAAAGGCAAATAACTGCAGAGGTGAAAGGGAATGAAGTGATAGGAAGTAGAAGTACATAGTTAACCAAACAGTGCCTCTGTTCAAAACTAGAAGAAAGTAGCAGGCTGTGTCCACTGGCAGTTGGCTTCCGATGCCTTGTGTGGAAACATGAGCAACCTATTATGATTATTCATCAGCCTATTTGTTACTAAGGGATGTGCTCTGAAAATGTTCCTGCTCCTTCTTCACTGAAGAAACAGCAGTAATTGTGCATCATTATCAAGACATTTTCTGTAGAGTTTGTGACTGAGACTGATTTGCTTGTTTCAGAAGGGAGGTGTGCTCTGTGCTCACTTTAAAGAATGTGTCACCCTTAATCAGGTGTGCCATACATTTTCGGAATGGCAGTGCTTTCAATTTATTGCTCATCAGCTGTGGAGATCACTGGGTAATTCCTTCACAAGTGCAACTTGTAAGCTCGCATTGCTTATATGTATTTTAGGCTTGTTTTGGTATTTGCTTTTGTATTTGTTCACAATTTATGATAATAAAATAGAACTGTGCTTTTCTCAAACCATGGACAGCTCTGAAAAGCTGGAGCTGTTTGGAACTGTTCTTGTTCTTGCAAAGGTCAGCAGCAGAATTTCTGTGGCTTTTAGTGAAAGTAGCATTATACTGTCTGAGTGGGAAGAATTTTTGCCTTCTCTCTAGAATGGCTTATAATCATCTCTAGGGTAAAGTTGCATGCAATCTCATTAACTGTTGTACTGTTTGATTATGAAAATTTTTGGGAATTGCAATTTGTGACAGAAATAGCATTTTAACCTATAAATGTTTGCAGTAATAAGAAGCCTGTGCTGAGTAATTTTAGAACGGAATTTCCCTTTCATGTAGCTTGGATGTGTGGATGTTAATTATTGACTTCCTTATGTAGCTCTCAGCTATTTTTAGCTGGTATATCTGACACCAAATTTATTTATTTTGAATTTAAACTTCTGTTGTTTCTGTGACGTAATTTGCAAATTAAGTCTGACCTTTTCTATGTTGCATGCTTGAGAGTTTACCTTTTTATGTGATCATCTTGCAAATGGTTGCACAAGCTTCTCAGATTTGCAGCTGAGTCCTATTTTTGCCTTCATTATTATCCTTGATTCTAGTGCCTTTGGTGATACTGAATGGTCTTAAGGACTGTTGAATACCTGTGGACGATATATATGCATTTGATTTCATTTCACTTATTTGTGACGGAATTATTTTGAATGGTTTTGAAATTAAAAATGGTTACTTAGTAGAAAACATAGAGGAGTTTACCTTGATGCTGCTTATGACCTGGCACGGTTTATCAATGGCTTTGTGGTGTGGCCAGCTTTAGAGCTGACCTGGTGTTAACCTGCATGAGGCAATCACCAGGCACTGCGTGGACACAGTGCCTGAAGCTCATCTGTGCTGTGAGCTGTCGCGACCCAGTGAAGCAGAGAGCGTAGGGGGGAATTCCAAGTCTGTCACGCAGCTCCCATCACTACAGGAGTGCTGTGATTCATGTGATTGTGAATTAGTCCATTTATGTTCTTGTTAAACGGAACTTGAGTTCTTTGAAATCTGTCAAAGCAGTCAGCTGTGGATCATACAAACAAAGGAGTTACTACAGACAGAAATACAGCAGCAGGCTTCTCATGTCTCACACTAAAAGGAAAACATACCTGGAAATAGGCACTGCAATAATTCGAGAAATGAGAACCATTTCAATTCATGTTTCTTTTCTTGGGTGCTATTTCAGTGCTAATCATTCACTTTTACCAGAAGGGAAAAAAATCAGAACCTAATGTGGGGACCTGGCATTAATGAAGACTACATGGAGAGCTGGGCTTACAGTTCTTGGAAGATTACATGATTCCGAATCCACGAGGACCTGTTGGAAGTTGCTGCCCTTTGTGCTTCAATCTTGCAGCAAAGATGAGAGCAGCAGGAGCTGCCCTGCAGCAACAGCACAACAGGCACCAGGCTGTGGTTGTGTTGTTTCTTCCAGTTCATTGTTTGTGGGGCTACTTATGAGACAGCATAAGATAGGCTGTATTATCAGAAATACTATAGCTTTTATTATAGCTATTACAGCTTGATCATGTAGTATTTTAATGAGTTACAATTAACGTCAGGGAGTACCAACATCTGCAATACTGATTAGCAATGCAGATGGGTGTTATCTTTACTTGTAGTTAATTGATTTATTGAAGTGGTACATCTGACTGGCTTGTCAGCAAAATGTCTTGCAAAAGTACTTAGTGTGAAATGGAGTTACATTGAATCATCTAGGTAAGGCTGGCCTTAGAAGTGGACTTTCACATGCTGAAATCTGTGATGCTTCATAACGTGCTTTCTTGCTTTCTATTTTGTGGTTCAATGAAGACTTGCTTTGTCTAAAATGCGTTGGTATTCAAAACTTGCTATTTTGGACCTGAGAGGCACAATGCATAGGCACTATGTGCACGTGCCTGCTTACTAATGCGTTTCTGTCAAAAAAAAGTTGCACCTATGCACACAAGTACTGAAAGCACTCCTCATCCTCATAGAATGAGCTTTCATCTTGGTTAAATATGCAGTTTAACTCAGTGATATCTGTTGTGATACATTCTTTGGAGCCGTGTGGATTTCATCATGTTGATTGAATTGGGAGATTAAAAGTTTAGGATTTAATCCACTCTTCTGTAGCTGGAGTCATGGTGGTCCTTCTTAGTATTCGTTCTGTGCTGCTGGAAACATCTCTGGTAATACCAGAGTAAAATTGGCCTGGTCTATTAAAACTACAGTGAATAACACTTTTAAGACCCAATCTCTTGATTTACATTTCTTACAGCAACATATAATGGAATTGGCAAGACATAAATGCTAGATGAATTTTCTCTTTATTTAGCTCCATTAAAATCCCTTCCAAGCAGATAAAGGAGATTTAGTTGATGAGGAGAATTAAACAATAAGCATAAAGCATTATTTAGAAATAGCTTTGAAAAATATCACATTCTTATCTTTCCCACTTTAGAGACGCATCCTCTTCAATTAACTTCCAATTCCAGAACTGATGGAGATGCAGTTGAGATACAGCCATATTTCACCAGCTGCACCATGCACCACACAACTGTTTTTAACTGTTTTTTTTTCCCAGGTATTAAAAAGTATACTTCATGAAAAATGACAGGCAGTTATATTGGCCTTTGCTACTGTTTTGATGTTTTGCAATTTTAGTATTATTTTTCTGTTGTAAATATTTTGAGATTATACTGGAGAGAAAAGGTGTTTGAATGCTGCCCTGTTTTTTCTGTCCTCCCCATAAAGCTGTTTGCTGGGTTGACCAAAACAACAAGGATGTTCCTGAGGAAGTCTTCAAAAACTGACTTGTCAGCTTCAGAGTTGAAACTCACTGAAGATTGTCAATAAGAATTTTCCAGATTTTTTTCCTCATATAACATAACTGGTCCTTCCTCTGAAAAGCTGCTATGCCTAGTTCTGTATTCTTGATGTTATTATGCATGTATTTGAGGCCTGGTTCAAAATATAACTGCCACCCTTGCCTTTTAGATTTCAAGCTGTGTTCCCTCCATTTGAAGTGCTATGCTCGGGGAGTCTTCAGTTGGCCAGGGAGTTCTGGCAGGGGTTGCTCCCCTGGGACGAAAGGGAAATATGCTGTGATATGTCTCAGACATTGAAAGCAAGGCTTGTTCTTCCTCTTCTTCCTGACTGGAATTCCAGTAATGGTTTCAGTTTTATCAGCACCCACATCAGTAAAAAGGAGGCTTTGCTCTTTGCAGCTGCTACCTACCATTGCAAAGATGGGTGCTAAGTATTTTTATTTGGGAAGATGGGGATATATTTATGGCTTTAAAACTGTCGTAGTATATTCTTCTATTGAAATTATCTTCTGCACGTTCTTGTAATTAAATCATAGCCTGCTGTGTGGTAAAGCTTTGGCTTTCCTGAATTGTATCTTCCAGTTAAAGAATCAGAATTGATATTTACCACAGTGAGCTTGAGGACAGAAGATTTAATTCATAGTACTTCAATGGAAACAGTTCACAGTACTTCTTGTTTTGAGAATTTCTTCTCTTAGTGCTAGGCATTTGTGGAAAATAACTGCAGACTTTCTTTTCAACTTCTACTATATACAGGCATAGGACACTGTTTTTACACAGATTTAATGTTTTATTTGGTCACAAAGGTAGTTTTCAGCATTCTTGGAGGAAGCTTGATGAAGATTTGGTTGATCTCAGTGCATTTCTAGTTACAGTGAGCAGCACAAAGGTGAGATGGTTTCCAACATGTAATGCAACAGCGTGTCTCTCAAGAAGTTGTGCTTTGCTTTTTTTTCAGATCTGAATTTGGTCATGTTTGTAAACAGCCTTGTGACACATCACTGAGGTCAAAAGAGAGAAACACTGAATATTCCAAAAAAGCTTTATGAAAGGAGTGTAGAATTGTAGCTTGCTAATTAGTGCCTGTTGAACACTCCTGGTGATTGTCCCTTCACAGGAAGCTCTGGTGAGACCACTCCTTGAGTACAGTGCTCAGTGTTGGGCCTCTCACTGCAAGAAAGATGTTGAGGCCCTGGACTGTTTTCAGACGAGCAATGAGCCTGAGGGGTCTGAGCACAAGTCTTAAGGGAGAATCTGAGGGAACTGGGATCATCCACTCTGGAGGAGGCTTGGGCTAACTGTGTCACTCTGGAACTCCCTGAAAGGGTGTGGGGAGGGGGCGGTTGGCCTGTTCTCCCAGGTGGCAAGTGAGAGGACAAGGGGTAACTGCTCTGAGTTGTGCTGGGTCGGGATTAAGAAGAGATTCTTCTTGGAAAGGGTGGTAATACTTTGCAACACACAGCCTACCTGGATTTTTGTGCTTTTGAATTCAGAACTAGTCAGGCCATCCTGGCAACTTTGGTTATGGAAGCAACGTCTGCTGAAGATCAGAAATGGATCCGACCATTTAATTTGAAGTTTTCATGCAATCTGCATTAGTACATAACTATTATATAGTAAACAGTTACTCCTGTTTATTGTATGGAAGACATGATGGAGGTCAAGTTTTCCGGTCCAGCAGAGAGCCTTGAAAAGTTCAGCTTGGCAAGGTGGTACATGAGGTAATAAAAGCTGTGTGGTTTCTTGACAAAGTCAAGAGCAGGAGAAGCTGTCAGACAACTGTAATACTCATATCATTCAGCTTGTATTGAAGCTATGCTGGAAAAGGACAAATACTGAAAACACACTTATTGTCTTTAATGTCAGCAGATACAGCAGTGGGAGTTCTCAAATTTGGTAGAGCTTACTAGTAGATGTGTCTACTGGCTGGCTTTCAGGCTGAGCGAGTTACTGTGCTCAATGGGGTGCATAATTTTTCACGGATGGAAGAAGTTGTGTACAAGCTAAAGACTATGGGAAAAATGTCTTTGGTCACAATGGAATTTGTCAAACACACGTGTGTGCTGTGGAGTTGTTCACGCTTGTAAAAGGCTGATTGACTTCCTTATGGCTCAGTTTGGATATGAAAGTTTTTGCCTTTTTTCCTGTGTAAAACACAGAAAAGAATGCTGCTGCCTCACTCAGTGTGCTTGGTGTCTCACTAGCTTTGTGGGCTGCTCATTCTCTGCTTAGATTATGAGAGCAGATGACTTACAGCATAACACTATATTCATTTGTCTTTCTGCTCTTGGAGAGAGACACAGCTTATTTCACAGTATACCACAGCTACAGGAGAAAAGGTTACTCAGCCTTTCTGAATGTTACTGCAATTTTTGTGAGTAATGTGCACAGATTACATTTTGTACCTGGGCCTCATGGTCAATCAACTCTTCTTCTTATGTAAACTTTTGCTAATTCCTGCATATAATGTAACTCCTTGTCTCTTTGGGAAGGCAGCAATGGAAATGATAGTAGTGGCAATGGATTTTGATGTTTTTGGAAAGCAAATTATCCTGTAGTGAATTAGAAGACCGTTCTTGATCAGAAACTGTTGATCAATTGTGAAATAATCAAACTACCTTACAGTGTGACTAAAGCTGCAAATTCTTAATATTCATCTAATACTGTAGGTGTAAAATTGAGTAGAAGTAATTTTATCTTGGTCCACTGAAGTGAAGTTAATCGAAAGAGGAGCAGTGCAGGAAAGAGTGGCATTTTATTTTGTCATACTGTGACTAGAAGGTATTTCAGAATAGTATGAGTTTGTTAAGAGGCAGTTCTTGCTGGAAGGGATAAATGTGGGATTGTGTATGTCAGTTTATAATAGGAAAGGAATTTCATTAGCACTACTATTCATTTGTGCTGTGGGAGGAAGAGTAAAATAGATTCTCATTGACTTAAAATGTCACTGTCAATTCTGGCTGCTGGAATTCTCAGCGGTTCGTTGGTTGAATATGTGGAAGAAAATAGGGCTGAGGATCAGCCCTGTTCTCTCTAATTAGGATCCTTGGGGTTTTGTGTGGGCTTATATTTGTTGTTGCAAGACATCATGCTTTTTCATTCTTTCCTTATACCCAGGTGCTCTTTGATTTCTGATAGTGCTTCCTTTTTAATTCTGGAATGCAAACTGCCCTCTCAACTGCAAAAATACAGTTTCCAGTGCCTATATTCCATACCTTCCTCTTTCTGTTCTCCTGGAAAATCCTTGACATTTCTTTGCTTGCTCTTTCCTGCATGATGTTTATGCTATTTTCTTGTCTGACTGCTGGCTGCCCTTTCTTTAATATTTCTCTTCAGCTTTTGCTTATTTTACCTTTCCAAGAGCTGTACAATGAATCTGTATTTTCCTTTTCCTTCTTCGCCATTCTATTTTCTGCTCTATTTTTTCTTTCTTGAAGTTCTAGTTTAGTCCTTATTGGGCACTGTTTGAAATTGAGATCTCCACAGTCTTCCAGTTCCAAACAGATGGATTTACAGTCAGGTTTATAGCATACAGGAGGCATAAACAATTAAAGATATTTACTCTTGGTTAATTTCTGGTTGTTTTGTAGTAGCAGTCTTAACACCTTGCACTTTCCATTCAAAATATGGCTTTAGTTGAACTACTGCTTTTCAAAATATTTCCGCTTATCTATGAAGTCATAATTACAGCATTTATTGCATTTGAATATAATTTCTGCACTTAGGATTCTCTTCACATCTTGGGTTAAGTAAGGCTTTCCTCTTAGTTATTGCTTTTTCCCCCTTACTGGAATCTGCATTTTTGGACCCTATCTCCTTTATCAGTTATAGTGTAATGTTTCTAATGAGATTCTCATGTGTGGAGGAGCTTTAATCATTTAGAAACATGATAACCTCACTTGTGTCCTTTTTTAGAATGTGTGACCCATTGATGAGAATGAGTTGAACATCTACGTTCTAAAGTTGGTATCTTCAATTTGGATTTGATTAGAAAAGAGTTGCTAAGCCTTTTCTGTCACAACCCTGATGCTTAATACAATTACATGTTCAAGCTTCCTCCTAAAAATAGTTGGTGTTTGTGTTTTGGTTGCTGTGTTGTCATATGATTTGGAGGTGGTTTCAGAATGCTGTATCTCTGGGTAAAATCCTTTTTCTGATTTTGACCAAAATTAATAGCAAAGACAGGCACTGTTTCCAAAATAGTGATCAAAACTTACATACAAGAAAATTGGTTAGAATTTTAATGAAACCTGATGGTCTTGTCCCTGCTCTGATCTTCTCTTTTCTTGGTCTCTGGAAAGAAATTGAGCTCCTTCACTCTTAAAGCGTTTTCCTCTCAGATCTGCAGGAGATGATATGCTGAAATTAACTTTGGCAAGAAGCCATAATGTATGAATGTGAGAAGGTTAACGTTTGCTAATAAGGAGTAGTAGTTCCTGGATGTTGATACTGTCTTTGCTTTGCCTGCTGTTTCAGTGGCCTAGACTCAGTTCAGTCTACTACTTAAGCATATTTGCTTTGTTGTTTACAGTTGATTTGACTCTTCAGTATATCTGAGGAAAATGATACTATAACATAGGATCCGTATGCTGTAGTGACAATCTGTGCCTCGACACATCAAGTGGGGGAACTGATTTATGACTGGTGATAAGTCTGCTCTCTTTGTTTGCCTAATATTTGACATAATATCCGTGGGTTTGTGAAAAAGAAAAGGTGGTTGCAAGTCAACATTTGCAGTCCCCTTTGAGGATAGTTAGCTGTGAGGAGCCTAGAGGATCAGCAGAATGGAGAAGTTGAAGTGGCAGACCTGTTTGAGCATTAAGCTTTCTATAAAAAAAAAACCTATTTCTAAATAGCTGGTCTCTTAAACACGTACAGAATTTTACGATGCATAAATTGGCAAGTAGCAAGCACAGAGACTTCAGAGTGACGAGTGGCTGACAGGGTGCAAGACCGAAACTGTGTTTTATTCATGGATTGTGAGGTCAAGAAGAAATGCTGCTGGGAAGGGGGCGGCAGATGAAGGAGAGACAGGAGCTAGAGAATCCATTGAATTACTGAACCACATTGTCAAGCTTCTTTCTGACAGTTACAACTCTGGCTTGTAACTTTTAGATGCATTTTATTTTCATGAATTGTTCTTCTCCCAGCTCTCATGACATCACTGACAACAGCTGCTTCCAGTGTCACCACTTGAATCTTCCTAAACTTCAGTTTGTTCACTCACCTGTGAAGCAAAAGGTAGAAACTGTTTTGTTTTGCTTTATTTCTACCCCCTGAGCTGCACTCCTTCCCCACTCTGTGCCCTCAGTGAGTTGTGAACCTTATAATCACTTAGCTTGGGAAAGACCTTTAAGATCATCGCATTCATTGTGCACTGGTTGAAGTGGGAAGAAAAGTATGTGTTGTCCTCCATAGGGCTGTGGGAAGGGAGTGAATTATACCTGCTTGGAAAAAAAAAGCTTGTTACAATGGTGTTTGTTTTCCTGAACAAAGCAGTGGCCAATTTTGATCCTGAAATCCATGAAGTAAATACATCACAGTTTCTGCTTTAGCGTTATGTTGATTTTTCTTTTCTCTGGAATTGGCAAACTAAACTTGCTTTAGAGCAAAACCAAATAGCATCTGAGGCAATTCTATGCCTTGTGAGTTACTGGAGAGGACATGTGGTACGTAAAGCTTGTTTTCACTGTGCTAGCTCCTCTCCCATTTCTCTTAATCCCTTTAGGAATCTCGGTTTTAACCATTATTGAACAATTTTTAGAGGCTGGTTAACCACTGCAGGGGAGTGGAAGGAATTTTAAATATGATCTCCCTTTCCCCTTACATTTGTCTTTTCCATGATTGCAGACCTTTCCTGCGAATTCTAACAGAACATGCCAGATGCTAAGGTATGCTTTGATAATACTGAAACCTGTCACAAAAATCACTGTCTATGCTTGGAGTCAAAGGATGTTCAGGGCAATTATTTTAAATCCTTGAAATTCTGTATCTCTGCAATAAATCTATAGAAGAGATAAAGTGAGCTATTTTCTTAATTTCTCTTCTTAACTGACAGTCTGATAAGTGAAGGCAGGGCTGCTGGCTTTTTGTGTGTATGACAGCAGTGGCAGTGTAGGAGATGTGAACTTTCTCCATAGTCACACAGAACAGGATACAGCTCAGACCAATCTGGTCAAACATGAACCTTAGGAATAACTTTGTGCCTGATTCTCTGTCTTTTGGTTGAGCAAAAATCTCAGTAATGAGCTCACTGAAATGGGGCTGCCTATGGAGGCTCTCCTAAGAAGTCAAGATGTCAAATCATCTTAAAGGTGCTTTCTCCATAGTCTGGAACATCTCCCAACCTTTGTGCCATTTGGCTTTGCCATGATCTGAAATAGGGTTTAGTTTTTAATGGGAGTAGACATGCAGAAATATACTAAAAGTAGAATTTGTGGACATCTTTGGAATCCTTTAAGAAGGAAGAGTGTACCTGTAAAAGCTGTTGTAGACCTTTAAATGAAAGGAGTGTTAGTAATGATAGTAATGAAAATTACTTACACTAATTTCTTTTTCAGTGATACTTGTTTCTCTCTTTCCCTTTGTATTACATAAGAATATTACATTAATTGTGTTAAGAACTGAAGGTCCAGATTATCTTGATTTAAGCATAACGATGCATGGGAACAATAAAAATGAGATGGGTATTGTTAGTTGAAAACAACTATGAATTGTGTTAAAACACTTGCCATCGAGAAGTGCTTGTGTAGGCAGGTGTCTGTTGTGTTTCAACACGCGGGGGATGATTTGTGCAATCCCTGTTATTGAGATACTGTAGGAAGTTTAATAATTGAACAGTTCTATTACTGCATGTATCTTGGTTATGGCAACATAAATCTCCTGTGACAAACCTGAGACAGAATCCTATTAATTGCGTCCTTTTGACTTCAGCTGAGTCACGTCCAAGTTCTGTGACAAAATTAAATACGAAGGAATGAAAGAGGCTGCTTGTCATTAATGTCTGTAGAGACAAAGCTAAAATAATTCAAATTGGGGATAAATATACTGACACTTACTGCAGAGAGACAGAGGTGAATAGGTATTGATTTGTTTGACTCTTATGATTATAGAATCAACAGCATTTTGCATACAATTAACTTTAATGCCGAAATGAAATAACATGGTTTATTACTCATAGTGACTGAGCTTAGCATCATGCAGCAGGGAATCCGTCAAGATGACCTGGAAGACAGAGGAATAAACAAGGTTTGTTCTGGTAGCATAAACTCATGGAGATGGGGGTGGATCTCAGTGTCGGTGACTGTCTGCAGGAATGCCAGCACGCTTGCCTTGTGATGCAAATGGCAGGCACTAATATGAAGCTTTGGATCAATCGATGCGTTTCTGACCGGCGATGGCTTACCCGTGCTGCACTGTAATGAGCTTATTTTCCATAGTGATTGTATGTAGGTGGGGGCAGCACAGAGAAAAGAGCAGAAGGGATTATAAGGAAAGCAAGGGAGGTGATTTAAAGTCCTTCATGTGGAAAGAGGGGCTTAGAGATGGCTCTTTCCTCATTTTTTGCAGCATGCTTTTTTAATTTCAGGAGTGTGCAATTAACTGTCTGTTTTCCAGTGTTCTCCAGGATACATGCAGGAATTGGCACTAAGTGAGAAATGTCACCCACAAAGATTAAAATTTGGCTTCTGCACCACTGAGTTATTTTGCTTTTAGTGTAATGATTTAGATGCTGAGGATAATTACTAGAGGCTCTGATATGAACTGAAAGCTCACAGGACAGCTATTTTTAACAGTGTTACTAAAAGTTACAGTAAATTATTAATAAATTCAATATCCAATTTGGCAAAAGCTGATAGTACTGGCATTAACTGTTTATAAGCTACATGGTAGGCTGTTGAGGGAATTAAAGAAAACAATAATAATCAGAAGAAGCAGTTTATTAAAGAGAAACTGCATTACTTGGTGTCCTGAGCATTGCAGTTGGGGCATAGATAATCAGCTGGTGCATCATGAATAAGAACTTTGAGTGTGGAGTAGTTTCTAGTTTTAATTTTCTATTTGTTACTGCTCCTTAGAAACAGCTCCTTTTTGCTTCTGCCACTTCTGCTCATGGAAGGGTCTGGAGGGATCTGCAAGTTCTTAAAGGTAACGTTTTTCTGTACTGCAGAGTTGGATCTTAGGGCAGGCAGATCTCAATGGGACGGGGCAGCTCTGGGCTGCAGGACTGCAGTGCTGTGACAGCATCATACAGAAGGCAGCAGTCAGAAGCATCCTCTGTATCTTGAGGAGGCTGAAAGCCCGAGTTCTGAGCTGCTGCTGGCATGGTTCTCCCTCATATCTGATGTGCTAAAAGTTGCAATTACTGTGGTGTATAATGGGATGTCAGGAAATGTAGGCTGTAATCTTGGATGAATCACATTCTCATGTGAAATAAAGCATTATCCAGGTAATGAAGTTATTACCTTAGGAAAGTTAACACTTCTTATTTTTAAATGGTCAATTTAAAAGTATGAGATGCTTGATGTGGGATTTAGGTATTTGTGCAGCATGTTTGTTAGTATTTGCATTCATTTAGTGACCAAAATATTTTTATAATTCTGAGGTAATTTCAAAGCCCTGTGATCAAATCTTCATGTATGCTTGGTGCTTGTCAGCTGTGCTCACAGCTGAGTGCTGTCACCTTGCTTAGCAGCTGGGTAAGAGCAGGAGGTTTCTACTTGCTGTTCCAGTTTTATCATGGTTCTTCTCTCCCTCCTTTCAAAAAATGAATTTGTATTTTGAACAGCATCAGTATTTTCCTGCCTTGCCGTTTCTTCCTGGGAACATCTCCTGAGAACACAGCCTGCTTGTAGCACTCGCTATCCACAAGTGAAGTGTTGAGCAGGAATGATCCTTAACATGCTGCTATTCAACAGTTCAGGGAATGTTTTTGGTGAATAGGAAGACTTAAAAATAAATAAATAAATAAAAAATTGAGTAAGTTCTCAAACTATTTGTGAAAAAGTTGAAAAAAAAAATGTAGAATGGTACATCCTTCAGCCTTCAGTCCAAAAGCGTGCTGACTGCCCAGGATGATTCAGCACGGAATACTGTAACTCCTACCTCCAGTGTCTCCAGTGAGTGCTTACTAAAGGCTTTTCTGGCCTGGGCACTTTCAGTTTCTTCTGTTGCTGCTGTTACAAGATGGTCAAATGAAACTTCCCAGCATGCTTAAAATGGTGTGTTTGTGTTTACTGAAGGCTAAATTTGAGTGACAGGACACTTGTTTGGTAAGACGTCTCAGCTGCTTGCTTTTTAGGTAGGTCGTCTTTGGTCTGTTCTGTTGGAGAAGGTTCACTTTGAGTGCTTGATCGTTGAGAATGGGGTTCTGTGGTACAGCTAAGCTAACTTGGTAAGTAGGCAGTGCTGCACAAAAGGTCCCTGCACTTGTGTGTCCTAGTGGGAGCACAGGGAGGGAGGACACTTGGCTCCTCCCAGTGCTATGGAGCTGAGGCATTAGCTTAGCTCTCTTGTAGAGTCCCAGGGACAAGGTGAGGGTACCCTGCCCTTTTCTATTATGGGAATTCCTCTTTCTCCTCCCTGTTCTGTGTTCTTTGTTCCGCTGCTTTTGTTACGAGGCTGTGAAATGGGACATATTATGTCAAAATTTGGGGTAGGTTTGAGCAAAGGAAGGAGGTATTTCAAACTCAGTTCAGTCTGCTGAACTGAGAAATCAGTTATTCACACAGCCCGAGCTAGGACACAATGAAATAGTATATTATCTCTAGTTATTTTTTTCTCAGGAGTGTCAAGCAGAATGTATGTCTGTGGTTTTCCCCCTCCCCACCTCCCATAGAACTGTGGCTCTCTGACTGGATGCAGTATAGCAAATCCAGCATTTGGGTTGGGTAGCTATTGTTGACTAGATGGAAAGGAAAATGCCAAAACTTTCAAGTCAGCTTATTTCAGCTCTGGCCATCTGTGGTGTGAAGCTGAAGCAGCTTACATGGGGAGTTGTCACAGGGTTGTGTCTGGGTTGTGGTGGTATACTGGCAGAACACAAATACAGATGTGCTTTCAGCTATTGATAATCTGTTATATAAGAAAATAGCTCATTGAATAGCAAGAAACTTTAAAATGTGAACTGTACGTATTTGAATAAATGAGTCTCTTCTGACCTAATCTCAGGCTCTTTTGATTTAATTCTGTGAAGTTTCAATTTTTTTATTGCCTTTCCTTTTATACCATCTCTGAAAATATGCTTCATGAATGGATGCCTAATATTAAGACATCCTATTCTGTGTGCTTTGACTTGCCTGCAGAATGTCCGTACCTTAAAGGAATTTTTGACCTGTAGGAAAAATAATGTAGCAAATAATTGGAGGTAATACACAGCCCTGATGGCCCATGTTATGACTTCAGTGGATATGAAGATGCCACGGTAAATCTTTGCTATCAGGGTGGAGTGTCTTTCTGCCCTTCTGGAGACCCATCTACATGGAGATGGAATTGTCTTTATTGTACTCATCTGGAAACACCAGGCCAGCACGTGTGTCGAGCTCTTGCAGTGATTTAATACTGTGGCTTCAAGCTATTTATAGTGGGATAGAAGGGAGTCAGCTATTCATACTTGGACGCAACTGGAGAGAGATATAGGGAGGCAGAAATGGCATTTGGATTAGGATCTTTTTGGTAGGCAGTGACTTTATAGCTTTCTTGCTCACAGTGCTCATGTTTATAATGGGCTTTCATTTCCCTGGTGTCACTTCTGCATCTTGTCTGGGATTTGTCATTCTGTCAGCAGTCCCTTTTTGTGAATTTTCTGTTCTAGTTTTACTTTTCTTCAAGAGTTTTCTCCCTGCCTATTTCGTTCCAGTTTGCTCATTAGTTTCCAGCTTTATGCCTTATCCCTTTCTCTGGTTCAATCCCATGACTTCATTCTATGTTTTCTGCTCTAGGGCTTTTTGAGAACACCACGTGTTGCAGCTCTGTGCTCTGAAACATGCAACATCTTCCTGGTCAGAGGACATGTTTTTCTGTTGTTTGTTTATAGGTTGGTTTGTGCATCCCTTTCCTTTAGGGGGAAGGGCAGGTTCAGGTGGCAGAAAGCCATTCTCTCCCCTGGTGGTGATGCTTTTGTTGTGCTTCTGATATCATCCCTTCTAAATGTCTACACTGATAGTTCTAAAGTGCGGGGAAGGAAGAGCGTTATACCTTTCCATGAAGCTCCCATAACTATCCTGAAAGGGGCAGGGAGCTTAATTAAAGCTGTGATTCATGGCTGTAAAAGCTGGGGGAATTGTCCTCTGTAGAAGCTGGGCTTTATGCTCTGTTGCTGTTTGTGCTGTTGCATGAAGCTCTGACTTAACGTTGCTGTATATGAAAATAACATTCCTTTACAGATGCAACTGGGAGACGTAGCCAGTAAGAGCCTTGTAAAGCTCTCTGTTCTGTTTATTTCATTTCTAGGATTGACTTAAATATTCCACTAGAAAGACCTCAATTATTCATTAAACAGAGTAGGTATTCTGGAACGATTTCAAACCTATTTGAATAATTTAATAGGGCATATTTCTGTACATAACATTTCACAGATTTGATGGGAGCAAATTCATAAGTGTGGCCTCGTTCTCTTAAGTCCTGAGGTTTTTCCTTTTTACTCCAACGAGAATTGTTTTCTTTTCGCTTTGGTTTTCTCTCTGTTACCACTCCTTGGAATGTGTTAACATTCCTGGCATGGAAGAGGTCTAAATTTTATCTAAAGCACTGGAAACAGTCTTCAGTCTTCCTTGTGCTTTATCTATTTACATGAAAAAGACTGTTATTGACACTGTATCATATTTATTGTAGGTTCCTGGATCTTGTTTCCATAGTTACATCTGCTAGTCAGGAAGAGTTTTGCTGGGTTCAAAGTTATGCTAATTGACAGTTTCTCCAGGAGAGTAATCCTCAAATTTCAGACAATAACAACTCTTTCTTGCTCTAAAACTTGAGAAAGTTTCAGTTTTCTTTCACAAGCCTTCCTAAAACAATCTACCAAAACAATGTGCTGTGTTTGTATTTGATTTTTCTCATAGAATGTTTTTTTTTGCTTGAATGCCTTTTGCTATTTGATCAGTCCTCCTCTTGCCTTTTTTAACCTTCCCCCAGCGCAGAAGAAAAGCAGCCATTTTCTGATGCTCACACAGATTCTGCTGCAGAAGTGACAGTAATCAAATGTCTTTCCAGCTCTTTTGTGAATGTAATGCACCTCATAATCCAAGTGTTATTTAGGCTGAACTATTATCTTTGATATTTTCTTGAAGTAGATTGACTTTCTATTAAAACAAACAGGCAGAAAACCTAACATACCAGGAGCTGAATGTTTGTCTCAAGCTTTTTCTCACGTTATTATCAAGAAAAGATATCTATATTGGTTTAAACGAGCAGAGATTTTTGTATTGAAGATTTATTGTAAACAACCTCTGTGTGTAAATGGAACCTAAGAGGAAGGCTGGATCTACAAGATTATTGCAAATGCACAAGATGGGTTGAGCTTGGAACTTGTTAATTTAAACTATTTGGAGATACAGTCGAGCCACATCTACTATGGGAGCGTTTTATCTAGTTTCGAGCAAGGACAAATTATGTCTCCTGCAATTTCTACCCATGTGAGTAGTTAAAATCCTCTTAGAGGAAAAGGCTTTGGGGCAGACAAATTTTATAATGCTAGTTTGTATGCCTCGAATTGCTGTTCCTTACTAGCTAGAATAGAGAGAAGCAGCTGCTGGGACTGTTGGTGTGGGGGTCTCCCAGAACCAGAGGGGTAATTGCAAGACTTTGTGATGGTGCTTTCAGGAAATGCTGAATGGACTGCTTAAATCTTGTTTGATTGCTTTTAATTTTATCTTTTAAGTATTGGCATGGACCCGTGGAGGCGTGGTTCCTCTGGTGCTCTAAGGAGTTTGCCCTTGCCAGTGACTGAGCTGCTCTCTAGGCGTTCCGAGTTGCTGCATTTTCTGCATTCAGTCCACCCTGTAGCTCCTGCAGTGATCCTCCCTGGTAACCTTTCGTTCTTACAGTGTGCTTGTCAGATGCTCCTGACAGCTTTGGAATTTGCTTCGGAGGAACCTGACTGCCCAAAGAATGCACAAAAGGTTGGGTTTTTAATTTAGAGCTTGCTGTTTAGCTAAGAGTATAAAATGCAACGTGCTGAAATCAGAGACATGGTCTAATGAGTGAGATAAAGGATTTACTACTAGGAGGTCTGTTTTCTATGCCTAGCTCTTACATTGATGTGCTGCAGTGTTGCACAATTCATTTTTGTGCTCTTGAGCCTTTAATGACACTTTGGGTTGTTTTTTGTTTTTTTTAAAAAAAAAAACAAAAGGAGTGTGGAGATGGCAGTGATAGATAAGTGCCACCATTAATAATGTGGTTTTTTTTCAAAGTGTTTTTAAGTTCTTGGAAAACTGACAAATCCTCATCAGTGGATTTGCTATATCATAAATATTGTTCTTGTTATAATTCCGTGCTGGAACTTGATATGTAGGTGCTATCTTTAATTTGCACATTCAGAGTTTGAACTCAAAAAATAGTGTCTCTGTTATGCCCAAAAGCTATGATTGCTTTTTGCTGTTGTTCAGCAGCTGTTATATGCCTGTCTCCTCTCATCACCATCTCTGACAGGTGGCTTTTTGAAAGTAGGTGAGATATTCTTAAATGTAGTAGATTATCAACTTAAACTTGTTTTTTTTTTTGTAATAGCATTAGATATTTAAATGTCTATACATTTTTCCTTAGGAGTTTAAACTGCACCTTGTTAGCATGTTTCTGAGGCGGTTTTTCTGCTTGTTCAGGCAGGGTACCCTTAAAGTCAAGCAGGATTGTGCTGATTGGTTCAGGCTCTAACAACTTCCTGCAGAGAGCTTATGGCTTGGACTTGAGTATGGGAGAGGAGTTTGGCCATAGGATGGTGTTAGCTATGTCACAATGCATCAGCCTTCCTATAATATAGCTTATAATGCAATCTTTAGAGAAAACAGGACAATCAACAGCACCCTTTCATCCTAAAACACAATGCATTTGAATAAATACAATTTATCCATGGAGATATTGGGAAAGATGCTCTCTGTAATTAATCCAAATTTAAGGTGAACATCCAATTGCTGTATTATTTTTCTTGTTTCACTCACTACAGGCAAGTCTGCAATCAGTCCTCGTGTGTTATGTGCACTCTAAAGTTTCCAGATTTACTGTAGTCTTTTCCTCTTTTCCCATGTACCCTAAGGTTTACTTTTGTTCTCTGTGTGAATTTACATTAAAAAAATGACGTGGGCTAACAAAATAGGAGGCATTACTTTTGGAGCAGCCCTCACAGGTGCTCTGGCGTCCTGCTTTGAGCCCCACTCTGGGAGCTGCTGTGAAATGGTGAGTGGCTCCATCTGCCATGGCGTCAACAGCGAAGAACCATCAGGTGCTTTAGGTCTGCATTAATGCAAGAGTGCAGGGAACAAAACCTTTGACAGTAGCTGTGGTATTTGTGTGCTGCAATGTGCAGCTCAGTTATGTACAACTGCGCAACTTCAGAAATTAGGATTGCTTTTTCCCCGTCTCCTTTTCATCATCTTCAAGCATACATATGCACATTTATTCTTCTATTTCAGAGGAATAGGAAGCAAATCAAAACATTAATCTGTCTTACTGAATAAAAGTCATCCTAATAATGTTGTGAAGCTAATGTTAGTGCATGGCGCTCTACTTGGATTTACTGCGTTCTGTTTTGTGTGTCTGGCTGCTGGTTCTCCAGCCCTGTGATGAAGGTCATGCTGCCTGCTGGAAGGGAGGGCTTGCTGCCTGCAGAACTGGGCCTGCGTTTCTATTAGGAGATTTTGATTCATGGCAGTACGATGATGCAGTGCATTACGGAGTGATTCATGAGGTCCCATTCTGCAGTGCCTGTGATGAAGCCGGTACTATGGCGATGGCATTATCTGTTATGACTTCCCAAACCAGTTTTTAATCATCTTAAAATATTGCCAATGTATGCTCTTATCCTGACTGATACTGAGAACCTGATTTGCCCTTAAATTGAAATTGAAGCTTAAATTTTGGGATCAAAGCATCAGACTGAAAACATGAGTCAAGGCGCAGTGCTGTACTGCTGGTTTGTGCTGGATGCTCACCTCTGTCTTACAAACTGCAAGGTTTCCATATGTGGGTGTTTCATATGTTCTGTCTTCCTAGTAAGTGAACTAATATCATAAATACTCAAGGATGTAGCATCACAAAATGTTCTATGGGCTATTTATCTTCACAAGTGTAATTTAATTTTAATTATTTATGATTCTTCTTGTATGCTGTAGTATTCCATGAAAGTAATGAAATCTCCATAATAGTAGACCTTTCTGCAGCTAAACCATTAAATTTTTTGAGAGCTATGTAAGGATGCCAGGCTATTAGTGAGAATTATTCTCCTAGATGAATTGTGCTGCTCTGGACGATGATCTGTCTTTATTCTGCACGCCTTTCAGAACAAACACCATTTCTGTTTGTTTGGTTTGTTTGCTGCTATAGTTAATGGGATTTAAGGTTCGTGCCCAGCTTAAATGGGAATGGACTCGACTGAAAAAGAAGCGGGCAGAGGAGAAGGGCTGTGTACTGTTCTGCTGGGGGTGAGATGCATCTTTACGACAATGCAAAATTACCTTCAAGTTCCAGTGAAGCCTTACACAATAGCTGCACTGGTTCATGGTGTCTGTTATTACTGCTGCCCCTGATACTCATTTGGCACTTTTTTTAAAAAAAAAATACACAGTAATAATACTCAGTTTTCTTTTAACTTAAACTGTGCTGAGAACTGTGGCAGCTGGAAGCAACATCCCAGCTGCAAACCTGAGGACTGTGTTGCTCCCTGTCGTGCGTGCAGTGGTGTGAGGGGGTGCCAGCAGGAGGCATTATGTCTTGCTCAGAGTGTGTGACAGATGTGCACACAGCTAAGGTTTAGAGGTCAAATGAATGCAGTTTTTGCTGTTTGTTCTTGTTCTAAAGCTATGGCTGTACCACTTAAAAATGATGCTCCAAATATTTCCTTGGTAAATGTGATGTCTAGTAAAAGTACCCACATTATTAATCTGGAGCTTTCTTGTGTCTAATGCAGTATTCTTATGAACGTGTGCATGTTTCAAGTAAACTCAACTGGCATCAAACTCAGCAATGTTAAATTTAATGGTGTTTAGGGCAGAACTCGACTTGGAAGGCATGTGTGTTCTAGCTGTATTGCACAAAACTGAATGGTTGAGTTTTTCTACTTCTCATATGCAGTGTCAAATACTGCTGGAGAAGTGTGTACATGTTTGCCTGTTTCACATCCTTGTATATCTATGCATAAAGTAACACAGTTGGCTGCATGCTTCGGGCCCTTATAAGTCACTGAAGGCAGAGATCTTTCTAATTGAATGCATTAGTCACGTATAATACGTGTGTGCATTTAGAGAAGTAAATGAGATTTACACATTACACATCAGATGTAGAAACAAGCTTAAATCAGGTATTTTAGAAAGTAGAGTTTGAGAAAAAGCAGAAATGTATTAAAAAAATGATAACTTGAAGATGGAAGGGCAGTATATAGTTCTAAATAAATACGCATGTAAGAAGAAAAATGTTCAGCCAGGTTTTGTAAATGTCAAGTGTGCAGTTATGTGGAAAAATATGCATAGCACGTAGCTAATGTGATTGGGATTTAGGGATTTGTTATGTAATAGAACTTGGGGATCTGTTATGCAATATATGCACTGGATGTGCTCACTGCTGGAAAGGAGGTGGTATTTTTAAGAAGACACAAAATTGCACATTTTCTAACAGTTCTTTATTTTTGTTGCTCATTTCCAAACAACATTCTAACATCAGTGAAGGTAAATATAAAATTTCTTAAAAAGAGTAACTTTACATATTTTAGTTCTGTCATACGTTATGTGACTACAGGGCATGTGCACTTAATGTACAATTTGATCTATAATAACTGTAGGTTATGCTGAACCTGAAGCAGTAGGTTGTAAATAAAAGTCAGAAATCCGCAGGCTGCCTTGCACGCAGGTGCCAGACATTTCCTGAAGACCATTTCAGCCTTTGTGTGAATTTTCACTGGAGCAAGTCTATCCCAGCAATGGCTGTGTCAGCCTGCCGGTGTGCAGCCTGTGCAGTTCAGTATGTGGAGCCTCATGGTGCAAGTTGAAGTCTCAGGCCACTCATTTCTGATTTGTTACGCTGAGGATGTAGCGCTATGAAAAAGGTCTTCAGTTGTTTTCATCTCAATGGCATTTAGATTTCTAAGAAGACTTCCTGAATTGATGAAGAATGGGTTTTGGCTCTTCAATGCAGTGCATTTATTTTGTCTCTCATTCTTGCACAGCATCCAAGTTAAGTGTTAATGGCTTGATGTGATTGCACTCCTGTCAGCCTGTTTCTTAATTTTGGAAGCAGCTGTAATCTAGTGCAGGTATGAGTGCTTTAGTTGTTTTCTGTGAAACTCAATTCAAAGAGGCACATCTGGCTTTCTGTAACTCTTCAGTGCAGAAAGTTCTGCAGTGCTGGAGTCCTAGGGCTGCTTATGCTGTTTAGATGACCTGACTTGTAGCTGATCTGGGCAAATCACAATTACACCCAGCCAGGCGCAAGTGAGAATTTTCCATTTGCTCTTGGTTCCAAACAAGTGTGGGAATACTGGGGCTACTTGTTTGCTCACTAGAGTTCAGTGGCAGTTGGTGCTAATGAGGGAAATGCAGCTGTGAACTACCATGGAATCCCCTGCAGTTTCCCTTAGGGTATTAATTACTTGCTATACAGAACTTGCTCTTGCTCATGGCGTGGTGTGAGGAACAAAGCCTTAGGGTGTTTGCACCAGCAATTAGACCTTCCCTCCCTCGGAGCAGAAGCCAGCTGTGCGACTACTTCCACCTGCAGAACACTTCTGTGCCATCCATCCTGACTGTGCTGAGTTCATGGGAGGGAGTTGCTGGAAGAGCCCTTCCCCCCTGAAGGAGAGCATCCTTCCTGTGTCTCAGAAGGGTGCTGTGCAGTGTCTCTGCCATATGAGGCTTCTGCTCTCCTCTCGCAGAAAATAAAGCAGGTTGTCTTCAGCGAGCAAGAGAGCTGTGAAGGAACGTGCTGGGCTGTGGTGGTGGTGGGAGCTGATGTGCTGCTTGAGGACTGTAGCTGATCAGTCTTCCCGTTCTCTTTTTACAGTTTCACATCAATGATATCATGTTGGTAGCTAGCAATTAAAGGGAAATTAGACTGCTTCTTAACTGCCATGTGCTTGCTTCTGTCCCAGCTGAGCAGCAGGTGTTGGCTGGCATGCTTGCAAGTCCAAACTTAAGCAAGTGTGCAGGTATCCAAATAGTGAGTGAGAATGTGAGTATCCTCTTAGGTTGGAGAAAAAAGACAAGATTTGGAGTAATAGTTTGTTCTTATAGCATAGGTGACAGGAAAGAAAAAGATTTTACCAAAGCATTTGTCTGTACTGATCCATAGTGGAAAATAGCAGTGAAGTACATAATAATGCTCAGAAGTTGCCTCTAACTTTTAATCTCTCTTCTGCTTCTTACCTATATAGTTCTATTTCATGCTGTTGAGCAATGGATTAATTTAAAATGGAACATGTTTTTGTTTAAGGTACGGAACTTAATACAGCCTACTGTTCTTGGAAAACATAACTGAAAATATTCATTCCAGTTTCCATTCAAATATACTAAAAGTACGATAACAATATATGGAAAAGTTTTCTCTCTGTGTAGTTATAAGCCAGTCTAAATTTGACTGCACCCTTGCAGGGTCACTTAGATGTCTTGCTGCAGCTCCATCTTCTTTGTGGCACATTCCGTAATCTGAAGATGAATTATCTATGCTGGAAACTCAAGCTGGTTTCTTCAGAAGCATTTCCCATTCCTTACAGCTAGTTATTCTTTCTTCTCTGTGACTACTAGGAGTTTCCTTATCTGAATTGTGGCTTTATGAAGCTTAAAGTCAGCTAAATTTGTTTGATTGTAGCTGTTGGCTTGCTGTTTTAAGCACAAAGGGAATAAGCTTAGGATACTCCTCACTTTTCCTTCACACAAATGCCTGAAACCTTAAGTATTTACATAAAGTGCGTTTGTTTACAACTCCTGTGAGGCATCATCTATTAAAGAGCTATATAAATGAATGTGTAACTTGGGAGATGTGTACGTTTGTGGTGTACAGCTTGAGAATACAGTTTGTTTCTTACCGCTCTGCTTTTGCTCCTATTCTTTCTCTTCATTGCAGTGTTTCATTATATCTGGTATCTAGGGTAAAGCTCCATGCTTGCAGTGAGGGTTCTGCTTATTCTTCTAAACGACTTCCCTGATTTGGACAAAACTAGTCACAGTAGTGAGCGCTGAGCTTTGCTTTGTGCCCTTGAACTGGCATCTATGGTATGGGCTCAACACCTTCATCTGCTCTGCAGGACGCAGTATGTTGCTTTAACACCACTAATGAAGCAGTGGCACTAACTTTTGCCTGTGGAGAAGTTTTCTTCAAGATACTTCGTTTTAGTCCATCTGCCTTCAAGGCAGCACCATTGGAACATAAGGAATGCCATATTAGCAACAGGTACAGTAACTTATGTACATAACATAGCACTTAAAGCCTGACAGGCATTTTTAGATGAAAACAAATTTTGACTTTGCCTACTTCTGGCAGGTTTAAGTTACTTAAAATGCATTATTTCTCGCTTTTGTTCTGATTCAGAGTTTCTGTGTGAGACTTCTGACACATCCCTGCTAAAACCTGTTTACATGATGTTGAGGAAGCAGTTTGCATCCTGTTGTGAATACTGTGATGGTCTGTAGTGCTAGAGGGGAGGTGCTTTAATATCATTGGTAGGATGACAGCTCTCATTTGGAGCTCATTCATTTTAGCACAGCCAACAGCCAGCAAATGCCTTTAGCTTTGTTTGCAGGAGGAAAGTGAGCTTTGAAATCACTAATTCAGAATTGATGATAACTTTCTCGAAACTTGCTGGCTACTTAAAGTGAATTCTGAGCTTACAGATCATGTGCCTGTGATTCAGAAGGGGATTTTTTTTCCCAGATGCATTAGGAACTTCATTTTCCTGATGACAGTTATGATACTTGTAGGTCCTTTTTGTTGTTGGCCTCTGAGTGTAAATCTTGCCTGGTGGTTTCAGATAAGTTGCATAGCTGTACTCAGGTAGTGACAACAAAGCTGGCTGATGGTCCTTGCTCATAGCATAGTGCTGGGCTTGCGTGGCAACAGCCTTGTTGTGCCAATTGGTATCTGATTGGTAAATTCATCTGTTAAGACTTATTTGGTCAGTCATTGCAGAGAGGAGCTGTTGAACAGTAGGCATAACGCTTTCTGTAAGTGTGTGCTTAAACTTCTCATGAGAAACATGCTGAATCCTGAAACTACATTAAGTCCTTCCTTTAAGCAACTGATATGAAGAAGGTACAAACACCGTTTTGGCTTTGTTGTCATATCATTAAGGAAAGGATTTGATTAAGTCAGCTCATATGCAGGCTTTTAAAATCTGTAATAGACAATTCCATGTGAAACCTAAACCAAAATCAGCCCTGTTCTGTTTTACCAGGCCTTGGAATCATTTCCTTAATCTTCCCAGTGTTGTTAGGTGCTGATCTGAGAGCAGTGGTTGCAGAGCTGAGTCTTGCACACAGCTTTTTGTTTGTGAAACCGAATCAGACGATCTAGGAAACGATTTTAAAATACTTTGGATAGTATTTTTAATGAGAAGTTTCATGAAGATCAATGGTATTTGACAAGAGATTAGGGAATTAATAGTTGCTCTTGATCCAGGCTTTTAAGATTACATTTATCATTTTGATGGAAAAAATGTGGTCTGTTTAAAATGAAACAAGCAAATTTAAGGAGGCAATCCCATTCATTACTGAGATGCATCTGCCTGGCTAATGCAGAGGGCAGTGCTGAACATGAAGAGAAGGCTGTGTCAGGTGCTTGCCTGTTGTGAGGGTGCAGGCTGAACAGTAACTGGTGAAAGTAGAACCAATGTTTTTTGATTTGCTGGGAACTTAATTCTATATAATTCTCTCCTGTGATGTCTGTCTAGAGGTCAGAACTGCTCTGCAGCCCTTCTCTGCTTGTAGAGGGGGAGAGCGCGCGCTTCTGCTCAGCAAAAGGCTTTGGATGAAGCACTTCATACCACTGGACTCTGAGCAGGGAGGAGTCAGAGCGCTGCCACATCTGTGCGGCAGTGGCAAGGTCAGTGGTGAGATCTGCAGTGTAGCACAATCAGAAGATGAGAATGGTGATTATTTTAAACGTGGAGCACGTGACAATTTTAACTGGCTGTGGAATATGTTGCTAAAGATTGTGAAACTGTGGGGCTTGGTTATCTGTCAAATTTTTAACGAGAGATCACATTTAACTGATTAACAGATTAAATCTTGTGGAAAATAACGTTTTTAATTGCAGAGATTTTAATCAGTGTAGGTATTCTATATGAAAAATACATGAACTAAGCTATCCTTGTGCTAAATTGTGTTCTATGTTTAGGAAGAATGTCTTAATGTTTTCCTAACTTGTAAAAATGTGTCACGTTGATTGTCACTGTCTGCTGTGTAATGGCCTAGGATGTGGCTGCTGCTCTGAAACACCTTCAGGAGTGGGCAGAGATGAGCTGCCCTTCTTTCTCTTGCAGAAGGGAGAGCAGGAGGCTTCTGCTTGGTCCAGGATGTGGGTCAGGTCCATGGCACAGGTGGGTTCTGCCGCTGTGGCTTTTGTGGTGTGATTCCTTAGGAGGAATATGCGATCACACAGCGTAACACATAGGCAACCCAAGGAATATTTTTAGCAGTGCTAACATGGAATAACAACTTAAAGAAACCTACAGTTTCTGTAACAGTCATATTAATGGCATATTAAAGCCAAGATAAGTCTAAATATTTGAGGAAACTTGACCACAAAACTGCATGCAGAGGAGTGAATGCATATCAAATAGTTCTGATGAGCAGGAATTCCTTTCTGAAGCACTGTGAACTTGGGATGGCTTCTAACTCTTTGTGTGATGAAGAGAAAATGGTTCATTTTGGCTCTTTAACAGATGCTTCCTTCAAAGCGTAGCAAGAAAAGGGAAAAAAGATGATTTTCAGTGAAGCCTGATTTGCTAGGAGGCACAACTTAGCACTGGGATAAAGCACCTGGCTTTTCAAATGCCGAGAGTAATGGAATCAAACTCACTTCTCATCCATTGGCTGTTCGGTGAGCTCTGTGTATTTGGAGAAAACCTCCTTCTGTAGCTGTGTTCTGTAACTGCACATGTGCTATGTCAGGTATTTTGCATCTATTTTAGAGCAGGTTATTTGATTTGAACCAGCTGAAGAAATTTTTCTCCTACAAAGCTAAGCATGTTGCTATAGCTACGGAGCTTGTCGGTTTGGTGAGGTTTTTTCATCAGTTTCTAAATGTAATTGTTAAAGATGACTGATACCACGCCTGGAATGTTCCGATGTTGAGTCAATGTGCTGCTGTGGTTTTTTTCCAGTTTCTCATTCTTTTATTTCTTTAATTCTGCTGGTACTCAGCAACAGGCACATAGGATTTGATGTAAATATGTAAAGATATTACATGAAGAAGTGAACGTGCAAGTTTTTTTAAAAGTGTTTGTTTCAGAAAGGTTTTCTGTTCCTCTTGTGCTCTGCAGCACTTTTTCTTTTTTTTAGTCCCCTTGTTCCCCTTGTCAGCAGGACTTGTGGCTTTTCTGCATTTGCAGTACAGCTGGAAACTGGTACGCTGATATTCTACTGAAACAAGCGTGGGACTCAAAATTAACGTGGCTTTTATCTGTAGCTTGTTTTGTGCAGGGTTAGAATCCATAGCATTAGGTGTGTTACTGCTTGCTGCATTGGTGTCTGAAGGCAAATATGTGTGGTGCTTTGATGGCAAGGGCAGCTGGATGGTACAGGCTCCTAGCTAGAATCTTTGTGTCCGTGATTTGCAAGGCACAGAGCCTTGCCAATGCAACTTGAATTCAGCTGATAGATTTTTTTGGTCTGAATTTTTCCTATTGTCTTTTTAATAGCGGAGTGAAATGTAATTCCCCACGTTCTAATTTCTAGGATCTGTGTGCTGCTCTTGGTAGGATGCATGGAGCAGTTCAGCCTTTTCTGTTGGAAGTGCTCAGCCCTTCTTGTGGAGCTTAGGAGAATTACACCAATGTATTTGTTGCTAAATGTATCCTGGAACTGCAGTTGAAACTTGTCATACTGTACTGGTGCTGTGCTGTTAGAATCATGGGTGAGGGAGGTTTACCAGGCAGCTGCACGTGTAGAAGCGTGCTCCATCAGGATGATTGCACTTACCAGCAATAAGCATATTGTGCTTTAAAGCAGTCATCTACCAGAGGCTTGTAGGAGTTCCACAGCGAAACTTTTTTTGGATTGAAGATCTAGAACCCAGCGGAAATCCAAGTGGGTTTACTGAAAAACGCAGGGGATTGGTCAGTAAGGAAATAATCCATCCAAGTCGGCTTCATTTTCCCACTCTTAATTGTAATTCCACTCTTCAAGTACCAAATGATTTACTGCTACTGCTTGTCGTTCCTGTG
Organism: Centrocercus urophasianus; assembly: GCF_019232065.1. Classification (NCBI taxonomy): domain Eukaryota; kingdom Metazoa; phylum Chordata; class Aves; order Galliformes; family Phasianidae; genus Centrocercus; species Centrocercus urophasianus. Next base: position 11,314,878 of record NW_024884867.1, read on the forward strand.
TGCACAGCCACCTTTGCTGTATTTAGGTATGATGTATATTCTGAGTGTCACGCGTGAAAATGAATAATTTCATAGAATTAAGTGTAAGCAGAACAGTGAACACTGTGTTCACTAAGGAAGGGGTTTAATATGTAGAATTTTAATTTTGAATTGGTATGACAACTGCTGCTGATGAAACCTGGTGCTTCATCTTAGACATAGAAGAGTTGAAATGACACTTATTGATTTTTTTTTTTTTTTTTTTCCCTTTTATATTTCCTCTAACTCAGGGTTTCATTACAGTAAAAGCTGATGTGTGACAAGGAAAATTATAGCAATAGATGCTTCTGGGACTTGCATACCAAGCACACAATAATTCTGCGTCTCCCTAAAATAGTTGCCTATCTCCAGCTATAATGATACACCAAAGAAACAAATCAAATCCTGGTCAGCTCAATCCCAATGTTTTTCTCTTAATCAAAAGATTATATTCTTGCTGCAGAGCCAGTTGCCAGCTCCAAGAAAAGCTGGGAAGTGCTGCCTGTCCCTTAGAAACATTTCCCTGCAGGCCTGGTTTTGCTGGATGCATGAGAATGCCGTCTGCCTCAGGGCGGTGGGGGAGCCATGTAACGTGGGGCTCCCAGTGGGCTACAGAGCTGTAGGACACTTACGAGTGCTGGAAGTCCTTTCTGCTGAGAAGTAGGCTGTTGAAGCAAGATGCTGATGCAATTTGTCTTCTGTATTTGCTGTCCTCTCAGTACGTCCTGGTATTGCCTGTGAGGATTGTTACCCGACTATCTTCTTCCTATCCCCACAGGTCACTAATGACTTGTAATACAGCATTCTTTACCATCTGCAGGCTTAGCTGGAGTTCTGATCACTGTACTGAGGTAATTGGCTGCTTTCTCCTGTTGTCACTTAAAGACTCTAGATGTCCTTGTCTTTCCTGCATGGGTTGCATGATTCTACAGTCTTAAAGGCAGGCATTTGTAAAGGCTCTAACATGAATGCCTGCTCTTAGAAATGCTGTGTATTACCCAGATAGACTGATCTCATGTAGGTTGCAAAACTGGTCGGTATGATGGAGGTACCTGAACATCTTGAAGTTGTGGAGCATTCAGGGAAACATCCTGCTGTGAGGCTCTGGCAGAGCAGTTTCTTCCATCCTTTAGTATAAGCTGCCTGTGTGAAAGGATTGATACTGGAGCTTAATGAAGTAAGATGATGTGTGCAGGTAGGTATACCTATTGCGTTAAGACTTAAAACCAAGTTACAGCAAGAGGACTTCACCTTTTCTGCAGTGCTAGCTGAAGTCAAGAGCGAGATTGTTATTTCAGGTATGAAACAACGTTTAATTCACGTTCGCATCCTTCAGTCTCTAAGTTTTGTTTCATTACAGTACTTCCTAAAGACATAATAAAAACCTCAGTTCCTGTATCACCTTTCCAGGGATGTCACAGCATATTCCAGCTACAGCAGGAGTTCTGTACAGCATTAATTATGTACTGGAAATAGAAAGAAAAAGCACTACATGTTTTTCCAAAATGTTGGTATGTAGGACTTCTACCTCTCATAAATAGTGCCCGTAAAAGAACAATCATACACTGTCTCTGCATGCTGTTTGGGACTGTATTTGAAGGTCTGTAACTAAACTTGACTAGTGAGATCATTGGCAATTATTTCCTATGCTCCCTTTTATGGAGACAACACAAACAGTAACATTTTGTTTGTTCATTGATGGAGCTGTTAAGAGGAGGGCTTCCTTTGCTTATTTTTAGGTGCTTTGTAATAAAGAACATAATGTTTCAAAGAAATGAGAGTTAGCAGTTCTAGCACTTCCTAAAGAACAAGCTTGCTACATGAAGTAGAGTTCTGAGCAAATAACCCCTAAGTGGGAGGCAGGGATCAACTTTCCCCTGTGCAGTTTCCAAAGCGCAGCATCTTTCACAGGAGCGATTTGTCTGAGAGGCTGGAAGCACACTCTTCATCTCAGTGACATGATCCTAGCAAGTCCAGAAAGAGGATCCTTTGTTACCTGGATTGATGCTAGCATTATTGTGAACAGACATCTCCCAGTTGCTCTTGCTCCCCATCCCTGGCAGCTGCACACAGCACTAACCATGGAGGCACTGTGCTGGGGCTGGCATGGAGGATTTGCTGCTTACACTGGGTGGGACTTCCATACAGAAACCTGATGAAAAGATGGCAGTGTAAGTTGAACTGAAACACATTTGTGTGCTGATTGCAAAAACACCTTAGAAATGCATACTGTGCATGAAAGATCTAGTAATTACATACGGATGTATCAGTTAAAAGGTATCAGGAGAGATTCGTCCTGCTGGAGGTGCTTTGTAGGTAGGCAGGGACTTGGAGTGATGCTGAGGTGAAGTGGTCAGCCCTTAAGCAAACCTGTATGCCTGTGTTCTGCTTCTATTTGTCAGTGGTTTAAAAAAAAAAAAAAAAAAAAAGGTGTTTGTGAAGCCACTGAAGGGATGAGAGGCTGTGATTTCCTTTGACTCCAACAGGAATTGCCAATGCCCAATTCCTGTCAGCATTTGACCTTCTGAAAATTAGAGGAGTAAAGCCTGAGGGTGTACATCCTTTTTTTTTTTTTTTTTTTTTTTTTTTTCTTTCTTGAAGGTTGTCTTCTTGCTATGTAGTGCGTGCTGTCGGAAACCAGAGTGGTTTTAGTCTTTGAACCATTGAATAATTTATGTTGGAAGGGACTTTGGGAGGTCATCTGGTCCAACCTCTGCTCAAAACAGGGTCTTCAAACCTTTGATGACATCCTTGTAAGACTGGGCACATGTGGGTAGTTTGAAGCTGTGGTTAGATGTGACTCAGTCATAAACCTGAATCTGTAACCGTTTTAGCTCTAGTAAACAGTGGGTAGAAAAAACTCACCTTGAAATTTTGTGCTTGACTTCTTACATGCAGAAGGATGGGGATCTCTACTAGGTTAAATCATAAGCTATGCAAATGTAAAGAAAAGGAAACTAATGGCACTCTGAGATGGCTGTGTTTGTTTTCTGTTAGCTTCATTTTGTTATTTGTATGTGCTGCTCAGGTAGGCAGCACTGTGTAAGCTCACTGAGGTTTGGTGGCGGATGGATGGTGCATCTGTTTCCTCTGAGTTGTCAGCCAAGAAGAGAATGTAAGCATCTACATATCTGGAGTCAAGAATTCGTGCTTAGCCCTCAGTTGGGCAATCAGTCTCACAGACTCAATAGGAGGTATGGCACGGAAATAGCAGGCAAGAGAGTCTGGAAAGATGTAGGATGATTTCTTTAGCATAAATGTGGCTTCATGTCACTTTATTTCTGTGACTCACTGTATCTAATACAAACAACAAAAGGCAAAAGAGGACTGACTTTCTGAGGGTGGGAATTGAATATGAATACATTCAACAGGGCTTTAAGCTGCAGAAAGCTCTAGTGGAACTTTATTTTTTTTTTTTTTTAAGCCTGATGCTTGTCATTATAGCTGAAAAAAGAATGTTTCAGTCTTTTTTTTTTTTTTTTCCATTGGTGATAGAAACAAAAAGATTTTAACCCTCCAACCCACTTTATATTGTTCTAATTTTGTGGTGTTCCTGGGATGTGCTAAGTACCTGTCAGAGCAAATAATAAATGTAAATTCTATCCCCAGTGTTACACAGAGGAGGTAACAGATGCAGGAGAGTGAATGGGGGATTAAGCAGTAAAAATCGAGCTTAATTTTAAAAGTTAATCAAGTCATGCTTACTGCTGCTGAAGTGACTTATCCTTGCATCTTTCAAGCTGCCTGCTAAAGCTGAGGAGTTCAGCACTGAGCACATCACCTTGCTCATCTGGTGACTGGGTTGTGACAGTGCCTGGGGGCCTCAGCTGGGACTGAGACCATACTGTGCTTGGCACAGTGCAAATGAGGGGAATTAAGTCAGTCCTTTCCCAAACTACTCAGCTGAAAAAAATCTTGCTGTGATGACAGTTGTGGTTGGGTCTCTGTGGATGCATTTTAAACTGAAAAAAATCAGCTCCAGTTATTGAGAATATGAAGCATGAACAATTGTTATTTCTGTTTTTTCTGCATTTGTCTTTATATCGTGTAGCACAAAAAGACAGGAGAGTAACGGGCTGCCAAATAACCACGGGTAGAACATACTTATTTTGTCTTGCTTATTGATAATGATTGTAACTGGATTTGTTTTTATCTTGCACTTACTGCAGTCAGTTCTCTCCATGTGTGTTTTGTGGGGTTATCTGGCCAGGCCTGAAAGACAGGAATGTGTGTGGGTTTTATTTGCCTCACATCCTCAATATTTGATGGGAGAGGTCTTGCAACTGCAGTATTTTTTGACTGTACTACTCAGTCATTGCAGGGCTTTTTTTTTTTTTTTTTTTTTTTTTTTTTTAGTAATTCCTCTTTACATTCAGCTCTGAAATCACACTGCATGCCATCTCAGCAGTGCTTTAACTTCTGAATATTAAAAGCAGCAGGTATGACAAAAATGAACTATTTTGAACAGTATAATTCTGGCTCTGTTTGTGTTACGTGCAAGAGAACAGCTCTTGAGAGCCTCTCTGGTGGGTATGGCCATTCCTGGAGAAGGGACTGGGACCTGTAGAGCATGTGGAAACCACAGCAGGAGGATGGTGCCCCGTGGTGGAAGAAAGCAAACTGAATGATACCTCTGGTTTAATAATTCTACTGGTAAGACAGGATGGATCTACTAAGGCTGCTCCAAAAGTAATGCCTCCTGTTTCATTATGCTGGCCATGACATCAGAGGCGGCTGCTGGTGGCATGGCAGCAGAGGTTGAAGCTTCCCACCAACATCCCGCTATGTTTGGTTGCTGTGTGACAGATGGCAGCAGGGCGGCACTCTGACAGAATGGCATCTGACATGGGAGTGTGTGTGGAGCACAGGTGAGTCACTGGGTGCTCCATGTGGAAAGAACTGCACCTATTGGCATTCATTGATGCTTGCTGAATGGTGATGGAGGCCAAGCAGTGGCTGTGAGCTCAGTGAGGGCTGGGTGGTGAATTTCAGCAGTGCTGATAATGGGTCGTCTCTGCTGGTGAGAATTTTTAAGTGTGCCATGCATGTCTGGTTCATTGTGGATGCTTGGCCTAGGTTGATGTAGACCATGTCTGGAAAAGAACTCCATGGAGTGAATAAAATAATACTTAAAATAGGTCATCAGACTTCACTTTCCAAGTTGGGATACATACTGATTTACTGTCTGAACAAAGAAGTTGCCCGAGCTCTAAAAAGCTGGTGATGCTGTCTGTCTGGAATCTGACCTTTGTTTGCCTTAATGCCTGAGAGATAACTATTAAGCTACAGTACTGATTTTTATTTGAAGTTAAATGCTGAGAATTCATTGTGGATTTTCATATCGGGGCCTTATGCAAAGAACTAAATTAGAAGGCTTCCGTTTCTTTTTATACTGACAGACTAAATGACCTCAGCAAATGGTTAAGTTTTTGTTCTATCTCCCATTCATCTGTAGTCCTTCCTTTCTGGGTTCATTATTTATTAAAAAAAGATTGTACACTGGAACTCTACAGTTAACCTTCTCTTCCTCCCTGCTTCATTCCATGCTACCACAATCAGAAACATAATTACAATATTGGATGACTGGAATTGGAGACAGCTTAGCTTTGGGAAGTGAATTTGTTGTTTAAAATGTGGGAAGCGTGTGAGTGGCTGAGAGCTGCATACCTGTGGCGAATGGGGAGATGAGATGGCCCTTCCCCAGTGGCTTTGCTGGGGGAAGATTTGTGCTGTGCTGCACGGTTTCTGGCAGTGCTTGCTCAGTTAAACTGAAGTTAACCTGATCTGCACGAAGCGGACACCCAACTTAAAACAGAGCTGAAAACTGCATACTGTGCACTGACCTGCAGCTGAATCTAACAACTGTTTTCATGCCATCATAAAACAGCAAATTCTTATCTAGCTTAAAATGCACCGGGTTGCATCTCTTAAGCTGTTATGTTACTGTTTCGTATTCATGTACGTGCATTACCTGAAAGATGCAGTGTTCAAGTGGAAAAGAGTCTACAGTATCTACTATGAAATGCATCTGCAGAATCTATTTATAGGCAAGGTTTGAACTGGTGAACTTGCCTTATGCTGTGCGTCCCAAACAGATGCTGGAGATGGTCAGTCCAGTGATAGAATGTCATAAAGCTGATGCAGCTGGAGGTGTTGCATATTCAGTGTTCTTTTAAGTCAATAGCTGTACAAGTGTCCAGTGCTTTGTGCTTGATGTGGGTGGCAGAAAAATCTAGATGTGAAGCCTGGATGGAATAAGGGGGTGTTCTGAATGTATGACCATTATGAGGATGAAATTGTAAGCCGTTTTTGTTCAGCAGGAGCAATTTCAGACTCATACTTCATACTCACTTCTTATATCTTTCAGGCTAATCGCGTCTCATAGATAGCTTTGAATAGCTAATTAACTTAAGCTTAGTCTTTTGAGATTGACTTGGTTTCCTATGGGTATAAATCAAAACAATTGATGTCTGACTTGTTGTGAAGTTCCTTCCTGCCCAGGCTCTTGGTTCTGATTAGCATTTTGGCTCTAGAGCTCGGCACCAATGTGGAATGGATGAGGTGAAAAACATGAATTAATTTTCACTTTTCCTTGGGAAAAATAAGATGGAAATAGAATTATAATCCTCTCTTGGTTTGGCGAAATGGGTGGGTGGTGTGGAACCTGGAAACAGTCTGGAATGAGACTCTAATGATGTTAATGAGCAGTTCTGTGCTCTCTTGAAAGTAGAGGGAAGAAAGGAGGGACAGAGAGCAAGTGTGCAAGTTGGAAGCAGGAATGTCACTTCAGTAATACTTAATGATGCATTACTGTCTGTTAACTGCAGCGTTTGCACCATGTCCAGTGAATAGCACCCCAGCATCCACCAGGACCCAGTTCTTGCCCCGCGGATCCTCAGAGCAGCGTCTCTCTTCAGGAGTGGATTCATTTTCCATTTATGTTTACTTGCTGTAATTCCATATGGGGCACTGTGCAAATGTAAGCAGTGCCCTTGAGGAAAACTCAGAAAAGCTATAGGAGAAGGGAAGTATGAGAAACTGCAGTGTGCCTGAGATTGTATAGGATCTATTAAATAGAAGGCAAAAGTTTGCCAGTTTGCTGTTCCTGCACCTCAAAGAAGCAGAGCAGTCCAATCCGGAGGGAAGGTGATACTATTTTTTTTTTTTTTTTCTGCTATGCTTAAAATTTGCTTCATATTTTGTCCATTTCCATTATAATTCCATTTCCAGAGGTCTTCAAAAATCTCTGGATCTCTTTGCTTAAAGCATCTGCTTTAATCTTCACAGAAATCTTAGAAGCCAAGAAGCCATTCCTTCCTGGTTAATCCAGGCAGTTTTTTTCCTATTGAACTCTTACTTCCTGAATCATACACCATTGCTAATTCTTAGATTTCCTTCTCAGATTAGAGTAGGCTTGCACTGTTTTCAGCAATGAATCACATTTATCCATCAGTGTGATGAGAAGAGGAGGCACAAAGGCCTCTGTCCTATGACAGAAATTCAAAAGATGAAATTCATTCATTTCTTCTAGGAAACATCTTCATGTTGTTGTCTCAAAGTCCAGCGCTTTGCATGGCAGTTTGATCTGTGTGCTTCAGATGTTAGCAGCAATGGCACTTTTAATATCAAGTGACACTGTCTGGTTGTCATCGGTTCTCCTTTTCTAGGGGTCTTTTTATTCCATAGGCACAATGTATTATTTTAATATTTGGAATTCAGGATGGTCTGGGTTTGACATAAGGTACGTGGGGTGTAAGTTCTATGTATCAAATATAATTTATTAATGATTGAATATTTGCTGTTACAAACATTTTGACTTTTTTCCCCAGACTTACTTGTTTCGTAAACATTTGCTTGGTCAAACTTTTTGCCCAAGAATACTTGAGGAAGCAGAAATGCAATGACAGCTACTGAGGGGAAAAATACAGAGTCATAAATATTTTTCAGGCAGTGACTTTAAATCTGCTGCAGCTGTAAGGTTAGAGAGCAGCAGGGCAGTTCTGCTGGCACTCGAAGCCCAGCGCTCAAAGTAGGTGGCTCCAAAGCAGCTCCACCTCGGAGTATCAGGCTGCTGGTAGAACCTCCTTCAAGGCACTGACCAACAAACCTGAGCTGTTTGATGTTAACAGCAGCTTTTCTGTCCTGCCCTCTTTTGCTTTTAGGGTCTGCTTGTGAGTGGCAGGACTTAATGAAGAAATGTAGCATGAATTTCATGGAGAAGTCCTTCCATTTAGCTAAACGGTACTGAGCTGAGAGCGGGAGAACTCACTGCTCCACGAGGGGAGGTCTGTGAACCCGTTGTTAATTAAAAGTATCAGAGCTGAGACAAGGCTTTATATTCTACGTTCCCCCACTCTCCTTCCTTGGTTGCTATTGGGTATTGTGATGACTTTCTCGCTGTCTTAAATGCTCTGTCTGTCCTGTAAGGCCAGACCCGCAATAAAGATGCGGGGTTATTTGCTGTGTGTGTATTCGGTGTATTTGCTATAGCGTCAAGGAAGGCTATTGGTACACGAATGCTTAATAAACCAGTTGTAATAGAAGCACTGCAGTGACGTGTGCCGGTACTGATAGCAGAAAGGCTGGGTTTTCCTCATCCGGGCGCGCACCAGCCGTGCCGGAACAGTGCTGGCGTCTGCCAGGAGGGGGCACGGCTCATCCGAAGGAGCCGAGGCTCTGCTGCCTGCAGCCCGGCCCTCGGGGAGCTGGGGCTGGGCCGTCCTGGGCATTGGCTCGGAGGAAGATCGAGGTGTGTGTCAGTCTAACGTAAGATGTTTGATCCTGAGGGCTAACGTTCCTCGTGGCAGTTTGCCCAGAAAATGTGAAGTGACTGCCATAGAAGGGAAGCCTTAAGATTTGCTGCAAGAGTTTAATTTTCATCCTCCTCTGTTTTAACAGGCTTCCTGGCAGGTCCGATTCATTTACCTTGTGTGGGGTTAACGGCTTGGCAGGTACAGGCATATTAGGAAATGACTCTTAATTATAAGCTATCCTGAAATGCTTAAAAAAAGAAAAAGTGCACAATATTTTCGTGAAGAGACAGCACAGCTAGCCTACTAAATCAAAAGGGATAAAATAATAATTTGCACAGTGAGATATTTTGAAGCTACAGGGGCAGGTAACAAGATTTGAACATCACTGATTCATCTGTGAGTAGAACCAGAGTACACACAGTGAGTTCAGCAAAGAGGCCTGCTGGCGTGTCAGTTAAATCTGTCCAGTAACCAATCCAAACAAGTGCAGTTCTGCTTCCAGTGCCTTTCTTTAGCAGTGGCTCATTCCCTACCAGACAATTCTAGTGGCTAAATAGTACTTCTGGTTTTTATGGCTTCAGAGCACAACCCAATAACACAGGGAGAACTGCATTCTCTGTCTCTATCTCAATTTTAGAGATAACGAACATATTATATGTGTATTTGTATATATAAAACAGGTGATTTAATATACAAAATATGTGACTTTTTGTTTTTCTAATCCTACATCACTTTATCAAAATAGGTATGAACCCCTCATATGGATAGGCTCTCCTCATGCCTAGTCATGGACCAGAACTGTGTTTAGATTTTAAAGATGGATTTATCATTGAATGCTTAATATTATGAAGTTTTTGTGAATGTTGAGATCCAAGTGTAATCTGCCAGTGTAATTAAGCTCAATCCTCCTACATTTACAGAGCAGGACTCAGCTCACCATAGTGAGGTACTGCTGCAGGAGAGTTGGATTAATTTTACCCACAGTGAAGTGTGCAGCAGTTGGGCTTATGTTTAGGACTTGGATTGTAGTGCCTTATGAAAATCTTAAGAGATGTTTGTGGATGATGGCAGTGTATCCTGGAGGACTTCCAAAACAAATGGTTGCAGGAAAAACAGACAGTTTTAGGAGGTGCATCTGAAGTGCAAAATACAGTAAAGACAAGGACTGTCTTAGGTTGTAAAAAAAACAAAAATAAAGATCAGTTTTAGATTGCATCAAGTTAAAATGTAGGACTGTGTGGTTTAGGCTTATTTAAAAATATTGTATGTCCCAAAATCTTCCCAATCTCTGTGCTTCTCACATTGTCATGGAAGCTTATTGAAAATACTGAGAAGATTATAAAGGAAAAAATGAGAGCTCTTGGCTCAGTGTTGTGGAATGGAGGAAGGATGAATCCAAAGACACTTTGCCAGTTTCTCAGTGAGAAACCTCATATCTCGTCGTAAAGGAAATATGCAGAAAATTAATGCCTTCAGGACTCAGAAGTGTTCAGAAGCATTCCCGTGTTTTGTGATTTACAGCTGTGGATTCTGTAATGCTCTGCCTTCCCTTTCAGAAAAGATCTGTGGATGGAAAGATTCAACATTTGAGGATTTCACTGCAAATTGCAATTGCATGGAGTTCAGATAACAGTTGGTGTGCTGTTGTGTAGCATTTGGGCTGTGGATGTTTGCCACCACTGCAGCAGAACGTCTAGATTTGTTATTCAGGATAGGAGCCTGCGTTCCCTCTGTGTGTAACGTTATCCCAACAAAGTAGCACTGTAGTTTTGTGTGTTTTTCTTTGGTGTTTGGTACTGGCCACTGTTAACGTAGCAGTCTGGAGTACTAGAATAGCTGGAATAGTTCAGGCCAGTCTTCTACGCTGAAGTTGAGTTTGTTCCAATTTCTACATATTTTTAGATGCCGTAGCATGAAATTTCATGCCCTCCAAGCTGTGCCCCGAGGGCAGCAGCGCTGGTGTGGCAGTTCCCTTTCCTCCTGTGGTCTGGTGGTGTGAATACAGAGCACAGTTCTGGGTCAGTCCTTTTCTTTAATGGAACTCGCTATCACAGCTTGTTCTTCAAGGTAAATGTTGTCACAGTTTATATGCTTATGCATGAATTTCATACAAATGGGAATTTTTGTGTGTAACAAGAGTCTGCAGCGTAGTACCTGTGTTCCTGGGCAGCCTGTATTAAGAGAGTGGGAGTGAGTGATTCTGAGTAAATTGATATAATAAATGGAAAGGAAAACACAGCATTAGTGACATTTTCAGCTTTGTTCATGTGTTTCTGTATGAAGAGGGTTTCTAATGGTCTGATTTCCTTCTCAGTTGGACTCAGAAGAGCAGTTTTATGTGCAGGAGGAACCAGGTGGACACTTCAGAATGTTACAGTGGATGTAAAGGCTCGGAACTGTGGTGGGGGAATGAGATCTCAAGGTTATGACTGGGTAACTTCTATTACCAGATATTATTCAAGATGAACACTGTGCAGTTTACACTATTTGATTTAATCACCTGCTCTCTAATTAAATGGAAACATAAAATGATTGCATTTCCAACTGAGGGCATTCTTCCATAGGCAAGGAAGAAGTATTCCTCAGCCTGCTAAAATCAGTTTATTTCCATTTCACTGTGATTTCTTGAAAGTCCCACAGATCTGGGTACAGCTTGGCAGTTGTGGTTGCTTCTATTTTACTCTAATTTCCCACTTCTCTGACTGAGTAAGACTGACCGTATTTCATCCTACCCATTCTCACCTCTGCACTTGGTTCTGTATGTGGGTGTTTGACCTCAAGCCCTTACCTGTATGTGGCTGTGGGGGCAAACAGTGGAGGCACACACAGCCCTCCCCAAATAACCACCTGCCCGTGCCTGTTCCTTTTCTGGACAGTGTTCAATCTCATTGTGTGCTGCTGTGTTACATTGCTTTGGGACACAATCTTAATCCGTTGCTTAGAGTTGCAGTTTTCCTATTAGTTAGCCTCTATAGTTTCTGCAATCTAATTCTTTTATAGCCAGTTAACATTGTCTTAATTTCTCAGCAGAATGAGTTGATGCAATCTTGCTCCTTTACATTAATGTATAAATTGAAAAGAATATTATGTACATTAAAATGTAGCTGAATGTAAAGGTATGTAGATGTGGCATAAAATCTTTCTCTTCTAAATTATGCAAGGTTTCATCTTTCCTGTTATAATTTGAAGTATGGTTGTTGATGTAAGCCTGTGTGTTTGGCTGCAACTGTTACTCAAGAAATGAAGTTGAAACCTTCTGGTAGTTGACACAGTGTGCCGACGGCCTGCTGCAGGCTGCTGGAACTCACAGGCATCGAACCTGCAGCAGGCTGCTACTACAACTAGTCCATTTGCACAGGACTTTGGAAATTACTGTGAAGGTGTGGGAATGCATCCGCTTGTGTGTGCAGGAAATCCTGTATCATTGATACATTCCTTTATCTACGGGTTTTGAATTTTAATGAAAAGTTTTCAATTTTCTTTTAAGCTACTTTGGCTCTTAGGAGTATATCTAAGGCTTGAAGAATAGGAACATGGGTATTAAAGTAAAAAAAAAATATATATATATTTTCAATTCCATGTTTTGCTGTGTATTTTGCATTTGACTGTTATGATTTCTGGTGGTAACTTCCCTTTACCTTGTCAGATACATTGTCTGTGGTTGAAAAAGCTGCTCAAATACAAAACATTGGTGTTGTGATGTTAATGGTGAGTTCATTCTGGTGATTGGATGCTTAAAAAAAGTTCTGCTGCTTCTGTTTTAGGATTTTTGGGTGATGGGAGCCAAGTATGCGTGTTCCTTGATTTGGGAAAGCAGTCATGGCCAAACCTTTGTGACTGTATTTGAACATCACCTCTCAAACATTGAGTTATCACAGTGCTACTACAAGAATCTGCAGCACTTGTCAAAGCAGTGCATTAAGCCTGAATGGTCCTGCTTATGCCTTAAATTCTCAATTAACTCGATTAACCTGCCTAGTCATGACTGTGGGTAGAAACTATGCTGGAAAGAGAAACAGACAAAAACCATAGGGGTGTTTAGGTAGGTAACCATAGGTAGAGTGAAGTGTGCCCTGTAATGTCATGCTCTCTTAGATGCAGTGAGAATAATATATGATTGGTTTTTTTACAAAAAAATTAAATCCATTTAAAGTCTTGGCAGAGCACAGTGTCCAGCAGCATGGCCATTGCTGTGATTCCATTCAGCATAATATATGCAAACCAGGCAGTTTTGCTAAATTTCAGCAATAAAACTTGTGTTCCTGCAGCCAAGTCAGTCATTGGACTCTTCATTGGAGTGAGTGTTTCCGTGACAATTGGATGGAGCTTATGATCGACGCACAATTAAAAGCTGCCCTTCAGAAGTGTAAACCACAGACCTAAGGAAAGCTCAATGGTATTCTTCAGCAACTTTAATAAAAGGATGCGACTGTGAATTGTACCAGCAAAGACAGTGCGATTTACAGGTCTCAACACCAGTGAATGCAGTGGAGTGCTGTTTAGGTTGATTCTGGCCTTAGCCCTAGGTTTTGATTCCTCCTGAATGCGAGCTTTTAATCTGTTAACAGTTTAAGCTTTCATGGGATTTTTGATTTCTTTTTATTAACATCTATCCTGAAGTTGTGCAGAACCAGATGGACGATCTGTTTTCTCATTGCCTTTGTGTGGAACTTGTGTGTGGTTGGCAGTTGGGAAGATTGCTAGGTTTTGTAATACAAAGATTATGCATGTAACAGCTTCAAGAAAATGCACAGCACAAAGCTATAGCTTTTCCAAAATTTATGGACAACAGTGTTCAAACTCCAGTGCTATCCGTTGAACTTTGTTAATAACATAGTTTCAGTGGAGGATGGAGGCTCTTGGTGTTTGGACAGATGGAAAAAGCTGTCTGCCTTTCTGAGGGCTGGTGAGTAAGAGCCACAGGAGGGCTGGAGGGAACGGCAGCTGGTTGGGTTTTGTCATGGGGCTGTATTAACATCGTATGGGCAGCTTAGTGCTCAGCAGCTGTGTGAAGTTCTGTCGGCCTACTAAGGATGATTATCTCTTTCTGGTAGCAAGCAAAACATTGTTCTTTCATTACAATAATTCTACAGTTACAGACAGATAGATTTGTGTGCAACGTTGCAGGGCTGATACAGTATCGTCTCCCTTACAGTGTTTGTAGATCTGTTTAATATCTATGTGTTTTCATAGAAACACCTACAACCTGTGTGGTGCTGTTGTGGCTGGAAATCAAAATATCTTGCTTATTTTCAAGGTACCTTCAGGACATGTATTATTTTCTAGTAATTAACGAGTCAAGCTGAGGATTTCTGAGTCTAGAATATTGGCCTCAGCTTTTTCACTGCTTTTTTAATGCCGCAGAAACTGGAGATGTCACTGAATCATTCAGTAGGAATAATATAATTAGAGAGGAGCAATGTAGCATCTCAGCAGTGCTGGTCTGCCACAGCCTTCCACTGATGGAGGCAGACTGGGAGCTGGCGTCTGAATTCCCCCTGAGCTGCTGTGGCTCTGTAGTGTCTGCAGTCACTTACTTTGGAAGGCGTGCATTCAGACTAACAGCAGATGTGCAGCCACACTCTCTCTGAAATCTGAAGACTATAAACATTTAAGATGCAGATAAGACTCGTGTGGTAGAGCTATTGCTTTTGTATTTTTGACAGTCATGCCTGTTCCTCAGTTTTATCACATTTGCGGTTTTTTAGGAGAAAGCTGTCCAGGCTGGCAGAGCTAGAATGAGACCTGCCAGCTTTTCTTCCTGCTTTGTGGCTACCTGTGCTGTCTTGCTCTCCTTTCTGCCTGCGTTCTGGTGAGTGGAGGGCGAGTTTGAACTGTGAGCAGTGTGCTTTGACAAGAGTTCTGCAAGTCTCAGCATCTTGATGGCATCTGAGCTCAGGAAGCTCGAGTGCATTGTGCATCCGCGTTTTAAAATGCATAATGTGCTCATTTGTCCTTCTGGCTTCTGTTCTTACTTTATTTCTCTTTGTTTTGGGAGTAAAACCAGCAGCATGATTCATGTTTTTGCAAATTGTTCATCTGTTTATTTCTATATTAATGATGTATTAATTACATTAAATACATATTATGTATTTCTTTGTCGTTTTAGACATAGTGTTTGCCTTCTTCTGACCTTACTCCTTGTTTCCCTGCTTCTGTGTATGTTTTTCTCCTTATTTTCCCTCTGCCAAGGAACAAAAAAGTTCTCTGCAGTCTCTAAATCATGTATCAAAAACATTAATTTCAGATGTCTGTTATTACTTCCATGCCTTCTAATATTTATGTGAGCAAGCTATCACAGCAGCCATAAGACAAGTATCCTGAGAGGGAGAAACGTAATTATTCAGGCACTGACACTCCTGGTCGTAGCTCCGAAGACGTTTTGGCAGTGCTTACACAGCCAGTTTGCACTTGGCACTACTGCTGCTGTTTACCCTGGAAGTGTTCATCTCCCAAGTGCCTTTTTCTGCCTGTTCTTGCGCTCTTCCCACTCCAATTTATTTGGTGTCAGCACGTTTCATCGCGAGGTTTTCTAGCGTGTGCCATACTCTTCCATTTTGCTGCCACCGTATTTAGTGGGTTAGTGACCTTTCAGAGACATCTTCCATCTCTTGTTTATGGCTCCACTTTTAACAAAATGCATTATTTGGGACTCTAAGGTCAAGCTGTCACTGAACTAGATTAACTGCTTTATGCTACCAAATTTCCAGTGGTCAGTCTGCCCTCTCCTTCCTCTTCTTCTTTTCTACTGGCTTGTGCTTTCCCTGGATGTTTCTTGTCTGGGTTTTCTCTAGCATTCCACACCACAGTATTTCTTAGAAAAAGCAACATTTCTTAGAAAAACTGTTCTCAAGGATTGCCAGCGCTTTAGGAATATGATTTAGCTTGATCTCCTTTCACTGACCTTAATGATAAATATAAAACTGTGTGAGCATTAGGAAATCGCTTCCATTTCTTTACAGCAGGATCATAGTAAATTTTTCTATGTTGGCAGAGGGAAAGCAGTACATGAAAAGAAATGAGAGCAGTCATAAAAATGGAAATAGTACAGCAAAGCAAGTAACTCTGCTCAAGTAATGCCAGGATAACCAGATTCCTCCTGCTGTTACCCCTTAGCCTTTTTAAAGTAAGAGCCAGAACCCTTCTTTAGCGTTTAAAACCAAGGTAATACCCAACAAACTGTTATGACTCCACTATTCCTAAACCTATTGAGCTGAAAGCACCGGGGAACAAGATATGTTAATAAATGTGCTTAGCGTGCACCAGCTAACATGAAATTATAGGTAGTAGCATAATCTTTTTGTGAATATGGAGACACGCATTTCTGCGAGTTAAGATCACCTTTTAGCTGCTTTTTCTTTTCCTGGAAATTGGGAAAAAACCTGAATCTCTGTTGACAGAATATCTGGTAACTTCCTTTGTTCAGAACTGAGACCTTGCTGGCTCAGTTGCCAGCCTGGGAGATGTTTCAGCCACTGGCAGCCGGAGCAGCATTGCTCAGCTGCTAGAAGGATGCCTGATGGACCCAGAGACATCTGATGTTGGCTGCAGAGTGCTTCTGGTTCTTGTAATCATAATGAAATTGTGCACACCTACCTCTCCTTCAGCTCCTGGATGCCTGGTAGTGGTATGACCTGCTGTCAGCAGAATCTTGATAGGAGGATTGTGAACTTTAAATGCCGATAGCAACGTATAATTCATGGCTACCTGGTGGATTTTGCAAATCTCTTGTTTGCTATCTGTACAATGTGATGGAAAGCAAATCTTGGAAATGCTGCCCTTCATAGATCTGTATGCAGAATTTGCAGTTTTAATGTAACTTTTATGTTCAGTAGATAATCCTGGTCTTACAGGAAATGCTGTCTGGGCTGCTTATAAACACTAATGTACATTTCCTTCAGCAGAGGGTTAGGGTGTAAGGGCCACTTGCTCTTCTCATACTACCTTGTAATGGTCCCCTTCTATTCTGCATTTGTCAAGTTTTCTTTGTCGATAAAGATGGTGCATTCAAACTGCAGGAGATAGGTGCAGGTAGGTTGCTGAAGTTAGCTCAGCCATCGTTATCCTAACAAATAATTTACTTCACTGTTCTGCATGTAATGACTTCAGTGGTGTTTTCTGGCTTGTGGTGTGTCTTCAGTTCTGACATTTAGAAAAGCCATGGATCAGATCTGTGACATGTCTGTAGTGGTACGTGGGCTTTTTATCTCTTTTGCAGTACTTATATACCACTTACTGGCAGTAACTGTTATTACCCAGAGCATCTATTTTGAAAGGTCTGTGTGTCTATCCATGTTGACTGAGCTGTTAGGAGGCTTTTTCTGATGTTCTGGGCGTTTTGACACTGCTGTCCGAACTTTGTGTTTTTATCAGCTGATTTTGTTAATGGTTGCTTGTTTGATGTCGATCCACTGATTTACATTATAACTAAGAATGAGTAGGAGTTTATAAAGGAACTCCAAGTGCATATGTGACACAGAAAATGCTTTTCAAAATGAATTTCTAAAGATAATTGAAGGCAAATATTGGAATATCAAACAGCTGGTCGTTCATCTCTTGGTGGAATGTCGTAGACTGAGAGCTCAGTTTCACTGCTGTTAAGCATGGTGTGGTAGCTGTGTTTGTACCACATCCTTCAGTGTGGAGCTCGTGCTTCCCACGGGTGTCTGATACACAGTGATGCAGTTGTGACAGACGCTGTGCCCGCACAGAGCCGTGCAGTGGAGGCACCTGATGGCTCCTGTCTGGCAATTGCTGTGAACGCAGCGCTGTGTTGTCACAATTGTCTGCTTTTCCCAGAGAAACGGAACAGCAATTTGGCGAAGGAGAATGGAAGGTGAAGGGAGAAGGAGATTCGGTAGGAAATTCCTTCTGCTCGTTCCCTTGTGTTGTTTAAGAGAAGCAGTTCACAGCAGGGGTAGAATACAGTGTGAGGAATACAGCTCAACTCTGCCTGTGCTCCCAGTGATTTAACTGTGACAAAGTCCTTGCTGAGGCAAACACACAGCTGGAGGCATGGGCTGCTGGTAGTCAATACAGACAAGACACTGACAGACTTCACTTTAGACCAAGTGAGTTCTTTTCCGCTGGCCTCATTTCCATCTGTGTAATTCTGTTGTTAATCAAAATTGTGCTGCCTGCATAATTATTAGTGTAAATAAGGGAAATATTACATTCTGGGCTGTTTGAGTGCAGTGAGGGTGGGAGCAACGATTCTGCAGGCAGTTGTTCTATTCCCACGTAACCCATGTCAACCACATATTAGTTGTTACAGTGCCAGAAAAGCCAGAGAGAAGCTCAACGGACAGAAGGATCTGGAGATAGAGGCTTCTGCTGGCAAGGTGTTGCAATACCTGCTTACAAAGCAGTGTCCAACTGAACTGAGAAGTAGCCTGCTTGTCCGGCCGCGTCACACTGTCATGTCTCTCATCTCTTCTACCTGCCTCACATGTAGCAGTTTAATTGTATCTGTGCACAGGAGAGGAATCTGCTCAGGAGCAGAGAATGCCTTTCATGGGTGGTTTTGTGCAAACTGTATGGCAGGGAGCAACCTGTGCAGTTTCCCATTCTTTGCCTGTCCAGAGGGTGCATCTGAAGCTCAAACTAAAAAAAAAAAAAAAAGTCTTAAAGTGTTGAGTTCTTTCTGGTGAATTTCTCCCTGCCCTGATTTCTCATATTGTATCTTCTAGCAGTAGGAAATGTCAAGCAGTATGGGATGTATTTGTGTCCACAGTTGACATTTTTAGAGTCAACTAGATGGCATTTAGGCCTGAATGACTGAAAATGCTGTGATGTGTGCTAATGGAGGAAACATTTTTTGCTATGAATCAGTGGCAAATTAAATGTTCTTTGATTTAAGTTCTATGTTTGGAATTATTTGATACACGGAATTTGCTACCGGGACAGAAATCAAGAGGGTTGGAAGGGCTCCTTAGCCAAAGAATGTTTCCTATCGAGCTTACTTTCTGTACTCCAGTTGTATGGGATCTCTGAGGGTCTCAGGTGATGGTGGGACAGATGCCTGAAGTAACACAGGAGTCTTGCATGCCTGCATGACTCAGGGAATAGAAATCAAGTAAAGACAAAACTAACAGATTTCCCCTTTACAATGTGAACAGTATTTGTTATATAAATATAATCCTCTCTTTCCATTTTCCCCAGATTTAATGTCTTTTTTCCTTTCTTTGTTTCTCTGACAGAATTATCATCAAATCAAGGCAGAATTCCTGTTGTAAGGCCTCTGCAAGAGAAGAACACTGTAAAAGGTATTGTTTCTTCAGTTGCTTACCAGGTGTCTCTTTAGTAGTTTGCTACTTTGTTTCTGTGTATGTTAAGATATTACACTTTGTTTTTTGTTTTGTTTTTACACCTCTTGGAAATGCATCAGTTTGTAGAATATTGAAGGCCAACTAAAATTGATTTTCAAATAGTGGTAGGATGGCAAGTATTAAAAACGTGGTACCTAAACTCTATGTGCCACCAGGCCACAAACAGAAGGACCTTCAAGTGCAGCACTTGAAAGGCTTTGAGGCCAAGGTGCACAACTGTTTCTGCTATTTTAGAAAATAATCGAATGCACAGATTTCTACTGCCTCTGCTGTCAGTATTTTTTCCATGTCTGGTACCAGAGTGTTCAGTTGTAACTGCTGGATTTCTTGTCATGAATTAGAGAACAGAAAGAAAATCTCTCCTTATTCAGCATGCCACTGAGGAAGTTATCTGTACCACTTCTTCCTGTGACTGATTGGTTTTAAGGCTCTCTGGTTCTTCTTTGCTGTGATGGAATAGAATCTAGTGATAAAGGTGTTTGGAATCTAAGTGTTTAGAAAACTAGGATATGTCTGTAATTAGGGTTGTCTTGTGAGACTTGAATTCATCTTCTGGGAAATAGATATTACATTACCTTTAATCTTCTCTTTGTCTCAGAAACTCATTTTCATTTTGCTTGGATGCCAACAGCAAAAGCATGAAGTTTCCTTTTGTTGTTCTGAACTGCAGATTCTAGAGGAGCATCAGCACAATAGTAGTAGTCTAAATGGAGTCTATATAAAGTCTTATGTTGAGGTAAATTTGGAGCAGGTCTTATAGACAGGAAAGAGGGAAATCCCTTGAGGTTCAGTTTAGTTGTTAATATGTTGGTGATAGCAAGGTTGTGGTGACTCTGCAGCCTTTGAGCAAAGCTGAAGAGAGACATCCAGCACCTCTGCACTGTGCTGGCAGCTGTGGGGCTGCTGACTGATAGCAAATTGCTTGGCTCTGTCTTCTGGGCTACTACTGGAAGAAGCACACACTTGTGTTTTTTCTTAGTGATGTGGGAGACTGTCAAATTATTGTAGCTGAAGTTTTTCTGAAAGAGAAAGTGTGCTGGGAGACAGGCCTGTCAGGGAAAACTTGAGATGTTCAAATGTTGGTAGTTATAAACAAATGTGTTTTTCTTAAAGTAAAACTTGTATAGTAAATAGTCAAATCTTAATTTGAATTTAATGTTAATTTAAATTGTTACTTGCAGTGGTGTCAAAAATCTTTATCGATAAACAGATGAATGTAACAAACGCTATGCACTTCTATTCCATGCAAGTGAAAGCACTACATGAGTACAGAACACTAGAATGTGCACAATCAGTTGGGTTACTATGGCTTCTTGATTTACCCAGTGATACGAACAAGTCATGTGCTGAACATTATTCTCTGAAGGCTATTTTGGCTGCTAGTATAACCCTGAAGAAGACAACATGCTTGGCTGATAGAACAGAAAATACTTCTGGGTGACACAAGATTCCTACTCTGAAGATGAAACAATGCCTTGCACCTGAATGCAGAGGAGTAAATGGGCAGTTCTGATGGCATTGTTTCTGCCCTCAGACAGCAAGGCTCTGGAGGGGATGTTTTGCAATGTGTAACAACAGCTGTTTTGCTGGCAGTGTTAGAGATCTTACTTGCCAAAATCCACCATATGGAATGGTGAGTTTCTTTGAGACTGTCATTAAAATGTATCTGTTTTTCCTGCCCTTAAATGTTTATGCATTAACTGAATGACCATTCATGACACAAGATGAGCTCAGTACTTCTATTTTGTTCAGATATTATTTATCAGTTCTCAGATGCATGCCTGTCTTGTAGCTCTACAACAGCTGTGGTGTTAACCATGACAAACTTGCATTTCATCCTAAACTTATGAGGGTAAAATGAACTCGATTGCATTTTAAATTTACAGATGCTGAGACAGCAGAGGGTCTATCTGAGCCATCTTTATCTGCACATACGACTGCAGAAAGCAGATCTATAGTTCTGCTCTGAGTAGGTTTCACATTGTGCCTCAGGCTTCCATATTCAGCTTGGTAGAAAAAAAACACTTGATTTAGAATAAGACAGATGTTACTGGAGAGAATTAAGAGCTAGTGGGCCTCATTCTGTTCCATCCCTCTTTGTATTGCTTTAATCTCCTTTTCATTGATACTTGTCCTGATCTAAAGCAATGTGGGGTCTAAATCTGGCTGGTTTTGAAGAGGTTGAAATACCTCATTAATGAGTGAGTAATGCAGTAGGACTGATTGGTAAGCAGCTAATAAAATTCATTTGATGTAGTGGCTTCAAGAATTAAGCATGAATGTTGCCACTTGATCCTTCCTGTCTGTACCAATATCTTCAGTTTCCTTCTGGGTGACGCAGAAGCCGCACAACCCACCAGACATGGCAGTGAGAGTTAAGCAAGATGCATGTTCAGAAGGAAGGCGGGAGAGGTTTGCTCTTTGTTTTCCTCCTGAACGCCATAGGAAAACCACAGGAAAGATGCTTGCTTTAAACATGAGTTGTGATTATTTTGTTCCCTAGCAATGACAGATTGTTTATTGGAGTAAAATGCTAAGTGTTTGATTCAGGTGGGTTAAAAGATCTGTTTCCTCTTGATGCATTTATTTGCGTTAATCTTAAAAGCACTAATGGGAAATGTCTTCATAAACCTTGAGACTGGAGCCCTGTATTACTGAACATTGGTTATTACCCAGGAATGTAGCTGTGCAGTTCTATTAGCCTTTCTTCTACTGTAATCTACAGATCTCATTTAGCTGCTTGCAGCCCTGTTCTGAAACATGAAAGGAAGGAAATCTCTCAGTAGCCTGAAATCAAATTATCTCTGTTAATCTGCATGTAGGACACCCAAGCCCACATTTTAAAGGAAAATAGTTCCTAAGTGAAGCTGCACAGAGTGCTTTGGATGTAAGACTTATCTGTTTGGGAGCGGTTTTTGTGGCTTTGGCCTTTTTTTCTTTTTTTAATTCAGAGCACTATTTATAACATCAGTTAACTCCTCCTGCTTGGGATAAGTCATTTGGCACATCTGTTGCTGAGCTTTAAGTGCTCACCGCTTTGTGGGGTCACGTTTAATTTTTCCTCCCAACTGCAATGAGGGGCCGTTTCCCGGTGTCAGCTGCCTGCAGCGTGCTGCCTGCTGCCACTGCTGCTGGAGCACTTGGGGGAGAGAAAGCAGGCTGCTGTTCAGCTGAACCGCAGAACAACCTGATGGTTGTTGCTTTGCCATTTTGTTATTTTGTCTGTGTTAGAAGATACCACCACAATATCCTCTGTGAAATGATGATCACAACCATCTGTAGGATTTTCCAGCCTTACTGTAGTATTTCAGTTGTTCCATTTTATCAGTGAGGAGAACTGGTCTGGCTACGGGAGATGCTGCCTAGCGCTGCCTCTGTTCTTGCACTTCAGAAGATGGAGATGCAAGGGCTGTAAACATGGCAGTTCTCAGCTGTAGGCAGCATGCAGACGCTCCGGGTTGTGTTGCTTTCTGTAGCCTTTCTCTCATAATGGTAACACTTTTACCAAAGTACACCTGGAGGCTAGGAAAAATAAGGGTAGGGTTGTATTGTATAGTGAAATCTTTTAAGTATTCTGTGTTTAAAAAAAAAAATAATAAAGTTCATAATGTAGTTGCAGTTTGTTCATGTGATTGACTTACCTATGGCCAAACATGACTTTGCATGAATGGAGACAAGCCTTAAAATGCTAAAGTAAGGACTGGAGAGTGAAGTTATGAAATGCACTGCTTTTGATTTAGATACCTCCTCTTCTTTGAAATAGCCCTGTTCTGACAATAGACCTATTGATTTTTAGTGGCATTGCTTGCAGTATAGCCCAGCAAGGCAGTACAGCATGGTAAGGAAGTCTTTCTGTTGAAAATGAGATGGACCAGGTCTGTCAGTGTTGTCCAGTGCAGGTAGCAGTGCTAGTGCACTGGTAGTTACTGCGACACCTGGAATCTTGCATTCATGTAAGCTGCACTGCTGGAGAGTTTTGTTCTGGCTGTGTGGAAGGCAGTACTTAGTAAAATGGCAATCTTCTACTGAAATTTCCTGCTTTCTGGTGGAGCTTTCTGCTAGGTTAAAGTTGATGCAGACAGGTGCAGGTTGGTTCTGCTCAGTGTGGAGGGCCGGGCAAACGCCACGGCAGTGGGAGTTGGGCTGCGGTCAGGGCAGAGCTACAGCTCATAGCTATAGCTTCTGCCAACAGCAGCTGTGAGAATACTTTGAAACCTGAATATACATGAATCAGAAAGGGGCCACAAAGTGCAATCCATTTTTTAAGTAGAGCTGCTTATTGATTTCAGCAAGGGAGACCTTTGAAAAATCAATGACATGCAGCTGTTTTAGGATGCGTTGGCATGTGCTATAGGGTGTTAAAGTGATTGGCCTGTGAACTAATCAGGCCAGTAGCAATCATACTTGCAGAATTTCAAGCCACAAAGAAAATGAGTCAGAGGTTTGAGAAGTAGCAGATACGCTATTTGTGTTACAGGGTTGGCTTCTTGATATGGGGGAATAAAGTGCTGTTTCCCAAATGGTACCCGAGTAAAGTAGATAAATGGAAATTAAGTTCTGCAAACCAGTGATTCTTTTAATGATGGCAATGAAAAAAATGAATGATGCCTGTGTTGTCGTGGTCCTGACTGAGTTTGGTGGAATTAGCACTCAGTGAGGTGGAACAATAGCAGGGGATTTGAGCTGTCACATTCATGTTCTGCAGATTTGTACCAAAGTCCGAATGCAGCCATCTCTGCATTGTCCCATCTTTTGATATGTATGTGATTTTAAAAAAAAAACTGCTTCACCTAAATGCTCGTGAAAGTGTGGGGGGAGGAGGCATTTGTGCAGAGAACTTGCAGTGCACAGTGTGAACTCACAGTGCATCGCATACTCCATTAAACCTTAGGGTGGACACTCAGTGAGCGAACACAGCACCACTTTGCTGTGCTATTTTATGCTTAATTAACACCAACGCTGATCTTCAGGGGAAGTGTGGCATAACGAATGCTCTGTGATTGAAGAATTAAGCTTACTCGGTGCAGACAAGTTCTTAGGGCTGGAGGAGCAAGGGCTGTGCTTCAGCAAGGCGCTGTCATGCTCTTCTGGTCTATAAATGATAAATTTCAGAATGAAATGGAACTTTGGGGTAGAACTACTCATAAGCTAAAACTTTTCCTTCATATTGAAATGTCTTTACAAGGGTGATTTTTGTATAATGCTCTTCTGAATTATTTATGCTATTATATGCATGTAGTTATAGAGGTGTTTTGTATTCTCTAATTTATTTTTCTCTCCCTTTGGGAGCATGCTGTAGCAATAGAAGTGTATCTTACTAGGGAGACAGAATGACAGTATAATTAAAGCTATGTGGGCCTGCTGTGTCATCAAGCCCTGAAAACACTGCATGGGATTTTAGAAGAAAATCCAGAAGAATTTGATGTAATGTGTTGCTATGAAGTGAGGAGTCATTTTCCAAGTCCATAGAAAGACCCTGGTTGGTGTCATTTAAATGTGCACAGGTGAATCAGGGGAGATGAGCTACAAGGTCTGTATTTAAGTGGCACATTAAGGTGGAAGTCTCAGTGCAGATTTCTGCTGACAGTGGTAGGCATTGGTACAATTGTAGAATTAGCTTTGTTCTTGCAAACTGAGCTTGTGATCCAAAATGCACCTTTGCCAGCAGGTTTATATCTGTTCTGGGAGGACTTTGTTCAGTGCACTTCTTTCTGCGTGGGATTAAGTACAGGTGTGATGATGCAAGAAGTGCTTTGAATTAGTATAGTTTTTATATATGTATCCTCCATTTCCATATATTTAAATATATATTAGTATATATGATATACTATCTATAACATAATACAACATTTATATATTTCAGTGTATGTAAGTATATATATACATGTGCTTAAATATATATATACTTATATTTAAGTACTACTTAAAAGCTGTGTAGAACCTCTATATAGCTCCTAGAAGAGCACAGTGCATGCAGTGATGTATGTATATGTGGTTCTGTGCGTGTTGCCAAGCCCAGAGTGTAGTTTGTTCTGTAACTCTGCAGTTTGTTTCTGTGAAATGATTCCTGCTGGATGTCTGGATGAAATCTTGTACTGATGTAGTGCTCAAATATTTTATGCAGACCTTTTTCTGCAGTGATAGAACTGGCAAGCTGTAGCGTTCATTGCTGTGCTTTTTAAGATCCAAAGTTCCTTCTTAGTTCTGCATTTCCTCTCCTCTTGCCTTCTCCCTAGTGGAAGCCTTGTCTCACAGACTGCTTCTGTCCTAACAATTAAAAAAAAGCCCTGACCAGCTTTTTTGTTTCTTTTGATGCCAACACAGCGTGTCTGTCTGTGCCTATGAGAGAACTATACTGAAATAGCCTTCTTTGTGAATTCCTCATTGCTATTCATTGGTGGAGATTGTCACGTAAGGGTCAAATTAGAGCTCCCTCAACCAGAGCAGCAGCAGCAGGAGAGCCGCGCTCAAGACAAATCTCACCGTAAGGTCTGAGAAGCAGTTTATTTGGAATTTGTTTTTGCAAAGTATTGCTCTTTTGTCTGTAGAAACTGAGTTATGCTTAATTTATTCCTCCTGGTCATTTACTTCAGGTTAGTGTTTCTCTCACTCTGCCTCCTTGCTTTCATGTTTGGGCATACCCTCACCACTGTTATTCTATCTAGTAAGTTCTGAGCACAGCATTTACTTCCTTTAGTTTAAGGAAAATGAGTTGTTGCTCTTTCACATGGCAATTCCTTGCCCTTTGAGACCGAATCAATGCAATGAAAGGATCCTATTTCTGGTGATTTGGCAGAAAGATATGAAATGGTGTTTATGCTGGCTTCAGGAAGGCAGACGGTACCTGGTCAAGCATGAAATCTGCTGGGGCAAAATTACTCTTTGAAAGTGTTCTGAAATATTTGGACCAGAAAAAGAAAGTTTGTACTGGCTCTGTACTTCGTGCCGTGTGGTTGCTGCATGTCTGCAGGGTTGTAGCTTAAAACTGGATATGCTGCTTCATGGAACCATGCCTTTGTGAAATGGATTCTATTCTCTACGTTATCCAGCAAAAACAGGTACTGTATTTGCAACCAGTGACCCAGAGAAGTGTGGTGCTTAATGTTTTATGACTAAACAGGTCAGAGATTTACCAAGTTAAATAAAAGACCTAACATCCAAGAGCCTACTTTCACTTGGTTTTCCTGTAGGATTGCTTACAAACAGGCTAAAGAAAGTGACTTCAAACTATTGTGCTGCATGCATTTTTTAGAAAGAAATCTACCCTCTGATTGGTATCCATGAAACAATCCTGCGCTGTTTGGGGGCTCATACATCAAAAACGAGGCCCAAGTTGTGTGCCTAGATAATTGCTGTTAATTAAAGGGTGTCAAGTTAGATTTCTATGTTGTAAAATGTTTGGCTACAACATCCAGTTCTGTAATGTTCAAACTCGGTGCTCCAGTTTAGTCTGCCCCAGTTCAGCAGACTCTCAGGAATTGCAGGTATTGACTCTGATAACAGATCACAAACCTTTTTTGATATTATTTTGTAGTCTACAGCAGTCTCAAGATTGCCTCCTTTGAATGTTGTTTCTTTCTTTTTCTTCCATGTTAGGAGCAAAACAGCATTATAAATAATTTATACAACATGCTAAGGAGAACCTGGGAAGTGACTGTATGCAGAAGAGACTGTAATACCTTATTAACCAACTCTTTCTTCTTTCCTCTCTTCTAGCTGGTTCTGCTTGAGGCTGCTGCCCTACTTTGTCACTACTTTCCTATTCTTAGCGAGTGATGTCACAACATCTCTGACATTCAGACCCCAGTAATTCACTAGGTGTGTATCTTGCTTGGTTTTCTCTGCATGCTTTGTGATACGGCATGGGTGATAACAGTCATTTTGTGCTGCTCATCTCTTGCAGCACTTCAGGGTGAAAACATAATTAGCATGCGCTATGCTTCAGTTTCACAAATTATTTTAGTCCCACTTTTGCTTTTAAGCTGATGTTTTTCCTCCGTGTAGAAGCACATAGCAACTGTTTCCATGCATGCTTTCATGTTTGCTACTACAGCTGTCAATTTGCTGTACATACAGGCTTCTTGTTGCTCATCATAGTACCATTTCTTGCTAGCAGGACTTAGCGGACTTAGACTGGGCTGTCCTGTGCAATAGCAATGCTCAGTATTTGGACTATTGGAGCTGAGACATTTCCTGTGTGCCTTGAGAGGCACTTCCCTTTCCCCAGGAGAAGGTTCTGCAATGCTCTGGTGGGCTGCTCTCTTCAGGCTCAGCTCACTATAGTATGCAGTTGCTTTAGAAAGGCAGAGCATTCTGAGTATCCCAATTCTGGGATTTGAGGTTCTCAAGGACTGTTCAGTTTAGAAGCACAAATATCAGAGAAACTGATACCTCTATTTCAAGGGCTCTTTGACAGTTATTGACCATCAGCTACATTCTGTATTACCAAAATTAGTGTGCAGAGGACCAAGTGACCCAGGGCGTGCCAGTAGCTCCAGGATCCTTCAAACTCGAGCGTGAGCTGGGGCATTAGCAGTGTACAGGCTCCCCATCTTTTGCGTCTTTGCACAGGGATGATTTTCATCCCTTTTGAACACTTAAGCTGTATTGACCTATAGGTGGTCATTTGATGCATTAGTTCTTCACATGAACAGTCAAAAAAAATTAAAATAGATCCTCTTACTTGGCTTCAACTCTAACACAGCACAGTAATGTATTTAGAGTCACATAGGCGGGTGGGAGAGGATTTGCTGCTGTCAGCGTAGCCTTTGACACCTCACAGGAAAGTGTTTGCTGTTTTTAGAAGTGCAGCCTAAGGAATATACTTTACCTGGCTGCTATAGGTCTAATATTTTCATTTAGTCATAGGCTCTTCAGTGCACTTTAATTTAGTCACAAATTGCAGCAAATTGCTAGTGGCGGCCTGAGTAACTCATGAGTCAGTACTTCTGTTTTCCTCCTCTAGTCTGTAGTCTAGACTGCTGATAATGTAAATTGTTGAAACCCTGAGTAAATAACTGGGAGTGCAATCAACAGCAAACAAGTATTTATCTGCTAATAAATCATTTGAAATGCAGAAGCCAGTCTTTGTCCAATTGTTCTTAAAAGGCAGTTACTGGTCCTGCTGCTGTTTCTGCATAGCAATTAGGAATTTTATGGTCACTAATTGTACGTCTGAAAATATATGTTTATTTTCAGCCTTATGTCTTTCTTTGTGCAGAGAAAAGAAGCACCACATTTACTGTTGGAAGGAGGTTACTGTTTCATTTTCTGCATGGAGATCTCTGTAGCTCTCAAGAGATTTGTACTGTTCAGAGAACCCAAGTTTCTAGGATCTCTCTCTCGTGTGGCATCAAGTTCTTACAGCTCATTAGGAATTTTCAGAATGGGGTCTCTGTCACGTTCTCTGAATGTGACTTGAAAGTTATACATTAGCTAAGCCATCAGAATTAGCTTCAGTCATTCAAGCTGTTACTGCTTCAGAATCCGTAGTAGAGGAGATGCTTCAGTTTCACATGCTGCTCTTGCTAATGCCTTTCCTCAGAACAGAAACTTTCAATATGTATTTTAAAGGGAGTGTGTTTTGTGAATTTAGTTACTGTAGTTGACATCTTGTATTCTTCTCACAGTCCTAATGGTTCATGTTTTGAATTCAGTCCATAGACCTATCCAGCTCACAGGGCTTCCAAAAGAGAACAGCTATCTCATATCATGGTCACATGTGAGGAAAAAGTGGTTTTAGCTGCAGGCAACAAACTCGCTGTGTAATCTGAAGGTCCTACAAAGGAAACTTGCAGTTATATGTTCTCAGGTGAGGCTCAGGTATTTTTTAAGTAGAGAGTCTTTTAAATCCTTGAAATGAAGCTTAATCTGAGGCTGAATAATTTTTAGTGCTTTTTTATTTTTAAGATGGAACTCTTGTCTCCATGAAGAAATGCGGTAAATTGTTACAGCATATTTGATGAGCTCTACAGTGATTACTTTCCACTAGAGCTCAGTTCTGACCTTTTCCTGATGAAAAACCTGGAGGAATGCTTAGGACTCTTATAGTTTGATTCTGCTTCCTTCTGTTACGTGTATGTGGGCTTAGCTGCATGACACATAAGCCCGTTGTTTAACTTAGGACAGAAAAGTTTCATCCCACGTTGGATTTCTGAGTTTCATCTCAACATCCAGGATGAATACATCCAGGATAAAACTCCTGAGGAATCTGTGAGCATGTCTGCACTGCTGGGAGGCAAAGCTGGCTCCATCTGTGCAAAGCAGGGAAGCACAGAAGTTGATATTTGCAAGTTGGCTGCACATCAGACAGCTTAGGTCCAGAAAGCATGGCTGTAGTTATGTGTAAGCTGTGCTGGGGCTAAATCTTGCTGAGCTGTAGCAGGTGAGTCCTGCAGTACTGTCCTGCCTTGCATGGACTTCCTGCAAGTTCACTGTTCTGTTGGATGGTTGACAGCATGGTCTATGTTTGACCAGTGTGTGGCATCTGGAAACCCTTTGGTTTTTGGTTTTCCTTCAGGATATCAACAGGATTTAAATCCAATGCATAAGTAAGAACAGTCTTTCTGTTAAATTACACTTTTGCTTACTGAGCTGAAAGCATGAGAAACTGAAATCATGATGGCAAACATTGTAAAATTAATACATATTAGTCCTTACGCTTTCCAACACTCGGATTCCTTTCAAAAGCAACTTTTTAGGAGCTAACATTGAACTACAGAGCTATTGACAGGTTGCTTCCTATGAAATCAAAGTATCTGCTGTGGGTTTTTAGTCAATTACTTCTGCTTCAGTGTCTTGTGGGCCTTCTGGATGACTTCAGGAGAAGAGAAACCTCAAGGTTATTTATAAGTTTCCAGCAAACTTACGTGATAACGTGCAGTTATCACATATATAGTGAGTAGCTATACTCACTGATACCTCTCTTTTGGGAATACTGCAGAACCTTATTATTAGCTGCTATGGATTCAACACAGGAAAAAGACCTGATAAATGTATTGGATGTGAAAAAAGCACCAATTCAGTGATGAAATGCTCAGCTTCTGGAAGCCAAGCTTTGGTATCACCAGTGCTCCTGTTAACTGTTGATAGATGGGGGAAACAAAGAATCTCTCTGGTGAGAGGAAGCATTGCTTTTGATGCTTGTGAAGGGGCCCTTTCTAGATAGTGTAACTCTTGGCATAAAATTGGTATAAAATTCACTTGGATTACAGGACCTGAAGAAAATTGTACCTCTGTGTGCTCTGCTCCAAAAAGCTGCAGGTATTTTACTAGCATGCAGTAGTAAACTAGTTACTAGTTTAGCTTTAGTGAAAAGGATTCCATTGAAGCCACCACTTAATGCTTATGTTCTGTTGCTGGTTTTATACAGTTATGAAAACATCTTAACTGATGCTGGAATGATAGATCTGTGAATTGAAGGGGAGTTTTGCTCCGTGTACCATACAGGTGGAAATGGTTTTAAATCAAATTCTTCATAACTCTCGTGAAGACAGAAGGCAGGACATACATCACACATCTAGTTCTCTGAATTCTTTTTCCTGCACTGAAAGACAAGCAATCCTGTGTGTTTTCCATTGAAGATGTTTGATTTGGGCTTTTTCATTTACATTATTAGTGAACAGCTGCATGAAGGGCTGCTTCATTGGCTCCCATGCTGAAATCATCAAGCGCATTTCAACTGCAATTGCACTGTCTGTATTTAAAAATATCTTTCATGTTACGGCATACTCCTGTAATTTAAAATGGAAAACTATTTTCAGCTGCTGTCTGCTAAATTTGGGGGGATTCCATTCACTTGGAAAAATGAATGCAATTGTTTTTTGTACTATGTAGTTTAGCTTCAGAAATGTTAGACTTCTCGTTTGCTGTTCAAGTCAAACATGCCAGGTGTCTGTAGAGAGAAAGGTGGCATTCCTCACCCCTCCAGTTGTCTTTTATATAATTCTTTCCGAGTCTGTTAGTATTTGCATAGTGAGATTAGTTCTGCAAGAGGGATGTATATTCCTGTCGAGCAGTTTTAGCAAAAAGATCAAAGGAATTAAATATCAAGTCTATCCAAGGTGAGCGTATATTTTTCATAGAGAAGCACTGGATTAATTACTTCAGATTGAAAATCAGATCATTGAAAAGGGAAGTCTTTTCAAAGAGTAGTAGAATTTGCTGCTTAGTGTGAATGCTATTTTGGTACAGTGACTAACAATGTGCATTTTTATTCTTAACCTCTGACCTGTCTCCTCCCCACCCCTTTGCCTAACCCTCTCCATTTGCCCGTGTCAGTTAACAGGCAGGAGCATTTGAAAGCAATCATGGATGACTATGATATCAGGTCTGCTGCCAGCATTTTAGCATCTGTTAAGGAGCAAGAAGCTCGTTTTGAGCGGCTTACCCGTGCACTCGAGGAAGAGCGGCGCAATGTCTCCTTGCAACTCGAGCGTGCCAATCAGCCCGCAGACCGCATGAGCATTTGCAACATTGGCAATGGTCAGCCACTGGCAACCGCCTGGCAGCAGCTTGTCCTGCAGGTAACAGCCTGCTCATTTTACCTGTTGCTACGGTTCACCTATTGAAGAATTTTCCATTCCAGAAAGTCGGGTGCATCCTGTTTGTCATTGGCATCTTGTTCCATAAGTTGTCTTCTGGTATCCCGGAGCTGATGTGTTTCATTGCTTAGTTTGGTAGCTTGGGTTTCAAAGCCTTGGCTTGGATGGTGCTCCTGCTTCCTCTTAGCTTGTGGGATAATGGTAAAATATGTGCGTCCCAAAGGGAGATCTTCAGTTTCCTTTAAATTTGTGCCCTTGCTGTAAGGATGGTGATGGTGTGGTGACTGGAAAACACGGCTGAATCATAATCTCAATTGCAAAATTTCCATTAGAAACAGTTGGGCTCTGAATAGGGAGAACAGCATGAAAAGCAGGAATTTCCCTCCTGTGAAGCCTTATTGTTGTGTAAGGAGCACGTCATAATTTGTTTTGTGTTTATTGGAATGATGGATGTTTTTTAATGATGCAAACTTAAGTTTTGTGATAGTTTTAGATTTCCAGATACTGTTTTGTCTGACTTGTGTTCTCTAACTGCAGCAATAAACTACTTCCATCTTTACATTACTTAAACTAAGCAAATTACTCTGACGTGCAAGGTAAGTCATGCAGAAGCAGCAGTACCATTTGTGAAGGTCTCTTTCTGGAGAAAACACTGTTCAGTTCAGAGAGACTCCAGGCTATGGGGATTCTAAAGGTTGCTTCTCAATAGTGCCAGGCAGCTCTACAATTGTACCTGCACTGAACTGCGTTCAGGCCAGCATTTAGATCATGTACATTAGCATAATGTTCCTATTAATAGCTGCCCTCCTCTGTTCATACAGATGCCTGAGTATGGGACTTCACTTGAAGGGAGCAGTCTGCAATGGTTAGGCTAGAAGTGTGACAGCAGCGGGTAGAAGATGGAGAGGCCATTATCCTTGTGATTAGTGGGGCTGGGGGGAGATGTCCTTTCCCATTAAAAAAAAAAATTACGTAGGCACAAGTTCACCTTCATTTCTTTTTTTTCCTGAATGACTGTGCAAAGTGCATGATTAATAGCTTCAGAATGAAATTCCTTGCCCACAGAACTGATGAAGCGTGAGTTCTCTGCAGCTATGGCCAAAGGTCTAACCAATTCCTGGGAAGCTTAATGAAAGAATTGAAGTGACACTGGGGTCTGCGTGGCTCTTATGGCACTGCACCTCCTGGAGGTGACACCAACCTGTGCATCCCTGCTCTGGGATCAGGGGGTGGGAGGGCTTCATCAGTTGTGTTGAAATCTTTTGAGTAGCTTCTAAAAGAGATAAAACAGTTGGTTAGCTAAATATGCACAGTTAATATTTAATGTGCAGTTATCTGTAGGAATCTTCATGAAGCATACTGAGGGTCAAATTCCTCCCAGATATACTAGCATTTGTCAGATAGCATTAAATAAAGGATGAAGCATTCAGGCTTGTGCAGAATGTAGAGTGATTACAATTTTCTTATTATTTATTGTAGTCTGTTGTCAAGAGCACACAAATTAAAATCTATAATATGCTCTGCTGGCTGTAGGGATTGCTCATGCACTGGTCAGATGCTTCCACAATAGAGATGCTCATCTCTATCACCCTGTTCAGCTTCATGTTGTAAGACATTATAATATTACTCCAGTGGGAGCTTTTCCATTTAGGAGTGGTCAAAGTGATTATATGAAATCTGGTTATTCTGTGTAGAATTTGGGCAAGAATTGGGGGTTGTCTCCATGTTATGAGAATGCTGAATAATCTTTCATGATCTCTCCAAACAAATGTCAGTTTTCCATGTTTGGTTGTCAGAATGGAATCCAAGGGGTTTCAGTGACGGGTTTTGTAGTGAGAGCTTTGAAACAGTCTCAGTATTTTTTTGCTCTCTGTAAAGATTTCTCTTAAGAAATAAAATCTTTTTCTATTGGACAATTTGAGAAAAGGAAAGGAGGATGTGGGCAATGTGCCAAATGTATAATAGTTTTTCTGAAGTCCTCAGGAGACAAAAATCGAGGCCCTGTTCCAACATCGATTCTAATTGTCATTATTGTTATTGTTATTGTTGATACCAACTTTAAGCTTATTTGCAGCAATAGCTTCTCACCCTGGGCAGCCTGTTGAGGGACTTCTTTCACTCCATTTACTGATGAGTGAATTCGGTGTGTTCAGTGTGAATTTCCATATGCAAATGGAGCATGGGAACGTGGTGTGCTCGTTGACATTTGCATATACAGCACAGAGCTCTGGCCATTCATAAGGATATCGGATCTACAAATGGAGGCCAGGGATGTGCTGTAATTGCCACAGGTTTGTGTGTAGACTTGGTATTGAATGAGGAAAGTGGGAGGGATTTTTCTGAAAAGCATCTTGAAGTTGTTTTAATGGGAGACGCTGATTTCTTGGACGGTCTAAACGGATCATAGGTGGTTTGTTCAGGTATTAATTAGGAATAGCAGGAATTATTTCTTAATGAGATTTTTTTTCCCAGAGGATGGGTTTCTGGGAGATACTGTCCTCACAATAAGAGGTGCTAAATGATGCTGAAATGCATCTATTAATATTAATGAGAATCTTTTTAGAGAGAGGAGCGGGCAAAGAATGTTTTCAGAGCCCTCTGTGGAAGTCAGTGCCAGCCAGACCTTCAGGCTGCAGAGGTTTGTGCCCCTCTCCCCTTCCTGCACGGGGCAATAATCAGCCAGCTGTGAACAGGAGCAAAGTGCTGCATGTTGCTAATTGCTGTTGAACAAGTGGTTAAATACAACCTATGTCTTGTCTAACTTGCATGGATTTAACGCTAGTTTGAATTACTGTGTGTACCCAGTGATGTGAATTTGTTTTAACTCTAACTTTTGGAAGATGCTCAGCAGGAGCACTGTGATGCAAAGCCAGAACTGGAATTGTGTTCCCAGCTCTCTGCTTTCTAGGGAAAGACTGCAGAGGGTTCATGTGTGCAGTGCTGCAGATTTTGAAGTGGTCGAGTGAAGTGCTTTTCAAGGCTGGGAACCCTGTGGACAAAAGGTCATTAGTTACTTACTAAAAGCCGTTCCTCTATTGTGAAAATGTAATACTTCATGAGCTTTTAATCATAGAGCTCTTATCAGGTTTATAAAAATCTTCTAAAAATCCTTCTAGTTTTTTAATTATGTTCTTAACTGTGTTTCCTGCCTTAGCCATGAGTGCTGGGGGCCACGTGCAGCCCATCTCTCTTCATTTATGGAAGTGAAAATTTGATTGCATTAAAAAACAGCAGAGATGCATTTTAATTTCTTTGCATTTGCATCCCTAAACTTTGCACTGAAAGAACGTTTTTTAAAAAAATTCACAAAATACAGGCATAGGCCAATAAGCCCTGAGTTGCTGGTGAGTAGCACCTATCATACATCTTCTACGCATTGTCTCTTGTTGATTTTTTTTTTTTTTTTTTTTTTTTTTGTTTTTTTTTTTACAAGCTTGGTAAATTTTAATACTCTTCATGTGTGAGGCATTTGCTCTAATCCTCCTGGTTCTATTTTGCTTCTTTTCAAGTCAGCCTTCTGCTGCTCTTCACAGTTGGAACTGAAGTTGGAGGGGGAGAAGATATGAAAGTGAGTGTAGGGCATGTACTATTGGAGGCTGAATGCTCGAAGCTGGGATGTTATCACTGGATGGCTAACCATACAGACCATAACTTTCTAATAATAAAGAATATTGTCTTTCTAACAAAGCATCAGACACAAGAAACTTATTAAACACAGAGCTCCTGAGTTGGTTTAAATTGGCATGGCTTCATGGGTTGTAGAAAAGCTGTCAAAGCTGGGGAGCTGAACAGAAATGTTTGCATTCAAAGACTTTCCCCATTGCTACTCAGAGAGGTACTTTGTGGCCGTAATTAAGCACTGATGTTCTTCAGTTCTTATGTCAATCAGAGGTATCTGTGACTTCTGCCCACAGTGATTTGTGAATTGAGAGTCAGTTTCACGTAAAAGATGGAAGCTCATGATGAGAACTGAGTGTGTGTACATACATAAACACATACA
The DNA here is from genome assembly GCF_019232065.1 of Centrocercus urophasianus. Classification (NCBI taxonomy): domain Eukaryota; kingdom Metazoa; phylum Chordata; class Aves; order Galliformes; family Phasianidae; genus Centrocercus; species Centrocercus urophasianus. The sequence continues at coordinate 11,350,519 of NW_024884867.1, forward strand.
CCAGGTTAGGTCAAATTGTGCTTCTAAGGAAATACCTTCACGTTAACTTTTCTAAGCTAGAGTTCGGGCCCGACAGTAACTTTTCTGTGTTTCATTACACTTAAGATTCTTTCGCATGGCATTGTGTGTACTGTTAGAATTTAGAAAGCATTTCCAGTATACTGCAGTAAGAACATGGGTGCATTAGTGTTGAATATGTTTGAACATCTGCAGAGAAGAAGAAAAAGGATTGTGAGCTGCACCGAGCCTCAGCTTCCTTTCTTCTCTCTCCCTACTTCATACAGAATGCAGTTTCATCCCTGCTTAGTGTGCAAAATTCTATTTAATTGCTTGGTTTGTGGTACTTCTTGGCTCTAGAGCATTTTTTCCTTTGTTATATAACACATTTGGGCAATTATAGGGGACTGACAACACAGAGAAAGGCGTGCACTATTTGCCTTACAAGTAAGGCTGAGTACAGACAACAAAGCTGTAGGTTCATGACAGCTCCCTGGCACTGCAGTGCTATTTCCCATTCCCCATGCTGGTGCCACTGCTCTCAGCTCCCCACCTTTGTAATTAAGCTCCCATCTTCTTTTTCCCTGTGGAGCACACACAGTAGCTGTGCCATTAGTTTGGTTTGCAAATTCAGCACAGTTAGAGTAGTCTCAGTGAATGGCTAGGAACGACCAGGGTCAGGTTTCAGATTCTGTGTATCTGCAACTATTCAAAGGATGCAGGGGGTGGGGACTTGGGAACACGATTCCCATGGGAGAATGAGTCTGCAGCTCTGCAAGAGAACTTGGTGTGGGCTGAGAGGTAACTGCTGTCCCAATGAGTCCCAATGAATCCCAGCATGAAGAGGAGCCAGAAGCTGTTACTCAGCTGTTTTTAGAGGAATGTGATGCTCTCCATGCATGAGGTGTGATCCTACCTCTGGCTTCCACTGTGTTGGGAATGATACTGCTGAGTTGAGCTCGGAGGCTGGAGCTTTTGCCTCCTTTTTTCTGACCATTGTCTCATCTGTACGAAAGGAGCACCTCCAGGTTTACAGGAGAGTTGGGATCATCTGCTGATAGCTCAGTAGTAGTGGGACCTGGGTGCAGGGAATTCGTGGGCAAAGAACTGCTGGTGGCGTAGGGCAGTGCTGCTGAGCCAGCATGCATCTTACAGGAATTCAGCTGGAGTATTACTGCAGATGCCTCAAATGCAGTTTCCAAAGTGACAGCGTGGCTTATTACAACCCTGTGAGCTTGAGGAGCTCCTGCTGTTTGCCTTTCTGCCTGGGATTAGCCAAGAGGAATCCAAGAGGAATCATAGAACCTGCTTCCAGTTTTGCAGGAAGAATGTGAGAGCAAAAAGCTAAACAAGAACAGGGTTGGTGCGGCAGACGTCGTGGTGTGCAGCGTTTGAGAGCCTCTGAAAGATGGAATCGAGTGGTAATCTGTCAGAATTTGCACTTCCTGGTTTTCCTGTTTTTCGCTGTAGCTTCTCTCTTTAGGTTGTTCTTCAGTCTTCATGTAAGGCCTTAAATAGCATAAACATGGATACGTAAACAAATGGGGACATCAGCCTGAATTTCAACTACAACTAAGAAGATTTGACCAAATACATCATTCTGTGAAGTTCCTTCCAGAGGGGATTTGAATAGGGAGCCCCTAACGCCCGCTTAGTAGGGCTATTTGAGACTCAAATCTGTTGGCGTGCAACAGAAGCCACTGAAAATGAGGCGTTATCTGAGAAATGTTTGAAACGATGTCAGCAAATCTAGTTTGAAAAGCACATCTCAAAGGAATCACTTAAAAATTTAAAAAGGGAACTGAGTGACTGAGACGGATCCTGTCTGGTAAAGAAGGAATTATCTTGCTCTTCCCAACAAAATGATGTGTTTTTTCAAAACATAATTACATACCATTTGATACGTTCACATAGACAGGCTGGGAATGCACCTATTAGCACCAAGATGCTTTTGCAGAGTATCTCATCTTCATCATCAGCAGTACCTCACCTCCCTGCTTCGCTTCTCTGAAGTGCATGCTCTGCTGAATTCCAAAGGGCCATCTGATGTCTGTCAGCAGGAGAGCAGTTGAATTGTAAAAAGCAATGGCCGCATTTTCCCTGATGGCTTCAGAAATATTTTTGTGGTTTCATTGGACTTGGAAAGGCTCAACTTCCTTTGTTATAGGGGACTTTTTTATTGAATGATGTTTTGGAAGCAATTGAAAGGCAAGGGTATTACTTTGTTAACCAAGATGTGTGAAAGTGAGAATAATTTGCTGCATCTGTTAACCTTTTTTGGCTTAGAATATTGCCACCATTAATTTAAAATTATTTTATTTGAATGACAAATTCAGTTTCATGATTTTCCATAGCTTCATTTCTCTGCCAGTAGAAATGTTTTCTTCTAGAACTACAGATAAGAGAAACACATTGACAAGGAATCCAGCTTGCAGCATGCACCTATTCTCTGCACGATGTGTGAGACTTGCAAGATCAGGCAGTGTATTCCAAATCCTCACAGAACCTTTCTGTACCCTCTGTCAGTTCTTTGACGAGACTTTGCTGTCAGCACGGGCTGTGATCTGTGCACGTGCCCTCATCCCCATCAGGCAACAGAAGGCTGTTGGTCCCTGGGCGCCGTTCCCTCGCAGATCCCCATGCTGCAGCTGCCGTGCTTTGCACAAACCATAGGAGTAGTGTGTAAGCAAAGTGGTGGTTTTGGACCCAAAGGCTTTTAAAACCAAAAGTTTTCTTCAATTCCATTTCTGCTGCTGTGGGTATCTATATACTCCTGAGAATTTACTCAGAAAAAGAGTGGCAGTTGGATTGCAACGTTGCTGGTAAAGGCTGAGCCTTTCATTACTTCAGGCCGTGCTGCTCATGGCTCTGTGAGGCTCTTGCTTCCTTTGCTTCCTTTGCTTTCTTCGTCGTGGCCGTGGATTCGCTCACTGAAGTCATCGGAGTGACTGAGAGCAGAACGGCCAGCGGTGGCCATGGGCGGCCCGGGGCTGAGCGCCAGCTGTAATGATAGCCTTCCTCCAAGTGAATGTCAGAGTTTATGCTTGAGGTGTGTGTGTATATGCGTATATAAAAGCTGCTTCCCGTTTCTAAGCTATCAAATTACTAGCTGAAGAGGTTATTTTTTGAGCCATAGTTGTGGTGACTGGGAGTACTATAGGTTACTGCCTGAGCTCACTTTAGGCACTGAAGCAGCGTGTGCCTTTCGCTGCTGGTGGGGGAAGGTTTTTAGAGTTCTGTAGTTAAAAGACTGAGAAGAGCTCCACTCTCCTTGTTTCTGAAGCAGCTTGATTGGCTCTTTTTTCTTCTTGCAGTCTTATTCTCTATATGCAAGTATTTCAAGTATAAGAATGCTTCTCTGGAACAAAATGCCATACACAAAGACCTTGCTTCTCTCTTCAGGAAAGAAGAACCCAAGCATGTTCAGGTTTTGGTTTGAGGAAGACAGTAATTAGTTTGAAAAGGATCATAAAAATGAGTTGATTGCATAGGCATCTATCAGTCCTGTACATTAATGAGAAACCAGTCTTTTTCCCCTCTGAATGAGAGAATGCTGTATGTTGATCTTCTGAGCAAGTGACTGTAATGTTCAGCTCGAAATGTGGCACAAATCATCTGGAAAATCTGAGGGCAGGGAGGGGAGGAATAAAAAAATCTCAGGAATGAAAGATGAGCAGTGCTGGGTTTTCATGCTTTGCAGTGCCTTTGTTTTCCTTTCCAATAACTACAATATGGAATTATGGCCACAGCCCCAACCTTAAATCTGATTTTTTCCTCGCTGTTGTCATTCCTTTATAAATGTAATGCTATCTTAATTTTTTTCTTAAAACGGGAAGTTATTTTTTCTATTTTTAATCCTGTAAGATGTAGTTGATTCTTATCTAAGTGAAGCTGCTAGGCAGAAACATAGGGCATTCATTCGACTGCAACCTATATGTGGTGACATGAGGCTTCCTTTGTCCTTTACTTCTAATGCAAGCAATGCTGTTGCCAGACTGCCCTTGTTCTCATCCTGTCATATGACAACTTGGATGAAATGGACTTGACTGATATTAGATGTAGCAAGATGGAAGCTGTTTGTTTCCAAGTGACAATGCTTTGAACTCACTGAAGTACCTAACGTTGCCCGCTGCAGAGTGTGGCTGTGGCTTCTTTGTCATTTTGGTCTTCAGCTCTGTGATGCTTTAGACCTTCTCTTTAGCACTGATGCGTGGAAGCCGCCTCGCCCTGAATGCTGCCTCCTCCCTGATGAAGGCTTCATCTCTGTTTCTAACCTTGCAATATGAAAACAAAAGGATTTTTAAATGTTACAAGTGCCACGGTGGTTCTGTCTTACAAGAGTCCTGCAACAATTTGGGACCAAGTATGGATGCTTTGAAGGGATCAATGGAATTTTTCAAACAAAAATGATGGAAATAACAGTGAGAGATTACAAAATGCACGTTGGGAGTAAAAATTCTTGTTTTCATCTGCCCACATTAAAATAATCGCAGTGTGGCTCAGTGACACATCATGGTGTGCTGTTCTTTAGTACTCTCACTTACCTTGTATATTTGTGGCATGGAATCCCTAGAGCAGCAATAAATACAACCTTGGTGTGCAAGGTACCCATGTGAACAGAAGCTGTCTGATGCTGAGAGCTGCTGTGGGTGCTTTTGCCTCTATGGTTACCTGGAATTCCTGATTCATCTTGTGACTTCTCGCTCGGTTGGGTTTATGGGTGTTACGTATCGCTGGGCCGTATGTTATGTTTCCAGGCAGAGCTGTAAACTGTTTTGGTTTTAGTGCCCCTGAGAGCAGATCAAACCATAGTGCAGCACTACTGATTTAAATTTTTTAAGGGTAGTGGGAGAAAATGAAAAGGAGAACTTGGCCCAGATACTGTGCCTGTCTGTCTTACAGAAAATTAAAGCTCTTCCTACCTGTGTGCTTTATTTCTCCGAGAGAGAAAAGACAGTTCTCAGCCTGCTTTTGGCAGTAGGAAACGTGATAAATTAGGAAATTAAAGTTCAGTTAAAAAGGGGAGTGGGGAGGGAAGGGGCAACTGTGGGATGTAGTCAGCAGTTCGGTACTGATGGATGGTGTGTTTGTGGCCAGAATTTGGAAATTGAGTATCACCTCAGGGATCTAATCCAAACTCTTATTTAGATAATTAGTTACTTCAGTATTGCCAAGCCCCAGCATTCAGAAGTATTTGAGCTCCAAAATACTGCAAGCTCATAAAAAAAAAAAACAACTTTGGTTTTGAGTGAGAATATTTTAAAGTTTACCTTATACCCAGATGGCCTCCCAGCATCTACTACACAGTGGAGAGGAAGTTATTGTTCTCAACTCTGGAAGGTGGGACTTCAGACTTCAGCAGTGCTAATCTTGCAGGCTTGCAGATGTACCGGGGGGTTTGCAGTGTGAGAGAATTGGCAAGTCTGCCCAGGAAGGTTTTTGGTTTCATCGTTCTGCATTCACACGTGGTTGCCACAACGCCCTATGGATATAGACTTTGTAAGGTTTTTTCTTTGACAGTGTAAGGAGGTCTGGCACATGTCCACATACATGCCTAAATTGAATGGTGCTTTTCTGTGCCAGCATGGCCTCAACAATAGTGGAGCTCTGTTAGTTAGCTGAAGAATAGCTGGGCGAGGAGGAGGGGGAGAGCTGTGCAAGTACAGGGCACTGGGACAAAATGCATTCCTTCTGCTTTGCTTTGACTTCTAAGTATTTTATTGAGGGCTGCTACCAGTTGCATGAGTTCTCTGTCTTTAAGATGGACTTATTTTCTGCCCACGACGGCAAATACTTTATTGCTTTTGTCAGCCTTTGTAACGCTGAACCAAACTGCCCAGGGCTGGGTAATGCAGCTCTGCTGTCTTCTGCCCCTCACCTGCCCAACCTTGGCTCCGGTGTTCAGCTGGGACCCTGACCAGGGCTGCAATAGGAGAGCTGCAATGAGGATTAAATGTCTGACACGTTCCTACCTGTGTTAAATGTCATTTTTTCATGTTTATCTGGTGAGATTTGTATTAATTGATGCGTTAATTGCACTGATGCTGGAAGTGTGTTTTAGAATTCTCAGGGACTGCAAAGCTAGGATGAAAAGGCCCTCTTCTGCTAAGGTGCCTGTTCTGGGAATTACAGGAAACTCCCTTGTGCTCCGCCTCCCTTTCGTTCTTTTGGCTCCGACCATCCCTGTTTTCCAGGACAGTCTCTAATTTGATTCCAGTAGCTTTCAGTCCCTAATTACCCTTCTTCAGCCACCAGCTGTTATAGGCTTGGATTTATTTATTGCTTCGGTTTGCTGCTGGAGCCCCGGTATAATCGAGCAAAACCAGCCCTACCCTGGGTTCGGGGGGCTGCAGCTGGAAGGCGTTGAGCGCTGCCCGCGGTCGTTTCGTGCCCTCCTGCCCGTCCCGTTCTCGCACCGCCCGCCGTCTCCGTGCTTATCAGTACGTCTCCTTTCTGCGGTTTCTCAGAGAAGGCGGAAAGAAGGATTCCAGCCTAGGACTGGACCCTTAGGAAAGCTCTCTTCCATCTCCGGGCTCTCAGCCCAGCAGCAGCACGGGGCTGGGAGCTGCCGGCAGGGCGTGCGGCCCCGGGGCGGGGGAGGAAGGTGCGGCACAGCTGGTGCTAGTTGTGCTAACGCGTACTTCGGCGAGACGGCATCTTCACGAACGCGGGCCAGGTCTGCGTGCAGGTGAATGGTTTTAAGAAACGAGGCCAGCCGCGCTTGGAGCCGTCAGCGTCACTTTCTGTGCAAGGTCCGAAAGGGAGGAAGCCGCGATTGCAGACGACCTTCCAGTGCCGCTGCTGCGCTAGGAATGGCGTTAATCTCCGAGCGGGGTACGAAAAGTAAACGAGCCGGGGACTTTCCTTTCTCGTGCCTCGTCGCCAGCCTCTTGGAAGACGCGCCGCGCTCCCCGGCACGCGGCCGCCGCTCGCTTTCCCCCTTT
>NW_024884867.1:11357682-11475804 GCF_019232065.1 Centrocercus urophasianus
GCCCCGCGCCCCCGGGCCGGGCTCTCGCAGCCGTCGGGCGTGGCTCGGCCCCGGCCGCCCGTCGGTCCCGCCCCCGGGGCCCGGGCGGCGGGAGCGGAGCCGCGTGAGCGGGGTTCCCTCCCCTCGGGGCGGCGGCGGCGCTTCTCCGCGGGGCTCTTCGCCCCGGATGGGCTCCGGCCGGAGGGAGGCAGCCGCTCGGGTCGCGGGAGGAGCGAGCTTCGCGAGGGAACGAGGCTGCGGAGGCGGCCGGAGCGGGAGGCTGCGCGCTCCGAGGGGTCGCGGGGAGCGGGGCTCGTCCGTGCCGGGGGCGGTGCGGCCGGCGCCGCGCATCCATGCCTGCGGAACTCGAACGGGTCAGTGCGCGAGTCGCGTCCTCGCGGGGCCGGGGGGACGCCGGACTGGTTTTTCCAGCCGAGCGTTCGGGAGGGGTTTTGCCGCTGCCTGTTGTGCTCGCTGGTAAAAACGCTGGAGAAAGCCAACTGTTGTTTTCTTTGACCTTCTCGTCCCGCTCAGTAGATCTGGGGAACTCTTTGACGTAGAGCAGCTAGGAATAGCGATTTTGGAAAAGGAAAGGCTGGCTATTGTGCTGTGCAATGTGTTTGCTTTTCCCACGCGGCGCTCTTTGATTCTGTTGCTGAACATAGTGGGAATATAACTTCTATTTCTTGCATAAACGTTATTTTAAACTGCTATGGTAATAATGAACTTGGTGGGAAATCTCAGATGTCCTTCTTTGCCTTGGAGTGTCTTTGGGCACCGCAGAGTGAAGTTGGGGCAGGCAGGTAGGTAGCAAGGCCACCTGGCTGCTGTGTGTGCGGGTGCTCGCTGCGGTGACCCCACAGCTCCAGCTGGTGCTGGGCTGCTCCGTTGAGCGCAGGTGACAGTGGGGGGCAGTTGCTACAGACTTCTTTAAGTATCCTTTTTCTTCTCTCCTTTCTTCATTTAAAATAGCATGTTTGGGGAGAGGAACGTAAAACGTGCTGCTGGTGCGTCCCTGGATTTAAGTTCACTGCTCTGGAGTTGTTGGAGGTGCTTCAGCTTGCTTTAAGCTTGCTGCGCACTGCTTTTCCATCCCGGCAGCAGAATGCTGAATTGTTTCTTGATGCAAATGGGATACGGGTTTCTCTTCAGAGGAAAGCAGCCCTTTCAGCCAGGCCCCTCTGTGCTCACTCCCCTTAGATATGACGGTGGTGGCTGCCCTGCCCGCTGGGGGCCCGGCTTGGTCGCTTGCATTGTGTTCCATTTGCATCCCGCACCCTGCGTCCTTTGGGCGGAGGGCTCTGAGCTGTGTAGGACCTGCTCCTGCTGCCTGCCTGGGCTGTGTAGGGCCTGCCCTGAGGTGCGCGGTGGCACGGCACAAACTGCTCGTTTGGTGTACCTGGATGGGTGGCAGCTTTGGGGGATTTCTTTCTTTGCTTTGAATAAAAAGCAGAGGACAGAATGCTAACGGCGTGTTTGATGTCTTCTGCTCTGCACACGGAGCTGTGTTCTCATCTTCTGTGCTTTCTGTGTGGATAGGAGGAGAAGCTCGAGTGGTGGAAGATTACCGTTAATCACTTCAGGTCATGCATTGCAGTTAATTTGTAAATTCTTCTTCCACATCAAAACAACAACAAAAATGCCTGTGGTTTTAATTTTCATGCTGCTTTCACAGCTGAGGGTGAGACAGAGAAGTGTTACTTTATCTTTTCTGGTGGAGGATGGGCTCTTGATTTATTCTGAGGCCTTTCTGCAGCATAACTGATCGAGTTGATGCTGCAACAGCATATTAGAGAATGGTTTGCTTAATGAAAGGCAGCGGTTCTAAACTGCGTTGTCAGAGAAATTTATTGTGTAGTTACAGAGCCTTTAGAAAGTAATTTTTTAACTTTAACGATCACAATTAAGTAAAATTAAGCCGAATGGATAAATGGTTAAGGCAAGTGGCAATCCTATGCAATCCATATATACAGAGGCTGAAGGGATTTCCATCATGTCAACTGAAGACTCAGTGCCTTTAGAGACTCCTCACATCTAAAGCCTGAGCTAAGACAATTGTTGATTGTAGTTAAAAAGGAGCAGGTGTGACTTCCAGCTCTCCTCCAGACTTCAGCTGAGAGCAGCCACAGTTCTGCGCCCCAGGGCAGCACTGCACCTTGGAAGCCTGGTGGAGCAAATGCAGACAGAGAGCCGGTTCTTGTGGTTGTAATGGGAGGGCTGGCATGTCCTGTGCTCTGCCTTGGCTCTTCCCTCTGCTGCTGCTGGCTGTGGATGGAGATGCTGAAGTTTGTCCATGTACGCCTTGAGTTCTTTAGTCTATCTGTACAGAGTTCATGAAATTTGGAATTTTCTTGGAGTCTGTAACTGCTAAAATGTGCTTGGAGTACTGTATGATGTACAGTTTTGATCTGGTCCTGAAACTTCAAATGCTGGCTTGCCTTGGGGCTATAAAGTTGTGAAGGGGAAAGGAGTCACCTGGTGACTTTTGGTGAAAATTGTTCAGTTCTGTTATTTCTGCTTCGGAAAATACTTTGCAAACATGACTAATTCATGTCCTGAGCCCAGTCAGCTGCCCTTCCCCAGCACCTTGTCCTGGGAGCATTCTGCTGGAGGATGATGCTGATGTGAGCAAGCGTGGAAGCTTGGAGCTGGCAGGATGAAAAATGGAGCGGTGCGTTGGCGACTGGCCTGGTGGGATCTGTGTGAGCCGTGGAAGTCTTGGGGAAGATGTGTTCTTGGAGGTGCGACGTGTGACAGCATCGTCACTAGAACTGCTTTCTTGTGAAAGTGCTGTCGTGAGCTGTTGGGACACAAGGGTTGGTGTGTGTGTGAGTGCAGCCTGTAACAGCACGGTGCTCAGTGCTGCCTCCCGGCTGCCCCAAACCACCTGTCCCAAAGGCTGAGGGGCTGCCGGGCTGACCACGAGGTTTGCTTCAGTTGCACCTCAGCTGCTAAAAATAAAAGCTTAAAGAAAAAAAGAAAGGTGTGCACGCGAAATGTCATCGTAATGTAGGAATGCCTGTTGCTGTAGATAAAATGGGGAAAAAAAGGTGGTGGTAACCGTTGGAAGCTGCCTGCGCAGGGTGCCTCTAACTTGTGCCAGGAGCTTCTCTGGGGGTCTGGCTCTGCCATGGATGGCATCCTGTGTCATGGAGCGGGACGGGGCTGCTGGGCCGGCGGGTTGTGGCAGCAGCACAGAGAAGGAAGTGGGCACTGCGGTGCCTGTGGTGGTAACAGAGTTCAGATAGTAGGAGGTGGTGCTTGGTTTACGTTGAAGGGTTTTATTTCTAGTGAAAAATGGAATGTAGAATTGTGTGCGTAGGTTTTCTTGTGTTTTTGTTTTGCCTTTTAAGGATGTGGGGAATGGCTGATTCCTCCCCGTGCCTCAGCTGTGGGATACAGAGTGAGAGGAGTGGTTTAGGAGTGAATGGAGTCCCTCAGTCAAATCCTGAGATTAGACAGTGTTTCAGATTACTATTTAAAGGAAAACTGAAACTCAGATAGCTCTGATTTCACCGTATCCTTTGTGCCTCACATATTTCATTAGGTTGCAGCCCAGCTTTGTTGTTCTTTTAGTCACTTGTCTGCATGCCTGAGCAGTGAACAAATGTAACTGTACCTGGGAGAAGCTTTACGAGCACATGGGAGCTGAAGTCCTGCTTTCTCTGGGCACAGCTCATAATCTTTTGTATCTACAAATGGCAGGCGTGATCTCTTCTGTCTTACTGAGGGTGGTGTTGCTATGGACTCGGCGTTCCCTGTGCACTGCAGTAATGTGAAAATTCATTACTTCCAATGGTGTTCTCTGCCCCTTTGATGAGTCAAGCCCACACCTGCTTACAGGAGGAAATTGAAATGCCTGAGTTTTCCCTTTTGGCTGATCCCACGCAGCTATCCTTCACATCGCCGTCTCCTCTTTGGCATTCAGAAAAATAAAGTAAAAATTCTTCTGAGTAGACGTGGGGAGTGTTTGAGCTTGGGAAATTCTGCCTCTGCAAGCTAAATCACTTGGCACAGCTCTGAACTTTTATTTTTAGTAAAACTTCCAAGCCGACCTATTGTTCAGAGAAGGAGATGTTCCTGAAAGCCCAAAATGGAACTAGAAAGTGGGGGCTTATTTTTGTACCATACGGAACGTATTTGCTTGCAGAGCTGTGGCTACAGCAATGCAATTTGATTTAAGCAGTGTAGCTTTAAATGCACGTAGTGTGACAGTGATTGGAATCATGCTGAACATTCAGAAGATTTTTCATCTTGCAGGCTTGTCATTCATTCTGGAGCTGTGAGATGTGGTACGGTCCCTCTGTGGATGGTGGAGCCCTGAGATGTGAATGATTCCATGGACGATGGGGATTATTCTGCTGTTTGAATTGTAAACTCTTTCAAATTGTTTTAGCAAGTTTTGCATCTGAAACCATCTGCATTTCTCTTTGATTTAATAGTTCTCAGGGAACTCGGTGTTAAGGGAATAAAGGTCCTTTTGGCTTCCAGGCATAGTGCAGTGTGGACCTGAGCTGCTTTGTTTTGTGGTGTATTTAACAGAGTGTATCAGTGTTTGTACCAGAAAGCTGCAAAGGCTGGAGCTTTCCAAGCTTAAATGAGATAGAGTTGTTTGATTAGGGAGTTTAATACAGGCTGTTTAAAGTAGGCTTGATGTGAAGACCGGTATATAAGACTATATGTTGTATTTCACATGGTACTGCATTACAACAATGGAAAACAAATGGTTTTGAATGGGCAACATGACTTATTTGTAAAACAGAACATGCAGGTGGCAGTAGCTTTGTATCAGCACCCCCTGAGCCCCTGTTGGACACCAGCTGAACAGACCCTGGGTCTTCAGGCTGGGACTGCTGTTCTCTGTGGGTGTGAATTCTGTAGAGCAGTGCTCTGGCCCTGCCTCAAGTCCTGGTGTTCGTGGGTACGTGGGAGAACTTGTGTTAGTGTTTGTCCTTAAAGCTTCTTCCTAACGGAAGCAGTGTTGACCAGGATAATCCTCCTATGTTTTGTTCATGTAGTTTAACTTCAGAGGGATGTGTTTATTCCTGCAGATGCTTTCTGTTACTGGCATCACACTGGTTATTGGCCCATCTGGGAAATAGTGGCAGCATGTTCTGGGACACCAGCACTGCCCAGTTGGGCTGGTTTGGTGATTTCTTTGCCATTTCAAGTCTCTGATGGATCCTAGACATGGTTTTTGTTAGTTTAAGAGTGCAGCTCTTGTAGATCATAGTCATGATGCCCTAATGAGGCAGTGCTTACGGTGATCTTTTTCTGGGTTGTGAAAGATTTCAACGTAAATGCTGAATACTGTGGAAGTCAAGAGTGGCTTTGTTAGTGGTAGCTTTTACTCGTAAATTACGTATTGATACTGCTTACGGTTGTAGAATTTGGTTCTCACTGCTTTCACAGCATTTGGCTGTGAGATGTCCCTTTGAACTGCTGGATTGTTGGCAGACTTTCTGGTTTTTTTTTAAGGGTAACTAATAATATTAATAGTTGCCTTTAATTAAAAGGGAATGGTTATTTCTGTGCTTGTAACTCAAAAGCTGCGTTTCATTACATCCCCTAAATGCTGCCTGCGCATTACTGTGCCTCAGTTGTTTTTTGTTGTGTTGGTAATATTTTGAAATTACCTGGTATGCTGCAAATGAAATTCTTTACTGCCTAGTTGCTTTTTCCTTTTATTGCTACTAGACCTTGTTAAGTACAGCCATCTATCAGTACCAGAGGAGAGACTGTCTTCACATCTGATGAGCATTCGTGTTCTCTGGTGACAGTGAAGGGACCCGAGGGAGCAGTGTGGAGCTGCACTGGGAGCATCAGGTTGGTGTTAGGAAGGGGTTGTTCCCCAGGGGTGGTGTGGCCCTGGAGCAGGCTGCCTGGGGGATGCAGCACCAGGCTGCCAGAGTTCAAGCGGCGTTTGGATGATGCACCCAGACTGATTTTCAGGTGGTCCTTCAGGAGCCGGGAGTTGAGCTCAGTGATCCTTATGGGTCCCTTCCAGCTTGGGTGATTCCCTGATTCTGTGTGATTCTTGAAACTCATGATAGAGGTCTTTGGATGTCATGGATGAGGTGCTTCCTTGTTGGTGTCCTCTTTTGGGTAACGGAAGTAAGCAGGGGAAAGCACCTCCTAAAGCAGTAGCTGAATGCCCTGCTCCCCAGCAGCAAGTATGTAGTCTTCCTGCTTCATAGGGCAGCATCATAGCAATATGTGAAACATTCCCCAAAGTTCAGCTTTTGAGACATCCAACCACGCCTTGGTTTATGGGTGCATGAAGCCACAGAGAGATTGTTGAAAGCACTCGGTTTGCCTGCTGTTACAGGAGGGATGGTGTCCAGCCAGAGAAGCAGAGTAGATAGAAGTAGGAGAGAAAGTGGAGTTCTGTTTTGCTTTGGAGAAAGGGAGGCAGTGAGCACAGATGTTGGGAGTGAGTTCAGGTAATGCTGGCTGGTGTGTGGGGGTTGAAAACATGGAGCTTTCTGGATGAAATTTCAACGAGTCTGTTATGCAGAAAACTTGTCCTTGCTTTCTCAGCTGGCAGCTAAGTTGCTAGGTATTTAATAAAATATATGGGATCTTCTGAGGTTCTCTAGTTATGGCATTAATTCACTTCTGCAAGGTGATTGTGCCCTAGCAGTAGCGCAGTATCAGAACCTGGGGCTGCAATCCCCATCTCAATTCCTGTTTGTCATGTTTGAACAAGGAGGCTGTACTGCCTGGCTCCTCATTCTGCTCTTTGGCCAAACTGGACTGTGATGCATTTACAGACTTCTTAACAACTGAATTGCGCACATTAGTGTATGTAAATATAAGCAAATTTATGTAAACATATGTATGCCTGATGAGGAACACTTCATGTTTGTCCTTAGCAATTTCATCTTATCTGGGTCATTCTTTCTCTTCCTGTCACGCGTGACATGATGTTGTGTTACCTGAGGTTAGAATGAATCTTGGTCACAGCAGCACATTTGTCTTGTATTTTATGACACGATCTTATCACTTCCCATTTCTTTTTCCTATTCAGCTTTTCAGCCATCAGCAGCAGTGGTGCCACCAGCGCAGCGATGCCAGGGCTGCACAGTAATGTGCACCTTTGGCAATTTGAAGGCATAATGCTGTGCTTCTGAGGTATAATATTCTTAGCAGAGTATTTCTGGAGGGAAGAGATGTCTGTTATTACATCAGAAATGGCAGCCATCACTCATTTTAGATGTAGGCAATGAGAAAAGAACTTCTTTGAATAACATCCAGTAAATAAGAAGTAAACAGGAGGTGACACTATGCTCTTCTCTTTTGTCCACAGCAGTAGATGCAAAGAAGTGCTGATTTATTTGTGTAACAGTGACAGAAAGACCTTGGCATTGGCAGCTGCATCTTCTGTATTTTAATCTATTAAAAGTATTTTTTGTCAGTTTTATGAAAACATAGAAAGAGGGGGGGAGTGTTGTTCAGTTTGATTGCTGGAAACGTTTCCACCCTTTCTAACGGATTGGGTTTTAAAGTATCTAAATGCTCTAAAAGAGATGCCTCCTATTTGTTTCCATGGCAGTGGCAGCAGATGCAAAGAGCACAGTAAGGCTGTTTGGCGGAGCTGAAGGCTGCAAGGTGCTTTAAATCCAGGGTGACATCGTTCTGACCTCCTGAGCCTTTCTGCTGCTTGGGTTTGGGTCTCCAGTCAAAATCATCCTTCTGCTCCCATTACGTGGGATCCATTTATTTTATTTTACTTTCTTTTGCTACGCTGAGAGTTACAGTTTCAGTTTAATAATGCTAACACAAAGTTTCCATTGCTCAAAATGCGATTTTTTGTTTTCTCCCTGTGCTGCTTCCAGGCACGAGGTGAGGCAAACCCTGTGCTGTGGCCGTGCTCAGGGTGCTGGGTTCTGGAGGCTTTCCATGGGAGGGCTGCTGGTGCATCTGCCGTGTGTGGGATGCTGAGGGAAGGGTCACATCCACGGCAGCTGGAGCGATGTGTGCCTGTGCAGATGCACTGCAGATGTGTGGGTGTGCTTCATGAGTTGTTGCCCTTTGAATTTTCTTGTTTTCAGAGAAACTTGGCGGAGCTGTGTCATGTGGATACTGGTTTGGCAAGTGGAGTCACAGAAATATTTATGAAGACTGTTGGGTTCTTCGCCCTGCACTTATCCCCTCTTCCTAGACTCAGAACTCTCCAAAGTGTTCTGTTCTATCCATGGACATCCCTGCTTTTCTTTTAAAGGGACAGAGAGAATTCACTTTGTCCTGAGAATTAAAATATAAATGCTTATTTTAATGTCTTTTAAAATTGACATTGGAGATATGCCACGCATACATGTGTGTTTCTTAAATATTTGATGTGGATACCAAAGACTGCACTTGTAGGTAGTGAACAGTGGGAAAAGGTTCCTCTGTTCTTCCTTAACTCTGCTTTGTGTGGTGCTGAGCAGCAAGGTAACTTGGGGCACTTGATGCACGTGGCAGTGCTGTTGTGCAGGTGTGTGATGGTGTGTTTCCTGCAGCTGTTGGAGGGATGCAAAGCCGAGTGCAGCCTTGTTTCACCAGGAGTGTTGTGGAGCAGCCTGGTGCTGAGCTGTACTGTGAGCACGGTTGGGCAGGAGGTGCGAAGGCTGCTTTCTTCATTGGGCAAAATAATCTCAGGTATGGCAACTGCTGATAACAAATTCCTCAAACTTCTTCTTGGTTTGACTGGTTGTAGGAGCAGACTGTTACATGCACTTCCTGCTTTTTCTTGTTCTTACTGTATCTGCAGTTGTAGACTAAATCCTGCTCTCATGGTAGCTCAGAGCTGCACAGCCTTCCTGGCAGTGCTGTGTCTGCAGGGTTTGGGCACCCAGCGCTCTGCGTCCGCCTCTGGTGAGCTGGTCACTTGCGTTGGGAATGAAGGAGTTAAGAGTAATCTGATTGCAGGGCTGAGATCTGTTTGAACTTGTGGTCTCTTGAAAGAAAATGCCATTCAGCACCGTTGCACAGAGTTATTTCATTCTTAATTTTAATTGACATGTCCCAGAATGCAGCCTGCTCTTACGAATCCTTACAGTACGGAGATGGTTCGTGAGTGTGTCTGTAAAGTGTCTTAAATGCAAGTCGTCATTACTTTCCCGTTTGGTACTGACATTCTTTTTAGTTCACTTATTCACTCACAAGGTTTATAAAATCTGAAGGAATCTTTCCCTACATGAGATGTTGGACACCTGCAGGGATTGAGGCTTGGTGACCTGGAGCTGCTCCTCCTGTCCCATCCCTGTGTGCCCCTCTGGGCCACCAGCCAGCAGAGAGGGGTGCTGGTGTGCAGGTGCTGCCCCTGCCTTCAGTCAGGGGATCCCATGGTATGGTAGTAAAAGAAATGGAATTGTTCTATTCGTGGTTGTAAAAGTGGCAGCAATGTGTCACCTTTATTAGGAGAAAGGAAAAAAAAAAAAAAAAAAAAGCAGAAACTTGTGCTGGTGTAGCATCAATTTTTCATTCGTCTTCTGGGTTTAATTAAAATCCAATTATTTCTGAAGCCAGTGATAGCAGCAGGGCTATGCAGCTCTGTCTTTAGATAGTTGTGGAGAGTAGAGAAACTTCCATAAAACAGTTTTGAATATTTTATGTCTGCAGGATTGATAACGTACTGAAAATAAATTGTACAGTAGTCCCATATTGGGTTTATCCCAGAAGTTAATTCCTGTCTAGGCTGGTGTTGACTTCAGAAGTTCTCAGCTAGAGCCTGTAGTCTGCATCACATCTTTCCATCACTAGTAAGCAAGTGAATTTCACTTCTGGTGTGCTGTACAGGCTCTGTGTGTTTATACTCTTGTACAGCTGACTGACTGCCTTAGCTGGGGTGGGAGCTTCATCAATTATTAAAGCCCAGCCTGGCTTGGTTTTGTCCAGCATCAGAGCAGAGCCACAGCTGCTGAAGTTCCAACTGGAGGAGCGTGAGAGCTTTCTTCTCAGCAGGGTTGTTCCACTTGGGTATGCTTTTGTGTGGATTGAGAATCTGTTAGTGTACCCGTGTCTATTTCTGAACTAGAGCATGGATAATATTACCAAGTGTGCTTTTCAGGAGCTGTGCTATTAAAACTAGGAATGTGTTCCCCTGTATATGGCTTTTGGGTTTTTTTTTTAGAACTTCTGCTTTCCTTTCTCCCCTGCAGATATTAATACGCTAAAGGTTTGGGAAAAAACCCTTTGTTTTAATGGAGCCTATTGTTCAATCAAGGTGCATGTTGTCAGTGGTCACATGCTTTGCTTAAATATTTTATAAGCTCAGTCCATAGCAGGCTCTCCCTGCCTTCCTTCTGCATTCCTGTCTGTTTCCACAATGCCGTTTGTAAGGAGGGTGGGCTTGGAACATGAAAGCTTTTAGCAGATACTTGATTTAAGCCATGCTTTGTTCTTTTGCTGTGCTCAAATGACAGAGCTCTGAGTAATAAGAACCTCTTCTTTCCTTGTGTGCTGCCTGCTGAAGTCATCTTCTACCCGTGGGACAGCCTCCTTGGCCCTCACACCTCCAGCGTGACGCGGAAGCAATGCTGGTTCATGCCGCTAGGATAAAAGATGAGGGGACATCTGAAACACTGCTTCTGTGTGAGTTCTGTTAGAATTGGGTGGGAGCGTGCTGTGCCTCAGCCCTGGCGTTTGGTGCAGTAGTAATGTTCTGGGGATGTGGCTCCAGAACTCAGGACTCTGGCACTCAGTGATAACAAAGCAACCTGGAAGAAACGCAGAAAGAGATTAGGTAAGGGAACCAGGTGCACCTGCTCCTCGAGTAGCACAGAGTTGGCAGCGGGATGCTGTCACCTCTATAGTGTGCTGTGGGGACAGACAGGCTCTGGGTGCTGGGGAGCTGCGGGCACCTCGCTCTGTGCGGGAAAGGAGAAGCACCTCCAGTGCCATTCACCTTCCAGTAAAACCGGTGGCTGCTGTTCCCCCTGATGTGCTTTCACTGCTGGCTTGGGTTTTTAATAGGCTCAGAGGTTGTTCCACTTTCATGCTATGTTCCTGGGAGTTAGGATCACTGCCCCTCTAGGCCCAGCCCTCACAGTAGAGCAGAGATTCCAAGGAAAGACTAGGAACTGTTTGAATCTCTTCCAGTCTCAGGAAGGACAGAGGCCTGTGCTTTCTGCTCCTGTGTGCGGCAGCATGCAGTTGTGAGGTGTCATATTCTGGGGAGTTATTTGACATCTCTGCTGAAGCTCTGCTTGCCACTTCTCTGATGAAGTTCCCAATCGAGCATTACAGAAATTTGTAGGAGCTTTGTTACTAATCGTGATAGAAATGTGTGTCTGGACCATTTGTGGCTCAGTAGACCTTAAGACCCTTGAGTACAAGCTCACAGTGGCCAAAGTTGCTGCTGGTAGTGATTATCTCTGGATTTTTTGTCTGCATTGCACTTCATTCTTATTTGGGCTAATGAAGAACTACTACGTGCTACTATGTTAGGGTCACTCTGAGGGTAAGTGAAAGCAGCTCATTGTTCAGGTTCGAACTCCAGACTTCCACAAGTCTCTGGAGGCAGTGCTTGTCACTTTCCTCCTTTCTACCCATCCAGGCACATTCAATAGAATGGATTGTTTCTTGGCATAGTCAAAGTTCTTCTAGGAATGTCATTATCTCTGAGGGCAATTTAATTTACAGGAAATGCATTCAGCTTCTTGCAGTGGGTGCATCAAGTAAATTTGAGTAGATAATTAATCCAAGGAATGGGAAATTAATTGAGAGGGAAATTGTTGCTTTAAAGATGTGCTAAATAATCACCATTTTACTATATTTAGCTGTCTATTAAGATTTAGAGAAGATAAACCTCTTAGTCTGGTACTCCATATTCTGGAAGGGCAGCACAACACAAACAGCCAAACATTTCTACTTTTAACTCACTGGATTTTCGTAACAGCAGTCGGTTAGCTGTTGGCTATCAGTAACATGTGAGAGCTGTTGGATACCTGCCTTCTAGCATGCTGTTTAAAATGTCATTTCTCTTTGTAACTTTCCAGCACTGAAGTTATCCACCTGAGTACCCCAGTACTTGGGAGCTGTGGGGCTGGGGGTTCTGCTTTCCTCAGCATTGGTGTTGAGGAATGACCTGAAGTAGTGTGACCCTTCAGGAAAGTCAGAGATCTCCCTCTTTATTGTCTTTGGGAAGCAAAAGAATTGGCAGCAGAGGCAAGGTGTTTCTGGGCTCACTCTTAGGGGATAGAATATAATGGGGAATCATTTGAAGAAGTTTGCTTAGTGTTCTTCTGGACTTTGAAGTGGATGCCTGGTGGTAAACCCCACTTGGGGTGCTTTGCAGCCGCTGCTGAATGGCAGAGCTGTGGTAGTGCTGCGTGAGGCTTTTTGAGGAATGAAATGGCTTCAAAACGCTTTTTGATTTATGTTGCATCATCTTGACAGTCCAAAAGGTCCTGGAGGCAGCTGGAATGCTGCAGTGTTAGAGTAGATCTCTATGCTATCTCAGGGGTGTGGTGAGTTGCTACCAAAACAATACCTGGAGACTGTTGAGAAGAAGGTTGTTGATAGCAAGTTATTTTTGCTGGTGCCGAGTTGAACTTTCAACCATCCCAAATTCAGTCCTTCCTTATTAGCGAAACTGAATTTAAATGTGATGAATGAAGGTTGTGTGCAATGTATCAATTGCATTTTTGTGTCTGATGATATCAAGGATCGGTTTAGTGAGAAGCACATTAGGGCATACAGTGACTTCTGATTTAAAATGTAATTGGGGACCTTTTTCCTTGCGAAGTGGTTGTGAATGTCAACTTATGAGATGTAATAATATGGGGGCAGTGTGTCAGTGCCGTGGAGAGAGCCTACTGGAAATAATTGCGGAAAACAATGATGTGATGATTAAACACGTGAAGCATTGTGTTGGAGCAGGCATTTTTGTTACATTCTCAAGAATATGTTGCAGACTTAAAATAACATAGGTGAGAACAACCTCCTAGCCTACAGGTGGGACAGTGATTCAAGGTACCTGATTTAAAGATTTGATTGGTAGGACTTGGGCATCTGAAGCTTCTCAGAATCACAGCACGGTTTGGGTTGGAAGGGACCTTAAAGCCCACCCAGTGCCACCCCTGTGCCATGGGCTGTGTGCCCCCCAGCTCAGGCTGCCCAGGGCACAGCCACGGCCGTGGGCTCCTCCAGGGATGGGGCACCACAGCTCTGGGCAGCGCTGGGGCCTCACTGTCCTCTGAGTAAAGAACTTCTTCCTCATATTTGATGTAAATCTTCCCTCTTTTAGTTTTAAAATCATTCCCCTGGACCTGTCACCATCTGCTGTATAAAAAGCCAGTCTCCGTCTTTTAAGTTCCCCTCAAGTACTGAAAGGTGCCTATATAAGCAGCACGTGCCAGCAGTAAGTCAGGTCACGTAGGTGGAGAATGAAGAGGGTTTGAAATGATGATAGATGAAGAAATGGATTTTAAGGAGCTTTTTGAAAGAGAGATTGTAGAGCGTCTGTTTGCATGCTTTGGCTTCTTAGAGCAGTTGTGTTAGCCGGATGGCGGCGGCGTGAAGGCGTGCTGGAGCAGCTTCTGCTGGGCCACCTGAGACAGCTGGGAGAGTGGGGAGGAGAGCAGCAACGTGGGGGGGAAACCTCTGCTTCCCTGCTCACCCACTAAAGGTAACTGAGGAGAAGTGCTGGTTCACCAGGGGAATGCACTCTGCAGGGGTTGCCTGCGCTTGGTTACTGACAGTGTTGCAGATCCTGGGTGCTGTGCTGTGCAAAAAGCAAGGAGTGTAACTTTGGATTACCTGAGGGAAAATCGGATGCTTTTGGCATTTGAGAACTTGAATTTTCAGACCATATGTGGGAGTGTGTAGAAGGAATAGGGATATGCTTTAATGTGAAATGTATTCAGGTGAATTCTGTGTTTTAGTCCGAAACACTTCAGGTTGGCATAGTAATGAAGTTATTTGGACAGATGTGCTGTGGATTGAGTAGATATCCACAAGACAAACCTTTACAAAGTGTTCCAGCCTTATTTTTAAGTCTGTACCTGTCTATCTGATGGGCAGAAGGAGGCTCATGGTCTTTTTCTGTCTCAGTCAGCAAGCTGCATTTGCCTTATTTAGCCCCCAGTAGAGATCCTAATTACTGTGTGAGCGTTTATAGCTGCTGCGGGTTTGAATGTGGGGGAGGCAATTCAGAAAGCCTTTGAGGTTGTGTTTTTTTCCTGTTGCTTTGCCTTAGGGTGGAGAGCGTCTCAAGAGGAACTGAAATGCAGATTTGCACTTTCAAAAATAGTGGGATATATTTTGGTGGCTAAAACAGGATTGCTGGTAAGGAGAGGCGCAGGAAGGAACCTCTGGGTTGGTGGTTCTGTGCCCAGCCCAGGCAGGGCACCCTGAGCAGGTGGCTCGGCGCCGTGCCCACATGGCTGTGGATGTCTGTGAGCACGAGGCCCCGCAGCCTCTCGGGGCACCCTGTGCCAGTGCAGTCGGCCACGTGGTCACAAAGTGCTCCGACAGCTTCCTGCGGCCCACTTGGTGCCCCTTGTTGTGTCCCAGCACCTCTGAAAAGAGCCTGGCTTTGTCCCCTTCTCCTCACATCACCCCTTCAGGTAGTTCTGCACACTGATGAGCTCCTCGGTGAGGCTTCTCCAAGCCAAGCAGCCTCAGCTGCAAGGCTGCTGCTGCAGAGCAATGTGTGCTGCCAACTTTGCTGCAGCCGGCTGGGAAGCTTGTTGGGCTTCAAGTGAAAGTTCTTCAGCACGCTGTTTGGAAACAGTATTCTTCAGTTTGAAACAATTTTAAAAACAATGCCCTGAGCATGCCAAAAAAGCTGAAAAATTTCAGACGTGGCCTATTTAAAAAAATAAATATGCAGAGCATTATTTTTTAAGCTCAGCTGACGTTGTTGGGAGCAATCAGCTGTTTTTTTAGAAGGATGCTTGTTTATCTCATGCCATTATTCTACATGTCATTGGGAGCAAACAGTACTGATTTCTGCAGTGTCGTTAGTTTCCAACTCATTCAGTGCCACCTCTGTAAGTTCGTGTGGAAGAGCAGTGAGATAGGAAGCTGAACTGAGAGCTGCAGGTGGTTTGTCGTAATTCTTACTTCTTGTGGGATGCTGAATATTCCTTACTGTTGAGCAGAATACAAAATAAGTACTTTGAACACTGCTGTTGTAGACTGCCATGAAAAAGGTGCCAGCGAGTGGAAATGCGAAATGCAGAAATCCTTGTTGTGTGTCACCTCCATTGACTTAGATGGCACGTAAAGCTGCATACTGGATAGGGCACAAGCTTCCTTCTTTGTTGGTTAGTTTTATGGTTGATGTCCCTTCCATCAAGGTGATGTCATCAGTGCTTATAAATTTCATGTGGAATATTTTTTTCACCTTGATTATGGATCACCAGCTTGTGTATTTATCAGGATTCCCGCCCTCCCACATTAGGCTTGAATGTTTACGTACTCTTTTAGAGGATGATAAAAAGAATTTTAAATCAGGGTTGTGATGTGTAGTTGGAAGCAAAGGCAGAAATCCCAGCTGAATTCTGCATCTGTTTTTAGTGGCAGCAGGAACTGAGAGGAGACAGTCTCGAGTTTCAGCTCTTGAACAGTGTTATTGACTTCAGGGTTTGATTTAGATCCGTGTTCAGAAGTGTCTTTGTAAATGAATTGATGCTGGAATTGAACCAGAATTGCTGTAGGTTTACAGAGGCAAACTTAACAACATTTGGAATAACTGTTTTGGTTCACAAAGTGATCTGCTGAGTTACAGCTCTTGCAAGCTTCCACCCTTGCATCCGGTCAGTGCAGCAGTGAAAGAGAGGGAAATGTTGAACAGTAACTATAGAACAAACATTTGGTAGCTGAGCAGTATGGCTGAGTGCAGGCTAGCTTTTAATCGTGTGTGGATCCTGCTGCTGTTTCCAGAGGCATTTGGAACGGCAGAAGGTAAGTTAGCCAAGTGCAGGAGGATCATTGCTGGGGTAAGAGAACGGCAGGTGCTTTGTCTGCCTTAGGAAAGTGACAGGTGTTGATCACTGTTGGACTTCTTTTGCTCGCTGCTGGAATTGAGGTGAGGTTTCCCTTCCAGCAGCAGTGAATAATTCCAGCTCCACGTTTCCCATCTGACGTGACGAGGGTGCAGTGTGATGTTGATGTATCAGTGAGCTAACCTAAGTGCTCCCTGATTTTGGAATGCGGTCATTGACATTGTTACCACCCAGGTTCATGTCCTTGGTTATCTTTGCTGTACTTGGAAGGTCTACAAAGCAGATTCAGAACTTTCTGTGCCATAGAACTTCCCGGTTTTATTTATTGTTCTACAGAAATAATCAGAAATTTTTCCAGGGCTGTCTGGTTTATTCTCCCTCTCTCTTTCCACCTTCTATGTTGCATGTCTTCCTTCTTTTTTTTTTTTTTTTTGGATCACTTTTGCTGCTGAGAGCTGGGCTGCAGAAGGGTTTTGTCCTGGCTCTCATCTTGGGGAACCCTGCTCTGGTGTGCTGCTTGCAGAAGAGTCTTGTAAGATGGCAGTGGGGAACAAATTCAGCGTTCTGTGTATTTGTTGACCATCTTTTATGCAAAGAGAATATCAGGAAGATGTTACCTTCTAGAGTTTGGGATAATTTAAGAAAAAATTGCACTCTTTCCCTGAGCGACGTGGATTTTAGAACATTGGCAAAGACCAAAATGAGCTGAATACTAAAATGATCTGACTGCTAAATGTGCTGGCTTGAGTTCCAGATAATGTTCTAGAATCCTTAGATAACATAGAGAACTATGAAGAGAGAGGGTATATTTGGGCATCCCCTAAGTCCCATAAGCTGGGTCGTCCCCTGGTCACCTCTCATTCATGTCTCCTCTGAAGGCTCAGCACATTGGCTTCTGCTGGGACTCCTCGGCCACGCTGTTCTTCAGTGAGCTGAGAGGAAAAGCAGATTTTGGAGCTGCTTGTTCTCTTTGTATAGCAGTTTGGAAGCCTGAGGTTCAGCTCATTGCTGCCCCTCCCCTCAAAGAGGCAAGCAAATAGAAGGCAGTCACTGGGCCACTTAAATATCTGAATGGTTGGGCAAAGTGCAGCATGCCTTCCCTTGCGGGTTGAGATGAAGGTGATGTGTGAGGGGTGATGTGCCAGGAAGCATGGCTGTAGGGCTGAAGATCAGGCCCTTAGCTGCTCCCAGCAGCAGCAGTGCTTCCAGATGCTTATCCTTGTGCGATCAGAAGGCGGTGAGAGATGCGGCAAGTAGAACGTATGTAGTAAACATTGCCCACAAAGTACTGACAGAGGAGCTTTTGCAGCTCCTACAGCTGCAGTCTGGAGTCTGACCTGGGTCTGATGGCTGGTGTGAAAAATAAATTAAAAATTGTTTCTCTTTCTTCCACAATTTGTTCTGCTGCTCCTGACTGTTCTTCCTCCAGACTTGGGATTCTTCCCAAGTTTTTCAAGTTGCATTTCTCTTTTGCATGTACATCATAAGTACCTGAGCCACAACAGACATCGCTAGAGGTTATAGGCGGCGATGGCTTTTCACTGATGGCAGCTGCTCTGTTCTATCATGCACCCTTCCTCTCCCTTTTCCTGGTTTGTTTTGCAGTAGCCGTACGTGAGAGTACAGATGCATGTAGCTTTGTCTACACGCACGGATGTCTCCACATTATGTCCCTGGGCAGCTTGGAGTTACCACAAAGGTACAGTTGGAAAGAGCAGGCAGGAATGGGAAGACTGCAGAAATGGAGGGGACAGAAGTGAACCTGGCAAGCAGAGTCTGGCAGTTCCTCCGTGGTTGTTAAGGAGCCTTTGTGTGCAGCTTCTCTAGCTAGGCTGATAGGAGACAACTTCCCCTTTGAACACAGTGCTTCTGCTGTCAGGGTCTTGTGTGGGTCTCAGCTTTCTTTCTCTGCTGATGCATGGGGAAAATACGACCGTATGTGACTTACTGAGGGAACTGCTTGGTAGAGGGGGAACCATCAGAGAGGTTTTGCAGCTTGGGTAGATTCTTGCCCCCTATGCTCTTTGCTACCAAAAACCTGATGGCACCCCACATGAAACAGGAGGCTTGCCTGGTGCTGTGCAGTTTAATTATTGGGGGATGCTCTGGAGCTGTGGGAGGGGTCACGTTTCTGAAAGTCTTAGCTAAGTAGAGCTGTATTTTAAAAGTAAGAGAAGGGAGGGAGAGTGGGAAATTCTTAACAAATGCTCTCAGCTTGTTGCAAACAGAAGGCATTATTTATTTTACATGATCCGTTTTCTTCCTGTTGCATAATCTGTCATTTTTGTGTACTTAATTTGAGGGAAAACAAGTGGATTTGGTCAGTAATTTTCTCCCTGTGGTGATATTCCAGATTATTTCGAAGATGCGTCCTTAATGTTGGATTTTTGGTGTATGTAATAAACTTTGTTGGCTGTTGGGCTGCTTAGGGCACTGCTCTCTGGGCAGTGGGGTGTGAGCACAAAGTGCACTGCAGTGCTCTTGGCTGGGACTGAATGGAAGTTACCCGAGCGGGAATTTCCTGATGACACCAGAGCCTGAACATTGGCATTGTGCAATATGCATGGTTACAGTGAAGCAGCTTTACTGGAACATAACAGAAAGTCCCTTCCAGTTCAAACCATTCTATTCTTAGTGAAAAATAAGAAGTAGAATTGCCTGTTTTCGTTAAGTGATTCAGAAACTCCAACTATTCTTTCACACAGAGGCCATTAAAGCATCTTTTTGAAATCTTTGCAATGCGTGATTCTTGTGCTGTTCACAGTCATCCCAGTGAGTGCACACAAACTAAAAAGCATTTTGAAACGTCTGCATCAGTGCTATTTTTGCAGTAATGAGAGAGCCTAGGTTTGCTGGAAATGGAAGGCTTAATCTGTACAACTCGTAAATGGCTGCCAGAGGAAAGGCTTGGAAGAGCCTTTAATAAGATGGTTGAGACAGAGGAAGAAAAGATGGAAAGATGTCTGGAAAAGATTCTTCATTTTTTTGTGTTTAAAACTGTGTAGGATGTAGAAGGAAGAAGCAAATCAGGATCCCAGCACAGTGCAGTAATTGGGATGAAGGGATAAAGTGGGTGCAAGATTTAATTAAAAAAAAAAAAATAAAAGTGGAAAGAAATGGGAATATTTCATGGGAAGTAATGCCAGCACATATAAACCATTACATCTCCATCTAACCTCAGGGCAAAGAGATGTGATTCAGTAGCCAGTCTCTGTGTGCTGCTATACAAAGCAAGTCCTGCTGAGTTGGGTGTGTTTGATGTGGACGAGTCGATGGCTGTGTGCACGTTCTGTGTCTGAGAGAATATGACATACATGGTGCCTCCCCAGTTTTATAGACATGTCTGTGTATATGTACATAGTTGTTGAAACAGCTTAAACATAGTAACCCACTGGATATGGCGTTGTTTCACAGAAATCCACCTACCTTTACATCTGTCGGGCTTTGTTTTGGAAGCACTGGTATTGTGTGTTTAATCACAACATTAAAACTGCTGTTGTCTGCATTGTGTGCTGCTGTAATGGGACCGTGTGTGCAGTTTGTGTGCCTCACTCTGGCTGTTCGTTGGGTAAGGTCTGTGGAACTCAATTGGCTGTCGGGTTATGGGGTCTGGGCCCTTCCCTGTCTTAAATGTCTCCCAGTTCTGTTAAGCATCACTTAGCATTTTTTCATGTTCTTGAGAAATGCTTCCTGTGTTGTCTTTGAGATATCTGCCTTTGGCATTGCAGTTGTTTGCAGGCTTTAAATAACTCAAGCATTTAGTTTAAGACTAAAGGCAGTTCTGATTCCCAAAAAGATTGGATGACTTTAATAGGAAGCTTTTCTTTCATCAGAATAATCAGCAGTTTTGAAAATTCAGCATTCTTTTGTCACATCAGTTGCATACGGCTGTAGTTTTTATGTGGGGAAATAAAACAGAATCCTTCTATTTGAGAGGTCATCCTACATGGGGCCTTGAATTCCTGGCTTGTTCCATGAGATGGGCTGAAGATGTCGGTCCTTGCTGCTTTGTTGGGCAGCTCTGCTACGTCAAGCCTAAATGGAAAGGGGAAAACATCTGAACC
This sequence comes from Centrocercus urophasianus, assembly GCF_019232065.1. Lineage (NCBI taxonomy): Eukaryota > Metazoa > Chordata > Aves > Galliformes > Phasianidae > Centrocercus > Centrocercus urophasianus. Next base: position 11,377,664 of record NW_024884867.1, read on the forward strand.
CAGTCTCTTTCAGCAGGCTTGGCTGTTGCCTTGCATCTGTCTCAATCTCAGGAAGGGTGAGTATCGAAATTTAGGTGATTTGGTTCCTCATTTATTCCTCATTTTGAGTAAATATAAACTATGCTTTTGGGGACAGTGATGTTGAGAATTGGGAAAAGTCTGGAAGTCTTCATGTATGGTAGTCTCTCACAGGTGCTAAAACACTAAATCCTCATGCAGGGCTTGTTAGCTGACAGTGCATTCGGGTTTTAACCCTTACACTTAAGCACGGGTTTAAAATCATATTAAATTGTATTAAAATCATATAACTTGCTCAGGTTGGAGTGTTCTGCTCACATTCTTATGTATAGGCATGTAAGCTGCTTGTGATCTTTGGAGAGGAAAGAGACCATAAATAACTTGGGTTTTGAAATATACATGCATGGTTTGCAAGGCTGTCCTTGGGGAGCAGTGGTAGTGTGCTGTGCCATAAGAATGTAAACTATCAACAGTTTATGGTTTGTGTGTTGAGGCTTTTTTTGTTTGGTTTTTGTTTCTTAGCATAATGAAGAACTGTATTTGTTTGGGGCCTCAGTGAGCTGTTTCCAGGCCCTCCACATTTTTGATGACGTTAATTTCTGTATGTGTGTTTTAATTTGGTTTGTTTCCCATTCTCTTGACAATGCTGGTTGATTCTCATGTTTTCCTGCAACTAGCTCTCATTACTGAGTAGGCACGAAGGACAACAGGATTCCCTGCTGCCAACAGGCTTTCTTCCAGCAAGCTGCTTTTTTTCTGGAGCAGATGCATCTTCTTTGCTAGGTCAGGGAAAGCTCTGCAAGACTCTTCTGCTACTTTGCCCAAGCGCTTGCACTGCTGAAATCTGGAAGCCAGCCACTGATCACATGAGCATCACACAGTGTTTTCATGAATTCAGATGCCACTATGAATTTCACAATTCAAGGAACAATGAAGCTGAGCCCTGGAATTGGTGACCCATCAGAAATTATGTACTCTGGGTATTGATGTTTTCATTGGCTTGATGGCTTGATATTTGCCTCACTTGGAGGCCTGGCTCTGTTCTTGTTCTCACAGGTCAAGTGAGAACTGGGCTGGTGAGGAAGTTCTGCATTCTTGTGAGCTCCAGAAGACAGTTCTGGACTTCTGGACTCTGACTCACCACTCCATGGGACTGCAGGAGGAATTCTGACTGTTTGGTTAGGGGTGCAGAGCTTCCCAGGGGAAAATATGGGTTTCTTTCCAAAAACATATTGGTATCTCCAGGGCTGAAGCCATGTGTCCCACTCTGCTGGAGCAGCACAAGGGCTGCCATCTCTGTGCCCTGGCAATAGGGAGACAAGCCCATCTTCATTTTCTGATGTTGTAGCTGAGCTCCACATCTGCAGCTCATTGCTGTGCCTGTGTGATACAGCTTCCTTCAGCAGACAGCTTGTAGAAATACTGCCCTCTGCTTCTGAGACTCCGTAAGGGGATAGGACCCACTTCTGTTCAACTCTTTAACTTTTAAACGTGTTTTTATTCCCTTTTGCTTTCTGTCTTCCTCTCCCAGAGGTGGCCCAAGTGTTTTAGAAACAACATAGTCAACTGGAGTTCATTGAATAATTCAACTGTTGCCTGAAGTGATAGTAAAAAGAGGACGACCCATTTAATAAATCAACCAGAGCTAAAAGCTCTGTGGTTTGTAAAAATGTTCATCTGCCCTGCCTGTGAACTATCTGAGTTTCTCTTCAGAAGCTCCTTTTTTTCCCATCCCTTACGTGGGTTTTGCCTGTTCCAGAAGGGTTCCTTCTCACCTGAGCCACCCATGGTCTCTCCATACAACTTGTTTCTGTTCGGCAGATCGATTTCAGAGAGCACCAGGGGCTGTAGCTTCAGCAATGTGGGATTCCATGACCCCTCCTCTCCAGCCACACAGTGCTTCTGTTGAGCTGTCCTCTCCCATCATTGCTGCGTGGTGCTTCCTTTAAGGTCCTATGAGGTCTTCTTGTACTGAAGCCACTGCTGCAGCAGGAAATCCTCCAGATGTCACCTGGGGGCTCCTTGTCTGCTCTTACCCACAAAATAAAGCAATCTTTTGGGCTGCTTTTTGCCTTCTAAGCAATGGGGAGTATCCTTTCTTTTTCCTTTAGATCAGAGAACTTCCTAAGCGCTTGTTGCTTCTTATTTGTGCACTGGAGATCTGTTATCTGAAACAGGTTGAGATGCAGAGTGCTGTCTTTAAGGGAATTGCACAGAAATATGAGTAGCTAGTTAGTAAACCTTCTGCAGGAGACATTTTTGTCGGTTGCCTGTGTCAGCCTGTTCTTTTAATCTCTTTAGACAGGGGCTTGGCTGTACATCAGTGTGTTGCGGTATAAATTGCTTTTTTCATTGTTACTGTAATTGTTAACCAGTCCCACAGCCGTAGGCACCCAGCCATCACAGCATTATTTTTCTGCTGGGGTGCAACGTTTCGTGGGGCGCTCTGGGATCCCATCCCAGTTGATAAATGGGCTTCTCAGTTGTGACTTGGTTGAAACACTAGCGAAGTGTTTGCTTAGAGCCTTGCTACATGCCTTGAAACATCATGCCTTGTAGTTTATTGCTTTTTTCCTTATTTTAGTGGCCTCTTCTTCAGTCTGCATCTGGGCTCGCACTGGCCATGTTGGATTTTTGAGCACTGCGCTTCAGAGGCTGCTAGGAACGAGCATATGAAGGCTGATGTGTGCAAATAAATGACTGTAGGTCTGAAATCAAAGTCTAGGGATAAATGGTCCGCTTGTTTCCCTTGCTTCTTTTGACCAAAGACTTGAATTACCAACTACAGTGCATGCTGTGCTGTGTTAAACAGCACTGAATGGGAGGCTGCAGTGAGCCCCTGACCTGGGTTGGGTTGCTGGGGTCGGTGCCTCAGTGCTGAGCCCAGGGCAGGCTTTGCTGTGAGTGCTGAGGTGGTGCCTTCTGCAATAACGTTCTGTGCCATATGAAGCATCCCAAACCTCTTCCTTAATCAAGAGAGAGCGAGGAAATGTCATGCCTGGTAGTTTTCAAGAGCTTTGGGCTATTTTTGTACTCTGCTGTGTGTATTTTTTGTAAGTGATTTGATTGCTTTCTCTCTAGCTGTAGGGCAGAGAGCTTCCTATTGCAACACAGGCCTCTTCCCCACCTCCTTCTATCAAGTTTATTCACAATTAAATAAAAATAAAAAACTCTGGCTGTTCTCATTTGTTTCTCTTGACATGCAACCAGTTTCAGAGGATGTATTCCAGACATAAGCTGGAGAGCAGCATGTCTGGGTTTTCCTGTGCCATCCCTCCCCTCCACCCTGAGATCTCTCGGTGTGTGTGGGTTCGTGTCCCTTGAGAGTTCAGAAATGCCCCAGGTCCAGAGGAGGAGTACACCATAAATGTTACCTGCTGAAGCCTTTGAGAGCTGATACATTGCTTTTGTTTTTTTAAGCTCTTCCGTTGAAGCAACAGGGTTTCAGGTAATGCAAGTGAATATATAACCTTCTAGTTGCAGAACACTTCTGTCAGCGGGTGATTTTGAGTCCTTCTATAAATGAGGCTTTTGCTGGTCACCTTGAAATGTCGGAGAAAAGAGCAAAGGCCCAACTGTTCAGTGCGCCTTCTTGAGCCTACCATCAGTCATGGTTTAGAGTCCAAGTCTTGTTTAAGAAATTCTTTTGAAGTAAGCATAGCTGATTTGGAGGGCTTACTTTTCAAAGAGAGATCAGGGATTTAGTTTGTTTTTAAGCTCCATTTAAAGGTAAGCCTGCCAGTTTTTACTGATCAGCTTTAATTTAATTTTTCCCACTTGCCATGCTAGCAGCAAGATCTCTTATCTACCTGTATGCCCGGGCCAAGTCAATAAATTCTAAATGACTCCTCAATTATTTTCCATCTTGCACATTTTTGTGAGGTTATGGAAGGGCTCATTTGATGCACACTCAGATGAGCAGAGGAAATTAAACTGTTTTTCCTTTCTTCCCTCCCCATAATGTGGTTTGACTTGAAATCATAAAATGCTCTTGTAAGGTCTCTGAAGTAGACAGTGGAATTGCTCTAAACTATCTTCGTAAGTACAGATGTAAAAGTGTGGAGTTTTTTTCTGTTTGTAAACTGACTTGTGTTTTCCATTGAAATCTGGCTGTGCTGCTAAAAGGCTGTCCTGTCCCAGTGTGGAGGAAGGACTTTGTGTTACTGTAGAACAAAGTGGCCAGGGGATGTGATTTTCATGCTGTGTCATCGTCGTGCAACCATGTTGAAGTCATTGCCCTCTCTACTGTTTTTGCATAATCATATTGAGGAATCTGGCCTCTGCAGAGCTGACTGCAACAAAAGATGATTATGTTTAGTAAGTGCTTTGCTGTTGGATGTGTTCACACAAGCTGCCCAAAGCACAAGCCATCCTTACGCTGCTGCTCCCAGGTGCCAGCTGCATTTGTTTGTGCACGTATGTAAGTCACTGCGGGCTGCTGCTGTGAAGGCTGGTTCCAAAACTCCGCTCCATCTCTTACTACTTCCTTAGACCATGGTTGCCCTGTTCATGCCCTGTATCCTGTATGTAGGAGACAAAATCTCTTGTTCCTGTAAGGTTTCTTCGGTTGCTTGTTGCAAGGAGATTAAACCTTTTGTATTGTAAGGAATGTGTGCATCTCCAGCTCTAGTGGGAGAAACACTGGGCATCAGCAGAACTTCAGGTACCTTTAAAAATGCTGCCTGACAGGTCAGAAAAATGATAAGCTTTAAAAGACCAGCCGGTAAAGCCAGAGCTACCTGGTGACTGTTACATCTGCACCACATTAGCAGCAAATCAGAGGAGTTTTGTGTGTACATGTTCATATCTTTGTGCTAAAGTAGCGCAGTGGTTTGAATGGCTCAGTTAGCAACAGCTGCCCTGTTTTTGTGGGAGAAGGAGGTGGTGTCTTTAATGGAGGGCTGGTGATGGGCCAGCAGCTCCTTGGCTGTCCACCCTGCAGCCTGCCAGCAGGGCCCATGCATGAGCCAGCCCCAGCGGCACAGCAGATGGCAAGACCAGCACTGTGGTGAGATGCTTAATAAGAGCAATTGCTCCTGGTGAGCCCCGTCTATTGATTAATGAATACAGAAATCAGCAGTGAGGATGCAAGGTGGAAAAAACAGCTTCCCCCAGGAGGATTACTGTAAAGGTGAGGCAACAGCGAGCTGCTGAGCTACAAAATTAGCTACAAGAGCCTTCCTAGGAGAAGTGCGTGAGTGCTGTGTACAACTTGCAGGCAAATTTGACTCTGAGGCAAGAAGAACCTTGAGTACTGCTGTGTTTTTCGGCTGTTTGTCTGAGCAGGGTTTGAGTTTGTGTGACTGGAGGAATTACCCAGGCTTGGTATTTGTTATGACAGCCCCACTTTTCTTCATGTCAGTGTGAAGTAATTGCATTTGAGATGTGACCTATGGGAGTGTAGAGCTGGCTGCAGTTTGGAGACGAGAACTGTTTGTGGTCTTGGAGGAAAAGATTTTTGTAAATGCACACGGATGGATTTGCGAGAGGAGAAAATACTTCTGAAGTTCATAGAAGTGCGGAGATTGAACTGCAGGATTTTGATCCAGTGGAGAAGGTTTCTCTTAGTACATGGGGATAAGGAAATGGGGGCAGGGAGTGTTTCCAAAATGCTGCATCTACTTTTGTAGAAGCAGTTTTCATTTGTCTGCCAGCTAAAAGTTGAGAACTTCTCTAAAACTTCTCTGAATTATGCTGTTGTTTCCTTTGTTGTTTATTTGCCTTGCTTTGTTGTTAGATCACATTAAGGCATCTTCAGATATGATTGTGTTGATGCTTCCCAGGAGGAAAGAAGTTGTTATTAATAGAAATGAGTTTTAGCAAAAATTGAGGTTGGGCGTTGTGGAATTAAAACTCTGCCGATAACCTGAACTTAAACTTGAAAAGAAGATAGGCACATTCGCTTTCCTTTATAAATGGATGACAACCCTTTTCCCCCGGCTCTCCTTTTTGCTACTGGTTGAGTCTGGTGTCCTGCTTTGGCATCCTGTTCCATGGGACTCTTAAAATGAGCAGTAGCTGCAATGCACTGGAAAGAAGACCTGGGTTCGTTAAGAATGGTTGTGATGGACAGCAGTTCTGTAGGAGTAAGTGGCATGGCTTACTTTGGCCTGGTCCTTGGATTGAATAGGACTGTAATAATAACTGTGCAGCAGAACTCCTTTTGAGTTGTATTTGATGTTTGTAAAAGGTTGTTGTGAAAGGGGAAGAAGGAATGGCTTGTGCTGATGTGTAGTCGAGCAGCTGGCTTTCCAGAGATACTAAATGGGAAGCTGAGTGCTTCAGGCACGTTCTGAAGGAGACGGATGCTAAGCATCAGTTGCTAAGGTAGGATGGGCAATAAAGAAGCAAAGGGAGAATGGTGCTTGAAAGCATGAAAGATTAAAAGTGCTGTTCAACAGAAAGGCTAGTGTATTGAGAATTTAAGAAAATCAGCTCAATATTAAGGACAGTAAGTGCTTTGGCATGGAGAATACTTAGGAGAAGTAGCAGAACTGACTGAATTGGTGCTAATAAGAAAGAGGAATGGTATGAGGGAAGAGGACAAGATATCAAAAGGCTTGAGGGCCCTAGGAATGCACATCCTGACAGCGAACTTGAGAGGATGGTACAGTTCTGTGCTTTGGGTGTTTCTGTTGTGTGCTGTTACGTTCTCATTGCTGTGAGAGGGAACTGTGATCCATGTTCACGGGAGTTCTGCAGTTTAAAGCCCTGCCTTGTTAATCCTTTGTATTTTAGTCCAGCAACGATTTGCATTATAGCAGCAGCCTAAAGTGATATGCAACATCTGTGTACAGCATTGCTGAAATTCCTAGTAAATGAGTTCCAGAGACAACCTTCCATTTGTGGGGTATTTTGCAAAATCTGCTGTACAAAAAGAATGTTAACCAACCTAACGCTTCAGGGACCTGAGATGCTGGAGGACTGGAGTCTTGATTTGGAAGACAGGAGAGGGCAGAGGTGGCTCCAGCTGGGCAGCGCTGCATGTGAGCCCTGCTCCCCTGCTGCAGAGCTATGTGTCATGTGAGCTCCCTGTAACTGAGGGGGAATCCATCACCAGGAGGTGCCTCAGCTTCCTTTCTGTGAAGTATGTAGCCTTTGAAAAGAATACTTTTTGAAATTTTGAAATTGAAAATGCAGAGAAGGTGGTGATTGCGAGCTGCAAAACGCTGGCAAGTTGTTGAATTAGTATGAGTTACACAATATGAATAAAAACAAGGCCTTTGTTTGCCTGGGATGTCTCCCGCAGTACTGGAGAGCTGTTGCTGTCCCTGCTTTGTAGCAAGGTCACTTCTGTCAATACCATCCAGATGTGTATCCTCAGGGTTTGTCTAAACATGGTTTTCGCTGCGTGGCGTTAATAGCTCTTATGCTGCCTGCCAGCAGGGTCGCGCCCTCCTGCTTTCACCTCCATGTTTATCCACTTTTACTGCCCTCCCACTGCTTTCTGGATTTTTTCCTCTCTTCAGGTGTCTTAAGAAGTCTGGGGGGGCAGTAAGTCTCCTTTCTTCTTATAGGACTCTCTTGTGGTGCAGGAGAGGAGGTGGGAGTCAGACCAGGCACGTGCTTGCTCGGAGATGGCATTGCTCTGTTCTGCTCTTGCTCCTCTTTGACAGCTACCAGGTGATTTCTAGTAAGGCTCAGGAAAGGTTATGAAAGATTTCTTCTCTTTGCTGGTGGGTGAGTCAAGGATGCTGTGCATGTGTGAACGCGAAGGGATGAAACCAAGCACATCCCCTGCATGGTGTGGAACGCGATAGTGTCATTGCTGAAGGCAGTTAGTACTGAAGGCAGAGGAGATAACTGCTTCAAGCCAGCGTGGACATAATCCAATCAAAACTTCATTTTTTTTTTTGCCTGATTGTGTTGGCCCGAGCAAGTCAAATGTTACCCAATTTTCTGACCCAGTTCTGTTTTGTGCCTCCAGGACAAACTGTTACATGCTTCTGTCTTTTCAAATATGTTTTTCAGTGTGTTTCTGTGAGTTCCTGAACCAAGCTGGAGTTTCTGAACCATTCCAGGATTAGAAAGAAGTGCAACACTAAAGGAAAAAAATTATAAAAGCATCCAGTTAGATTTGTTGTGGGTTTTTTTTCCCAATTCTCATTTCCTTCTAACGGCTTTTATCCCAGCTGAAACAACGTGTTCCTGCAGCGGTACTGTTGTGATGGGATGGATTTAGCAGAGCTGTGCCTTTTGCAGCCTAGTGTATGTAAGTGGTGAATGAGGCTTCCTGTTGAACACTGCTTTCTGCTCAGGCTTTTCATTGCAGGACTGCGGTGGTATTGGCCTTCGTTGGGTTGTCTGAGGTTGCTAAAGGATCTTTTTAAGTAGAAGTGCTCCGAAACACATTGAATGTAAATCCCGTGGCTACCTGAAAGTTTAGTTTTTTGGAATGGGGAAAAGGTGTGTGGGAGTGAGCCGGGCTGGGTGTGCAGCAGGATGTCTGCAGGGTGGAAGCGACTGTCTGGCTCCTCAGTTCTGTGAAATGGCCGAGAATGGACGGCTTCTGTGGTGGTAGTTCAGAGATGCCCTTTGTCACTGAGGTTATTTAGTTATTTAGTTATTTAGTTTATAACATTGAATCCAAAGCGTTGTTATCCTTCTGACTTTCTGCCCTCTTGTCATTTAATTGTGCACTGGCTGCACGAGCCTGACGTGGCTCTTGACTTCAGTGAGGTCACGTTCCCTGGGTGGAGTTATGCTGTAGGTGAATTTCACTCAGTGCTGAAGATGGGACCCTGGTTGGCTCTGCTGGCTCTGAGGCCTGCCTAGGGCTGTGTCTGCATATGAGGGCTGCTTTTTTAATAGCTCCCCTGGGCTGCACCTGAACAGAAGTTGGGAGGCAGAGGTTTACTTTCTGTTTGGTGTAAATTCTCCCCGTTTGTCCTACAGATGTTTGGCCAGATCCAAGGTTTTTTCTCTCTCCCACACCCAAATGCCTGTAGTTCCTGAGAGGAGAACAGTGTTGTGAATAGAACTGGCGTGCGCTGTGCAGTTGGATTCCCATGGCTCTGTCAGCATGGGTTTGCCTCCTGTGTAAATCTCCAGGCTAACATCCGAGGTGCCTGGTAGAAGTAACAGCCTGCGTCATTTCAGGCGCTCAGTGAGCAGTCGATAGCAGGCAGTTTATCACTTCCCTCGCTGTTGCTAAATGAAAGGTGTAGTCTCACTGCTTTTTCATGCTTTACTTTATTATTAGCTTCTCAAGCTCTTATTTCCAAAATTGAAAGAGTGACACAAGTAACTACGCTGTAATTGTGATCCCAGTGGTACATGTTCACTTCTTCTTAGAGCACAAGTGATTCCATGGCTTGAAACTGCAGTGTGAGGAAGGGCAATTAGGAGTCTGTTTAAATAAACATCCAGTACTGAAGGCTTGGGCTGCCCCTGCTCTGCACTGACTGCTGCTTGGAATGGCTTCAGGAAAACACCACTCCCTTAGCAGGAACTCATGTGGCTGGGGCTTTGTGCCCATTGGTTTCAGTTGTGTTTTCCCTTTTGGAGTGAAAGTCGATGCGCATTTGTCCACCGAAAGGCTCACAGTCACTTTGCTTTTATTTTTTCTGAGCTCCAAATGCTGCACTCTACCTGAGGGTTAGGGTGCTCCTCAGCAGTGGAAGGGGGTGGTGAGCTGCTCATGCAGCCTCTTACAGCGCAGCATTTGTAAACTTGAACTTCCATCTCCAAGGAAGGAGTAAGTGCCCTTCAAACTGGGGTGCTTTCCCATATGTTAAAATACCCAGAAAAGAAGTAGTTATCTTCTAAGCCTATGTGAATGCCAAACTGAAATGGAGCATAGGAAGGTGAAATGAACACTTGTTGTTTTTCTGAAGGAAATCACAAGTACTGTGCCCTTTGGAAGGAAATGGATGGCGGCTGTAGCTGCGGGCAGGCAGGAGTGTTGTAGCAATTCCTTGTGCACTCTTGAAGATGTTTTGCACTTGTTCCCCAACTGAGCTCTATGGTGTATATTTAGAAATCCTATTTATCAGAGGAATTGTTGTTGTGGCTATATGCAAAATACTGAGCTCAGAAGCAACGGATGAGGGAGAGTGGATTGGTAATTGACAGGTTTTCTCCTTCGGGTAACGCTGTCTTTCATGACCGAAAGCTGCGCATTGCTCTGAAATGAAATTGGGATTATTAGAGTAACGAACCCAAAAGCACACACAGAGGCTGTGGAGGAGCTGATGTTAGAGCAGGAAGAGGAATCTTCCTAATGCAGGCGGTGTGGGGCTGCGGCCCGATGGAGCGGCCCTGGGGGCAGACGGTGGTGAGGCTGCGGAGGGCAGGCGGCCTTGGCAGGGCAGGTGCCTTCAGTGCCTCTGATCTGGTGTACGGTGAGCGAGTTTGTTTAGATGGCTGTAATGAGTGAGATGAACGGTGAAATAATTAACGAAGCAGACACTTAAATGGTTATTGCGGGTTTTAGAGCTGATGTTATTGAGATGAATGAGGTGGGTAGTTCTTCTATTGGCTACACCCTAGCAAAAAAGGTTCATTTATTTTAAACGAATGAACACCACCAGTGCAGAAAAATAGAATGGCATTCACTGGAAAGACAGCACCGTGTTCTTCCCTTGGGCAGAGAGCATCAGAGGCTCTTTGGTGACTTGTGTGCAATTTGTGAAAATACTTTCTTGTTTTTTTTAGATGCAGAACATTTTCTAAGTCCTTGAAAGAGCAGCAGAGATTTATCACGTGTCACTATATAACTGTCTAGATAGTTGATGCCAATAAAACAGGTTAACAAAGTGCTGTTTGAGAGTACTTGTGTAAGCATGTGACTGTTTTGCCATTCTCTGAGCTGCTGTTTGTAATCCCCTAAGTGGTTCTGAGGCCAGAGCCATCAGTCAGCAGAGCTGCTTACACCTGTATGCACCTGGGGACTGGCTGCTGAGCTGAGAATCTTTGTGCTGGGACCAGGCAGTGTTTGAGTGGCTCTCCCTCATCAGGTCAGTAATGGTTGACATAACCAAACCAAACAGTCAGCCCCTTTTTGTACCCTGAGTAACTTCTATGGTTCTTACTCAGTACAAATAATACGTGCAAGCCCCTTAGTTTGACTTTAATACTTCTACACACACCACTTGTAGCCCACTGTGAAGATCTGCTATCTTTGTCCTGCTGTTGTTGTGTTTGGAGAATGCTTTACACTAAGGAAATATTCCATGAATTTGACAGACGTTGGGATGGCTGTGCTGATCTGTGTTGTCTGTGTCAGAATGAACGTTACACAGAACGTTACACAGAATGTTCATGCAAGGTGTCCTTGCATTAATTTTATTATTATTAAAAGTGCCTTCATTCCATAGTCATTGCTACGTTTTGCCAGTGGATTAATTTGATTCCAGACCTTTGTTTTTCCTTTGAAACAGAGCATTTGCCTCAAGAGTTACTCTGAGAATCTGTAGCTGTTTCTTTCCTTACAGACAGCTTCTAGGTAATGCACAACTACAAAAGAAATCTATCATCTGACAGCACGTACTGTGAAGGCAAAAGCTGGAGTCAGAAACTTTGTGAGAGTTGGTGGTTTATTTATATCTTTCAGTAAGTCAGTTACTTTTGTCTGGGCAGATCTCTAAGGGAAGTTCTTTTTAACTCTCTTGAAAATTCTGAACAATGTTTTCCTTCTTGAGAGCAGAGACAGATAGGGAGGTAAATCTAAATCAAATGTCTCGGTTCCACTGACTGCACGAATCATGGATTCATAGAGAAATGAAATTATAACTGTGGCTTCTCCTTTTTCACCAGTCCCTAACTGGCATTCCTTCCCCACCCCCACCTGCTTTGTCGGATGCTTTCATGCTTTGGCACTCGAGATGCGTTAGTTTCTCACAGGCAGCTTGGGTTAGTTTCTCTGGAGTCCCTCTAGAGCAAGAGCTCTCTGCGAGGGGCTGCGCTGCCTCCTCACACACTGAGCATGCTTTTCTCTGTTGTCGGTTGCTTTTTGGACTATATTTAGCAGTTCCCTGGAGCTGCGTTGCAGACATGAGAGAATGAATGTGACATTTTGTGAAGGACTGGGCATTGGATGTCATCTTTCACCGCCACCTGGTTGGTCCTTCAGCACAGACCTCGAGGCCCAGCACTCCCTCCTCCCGTATTTCTGGGGTGAGCTTGAAACAAATCACTACTTCACATCTTTTCACCTACTCTGATTTGTATAAAATCCAGAGATAAAGGCATGTTTGCAGTTTAATCCGCCGTATGGTGGTAAACTTCTGTGATAGAAGATGAGAGGTTGGCGGAACCATCTTCAGTGATTTGGGTTGGCACGTGCTTTGTGTACTGAAAATCAATCATCCTCACCCATGGTTTTTATTGAGAAACGTTGACTCCTCAGCCGTTGTACTACAAATGAAACATGCTGCCGTTTTTGAGCGTCTCCAGCTGGATTTTACGCCGTGTTTCTGTTCTTTTTCTTTCGAAGAAAATGGTGATGAAATGGTAAGGTCCGAGAGCTGTCTGTATTAGATTTGCTTGGAAATGAATCCTTGCTGAGCTCCAGGTGGACAGTGTGTTACAGAATCCTCCCTGCGTGCACACAAGGTTGTGACACAAAGCCTAGTGATTTGCAGGGAGAGGATCCTTGCAGAACACACAGGTGCCCAAGGAACAGCTCAGGTGTGTGTGAAGGGTTGCTGAGGTTACGCTGACTTGATGTTGTGGGTTCTGTGGTTGCCACTTCAGTGCTCTGTGTGGGCTCATGCTGCAGCAGAGTAGCTGGAAACCAAACATTTATCATTTCTGTTGTCTTCTACTTTTTATTAGCATTGGAATAGAAATATGTGCTCCTAAATGAAATGTGAAAGGATTTAATCATTGGATGGGGCAGATATTCTGGCGTGAAAATGAACAGCGCGTAGCTTTGGGGAAGATATGCCTGTTTTTGGAAAAATGAAGTTTTCCCAGTTCCATATAACATTGCAAATCTTTCTGGAGCTCCTCTCAGACAGAGGAAGCATCCCACCTTGGTATATGCTGCATTTATCTGTCGTTGAGATCATGCAGCTCCTGTAGAGACAACCATGATGTCCCCAGATCCCCAGCGACAGCCCCAGGGAGGCAGGACCCCTCTGCTGAGCCTCCTCCCAGTGGGTTTTGCACTACGAGGACCCGCGGTCCTTTCCCACGTGCTGCCTCCATCCGGCTTTGGGGGAAGAAACCGCAGAAATGGGGCCGAGATCTGTGCTGCAGTGGAGAAATGTTGTGTTGTAGCATGGTGATTGGCAGTGAAGATGTAATCTCCCCACCTGGTTCTGACAGCTAATTAGTTCTCTTGTGAATCTTAGCACTAACAAGGTGTAAATGGTTTACAAAAGCTATTTCCCACTGACCATTTGAACTTGCTTGATCGCTGATAGGCAAAGAGAGCTGTGGATTTCACTTCATCCTGATGTTGCTGCAGGTGCAGTTAGTGTTCTTGAAGCAATTCTTTCAGTGACTTGTTCTGAAGGTGTTTTTTTTAACCACGTAAAACTATTTAAATAATTATGTGGATTTGTATCAGTATTTACTTACTTTTTGCTGAGTATAAGGATGGAAACCTATTATTGGAATGCAGATACCCTGTAAGGGAGAACTGCCTTCATTATAAAATATGGCAGTGCTTCAGAACTGGTGATGTGCTGGAGACATGACCTGACTAGAAGGGGATTCTGCCAGAAATGGTGAAGGTGATCTTCCCTTATGGCTCCTCATGATCTTTTTGTTACATGAAATACTACCTTCTTTTTTAGAAAATGTCTTGTTTCTTGTGTTACGTGTGCAGCTCTGTAAAGGAGAAGTTCTTCATGAGAAGCTGCAAGGAATGCAGCAGTCTGCCTGATGAACTCCCTCCTACTTGAAGAAGCTGTGGTTAGAAATGCTAATGATAACAATCAATTATGTCTTTTAAAGAGCAGTAACGTTTCAAAAAATATCCTAGTTGAACTTTGTGTATACTTCTGTACTGTGTGTATACATACGGCTTTTGTTGTAAGCTTTTCTTTTGGAACTTCCAGAACATTACCAGCACTGGACAACCTACTCTCCTATCACAAGTCCAGTGTGAGTGTTCTCCTGCGTGGCCAATGACTGGCAGAGCAGATGGAGGCAGTGGGGCTGGAGTCAGATGGGAAGAGGCCGATTCCCAGGAGCAGCCTGGTGCTGTGCCTGCTCCAGCATACACACTGAGCTGCTGTGTGACCTGAGCTCCTGAACAGTGGGTTGGAGAAGGCAGGGAGCTGAGTTAATTTGTCTGCTGAGAAGCAGCAGGCATCTGGGTTGGAGAAGGGCTTACTTCAGCAGCTTGTCAAAAAGTTTGAAATCTATGAAATTAATTACTTGAGAATAAAACATCTTTTATTAATGTTTGAATATCTGCATTTGTGTATAAATTAGTACGGTAGAACAGCTGCTGCATGTTCCATTTCTCAAGCAGAAGCTCTGAATGCATTTACAAATAGCGAATAGTAAATAAAGAATGATTTGGCTTCAGGACATGATTCTAAGCAGAGCTGTGCAATGTTCAGTCACTTCTGGGTTGTTCTTCTGCTTTTCACTTTTTGATGAAGGACCCTGGTTTTCATTAGTACAATTTATTTATAATGTCTTTATGGATATAGTCAAATACCACCTATTAAAATATCACCAGTCTGTCAGACACATGCATAACTTGTACTTAATATTTGCAGCCTGGATTCTTAGCAGGGAAAATCATTAAGCCCTGATGAATACAGCTGAAATGATATATGAAGTCAGCAGAAATCTTTCTACCCAGTGAGCCAGCAGGGCATGTTTATAAGCCAGCAAACTGCAGCGCTTTGCAGAATATTTTGAATCCAAAAGCACAGTGAGTTGTGTCTACAAGGTTTACAAAGCTAGAATTAAGAATAGCTGCAGCATCTACTGCTGAGTGCGTATACAGCAGGTTATCTGACGTATTCTCTGGATCTCCAAACACATTTTAGATGTATTCTGAGAGCCTGCTGAAATACGCTGAGTGACTTCTGTTTAGTGAGTGATAGTTATCCTTAGGTATTCATATTCTAAATGGAGCTGTACTCAGTTTAAATTTCTTGGCATTCGTACTGTTAGATTTATTTTGCATGATCTGATCTATTGCTAATTAGCCTTTCCTTCAGGGCCAGTTGATTTAATTTAGGCACATAAGAACCGGCAGCAGAAGGGAAGTTGTGAGTATCAGTGCGTTTGGTCACTGCTGACCTGAGAGGCTGAATTAAGCGTAGCATCGGGTTTGTCTTTCAGCCGTGGTGAGCCAGTTGGCTGTTTTACAGGATGGGCAGTTGAGGATATGGGTATCTGTGTCATCCGCTCAAACAGTGGATGGTTACGTTTTGTCTTCCTGTCTTGCTAACCGCCATTGGCTTTAATCAGGATTTGTGCATCTGTCTGTGTAGCTGGGCTGCTCGCACACTTCCCTGGTGGCTCATGGCGGCGCTCCTCGCGCTGCGCAGTGTGTGAGGCACAGTGAGTGTGGGCTGAGGGCTGGGAGCAGTGCTGGCGCACCTCCTCTGCTGTGGGAGCTGCGTCTGGGCCGCTGCTCTGTTCATAGGGGCTCTGAAAGGCCTTTGCTACATGACTTGCTCACACGGTGGTACTTAGCAGCTCAGGTGCAGTCAGTTTGGCCCCCCAGTTCCCTGCAACTGCTCAACAGCTGAACGAGCTGTCATTGCAGGCAGCAGCAACACACAGAGGATATGCTCTGGCTTGGCAGTGTGGAAGCAGTTCTTGTACAGCCATGCAACAGGAGTCTGCTCGTAGAAGGTTAGGAATTCATTTGAGACTTTTTGGCAGCACTAAGCCGTGTAAGGATGCGCAGTTTCTGTTTTCTCATTCACCTGTATGCTTTCTGTGCAGCTCTGCAGTCCTTTTTTGGCAGAGTGGCTGCTGCTGTTAACACCATCACATCAACATAGCTGTAAATATCAGCAAGTCATAAGTAAGGCATTGTGACTATTGTGTGTATGTTTTTACATGCATAAAATTGGATGCTGAGATTTCATTTAAGTTTCGTGTGTTTCATATCCTCTTCCCTGTCTGTAAGAAGCTGGGCAAGTTATGCATCTTATGAGTCCGTAGCAGCAAAACCAGTCTAGGCAAGCCAAGCAAAAAGCCAAGGAATGACATGGAGTTGTTTGGGAAGACTTATAAAGGAAATTTTATGCCGTAGTGTGCAGGGAGCTCAAATTTGTCTCGAGATTTCTCTGGTGAACTAACGCACTGTTAACACCATGGCATTAAGGACTGAATCGTTTCTCTGGTACACAGGTTCCTCATCTTTCCTTTTTTCCTGCCATCGCCCTGCTCCATCCCTGCTGTGCATTTTGGTTTTGTTTTTCCCCTCCCTGGTTAGAGGTGGACCTTTTGTAATGCCTCTCTCTGTCCTCTTTCCCTGGAGTGCCTCTGTCTCCCAGCATTGCTTTTGGACCTATTCCCTGCCAAACCTGTTTCCACTTACATGCTTGTTTTATCTGTTGGTAACTGTACTGCCCCTGATTGAACAGCTCAAGCTGTGAAATATTATGGATTTCTGTCAGACTGAGGATGTCTTTGTTTTCTAATATCATAGTTAGGAACAGTGGGCTACTGCAAATGAATAGACCTGGCTCACTGGTACAGCAGTACCTATTGGAGATAGCTTTGTCCTGCTGGGGACTCCAGGAAGGCACTAAAAGGCACTGCTCTGCTCTTAGAGTAAATCCAGAAGGTGGAAAAATGAGAATGAACCACGCTAATGTGTGTTTGTGAGGAACCTTGTGGCTCAGAGTGAGTCTGGGAGGCAGGAACAGCATTTATGTCTGGGTGTTCGTCACTGGTTGTGGGCTCACCACTAAATTGGTACTGACTGCATCTGGCCAGCTGTCCCGTAGGGCTGGGTGGGGTGGTTGTTTATTTTTTAATTGCCTGTGAGGAGTTGAAAGAAAAGTGAAACAACTTGGTTTATTTCAGAGAGACGGCTGTGTGTATAGCTGGGGTGAGAACTGCTAACGCTTTCCAAGGGCTTTTACTCTGTGAAATGCTTACGGGAGGACTGCTGGAAGAACCAGCTTCTGTCAGCCAAACTGTTAGTAGTGGAGGTGGGCTGTAAGGGCAGATCCTTTTATTTAAAGCACAGAAGGCAAGGTATGTGGATGCTGCAATTCTGCCAGAACAGATGAAAACTGTGTATCCTGCACCATCCTGAGTAACAAAAGAGACCAATTTGAGGAGGCTTGTTGGCATCAAAGCAAGGCAGTCCCTGCTGCCATACCTAGGGAATTATGCACAGTTCTGGCCAGCATATGAGCAGGCTGGCTGGGATGCTAACACACTGTATCCTACTTGCAGCCTCAGCTTTGCTGGGTTGCTCTGGTAAATTAAAGATTCCCTTTCCTGGCATAAAACGCAACAAGGAGTGGGAGTGAAGTGTGGCTGGCTTGTTCTCAGCTTGGAACAGCAGTGCTGCAGTTTGTCTGGCCAAGGGAATTGCAGCCTACAGAGCGAGTCTGGCTTTCTGATGTCAGTTATTAGCAAGTCCTTAATTTCATCTAGTGTCATCTGTTGTTGTTATCTGTGTGTTTATTGGAGAAATGGCATCTGAACACCTGTTGGAAAGAAGTGACTTACATCACTAGCTCTAGGGCTGTGTTTTGTCCTGATCTTTGTCATATTTGAATTCCATTGTAAAGTGCCAAATGTACACGGAACAGAAACAAACAAAAAACAAAAAACAAACAAACAAAAAAAAAAAAAACCAAAAAAAACCCCAAAAAACTCTGGTACATGTAATTGGGTGGTTGGCCATTTCTCGGCCGAGTTTTCACAGTGCTCTGGTTTGGAGATTGACCTTATTTGCAGCACTGCTGGCGTGGCTGAGATGGCGGTTCCCTGCGTCACTGGTGAGAGGAGAGGGAAATCCATAAGGAAAACCAGTGTTGACCGGGACCCTCTGCTGAGCTGCTTTGCTGGCTGATAGCAGTGTCCTTATTCCATATAAGAGTGGTTTTCTGGGGGAGGAGGGAGTGGAGGAATCCTTAACAAGCTGTGAATAATTTGCTCTAAGACTGGAAAGTCTGCAGAAGTGTGTCTCAGTCGGGTGTGTTTGTGTGCGTACACCTGAGCACCTCTCATTGTCAAGTTTCTGATTAAATAAGAGCATGTTTTTAAATGGGTTGGACCAATTAATCTTTAAGTAGTGAAGATAATTCTGGCATGAAAATACGTCTTATTTATGCTACTTGCTTTCTACAATTTGAAACAAAAAGTACCCTGTAAGCCCTCAGCTTCCTGACACTGGGACTAATTGAACCTTTACCTGCGAGATTGAAGGGTTCTCTTTGAGCTTTCTCTTACTCCTTGTTGTGGTTTAACCTGGCAGGTGCCAGTTGAAGCTAAGATACTCCTTTAGGCACTTGAACTGTTCTCAGATCAACCCTTGACCTTCTCTGTGTGGTGAATTGCTTGGACTGTAGGGCTGAACGAGAGCCTTTTCTGATCTTAGAGCTCTTCTGATCTCTTCTTGTTCCTCTTCTGACAGCTGTTTTCTGGATCCCTGCACTGTCTGCATCCATGCCAGGCTGTAGATGCAGAGCTGAACAGCCCTTTCCAGCACTGGCTGTGCAAATAAATGCCAAATGGAAATGATGAAATGTTCTTAATCAGGATTCTCTTCCCCCCCTCCCCTGCACCCTCCTTTTTTTTTCCCCTTTCTCTACCTACTGTCTATTGCTAGTGTAGCACTGACTTGGCAAGTCTCTGTGCTGCCTTTTCAGTCTGTGTGAAGACTGTCCATGTACAATAGGGCTGTAAGCTCAGTCCTAAGAAATACAGAGAATGTGTGAAGGAAACGGGCTACTGAAAAAAGCCATCAGTGAGCTCTCCTGGGCAGTTGAAATAACACAATAATGCACTGCACTTGGGAAAGCTTGCCTTTCTGCTGGAATCTCTTCCATTTAGAAGATTTACAGCAGATGGTTTGGCCTCTGGCTTTGTTGGCTTGTTTGTGTCTCTTGGTGTTCAAATGGACTTGTAGACATAACGAGACCTCCTGCAGAGTTTCTTTCCTGCTGTCACAGTTTTGGTCTCTGGGGATACATAATAGTGAGAGCCGGACCTGTGCCAGAAGCAGCGTGCAGGATTCCTGCTACCTTGTGCTCAGACCTCGGCTTCTGCATGGGGCTGGGGGGAGGAGGTGAGATAAAGGGAAGAAATGAACTCTTGGAGTGCTGTTCAAACTGAAGCAGTCTTGATGCCGAGCAAACAAAGCTTTGGTGCTTTGTAGTGGGAGATGTCAGCAAGCACATTCCTCTGAGACAGGTGATGAGATTTATTGTCAGCCGCTTCGTATTCCCTAGAATGAGGAATAATTTATTTAAGAAGCGACTTCCCTGGAATTCAAGCTTTGAAAGTCATTACTGCCCCATTTGTTATTTCTGTCTCCCTTAAGTTTATGAAAACAGTTTTGTTTTTTTGTGTTGTACCCACGCGTTTTGCCACAAATGCAGCATTCTTGTCCTGTAGTTCAATTCTACAGGCAAACTTCTGGGTAGATGAGATTAGTTAAATTTAATGCTGATCAGATACAGCAGCTAGGACACTAAAATAACATTCCAGTCCTGGTCATAATTTGAAGAATACAGAGACAGCTCGCATCTGATTTAGGTCAAAATGCAGTTCTTGAAGGTAATGCTGTGGCAGCGCAAGGAGGAGTGCGTGTGTTAGGCTGGAAGTGGCAAGCTGGGTCTGGCAGCTCTTGGTTTAACAGTAGTGGTGTGTTTAGGTGGCTGGGGAAAAGTCTGGGACACATGGAGTGCGTAGAGAAACTGACTGCTGTACTCTGCTGAACTGACAGTTCTTTTTTCTGTTTTAGATGAAGGACCTAGCTTGTACTTCTGACTCCTATGTGCATGTAAGTTTGTGGACTTGATATCTAGTAATGCATCAATTTTATTTATGACCAAAACTGTGTGGGGTCAAGGAGAAACGAGAGCTGAATGCCTGTCTTGCAGAAAGGAATGTACAAATGAGTCATCCCACACCACTGTTAATGCCAGCATTGTAGAGGCAGCAGGTGGAGATGGAGGAAAAAGCTTACTGGAAAATTGTAATCCATGATGTAACCTCATCCCACTAAAAATCTCCCTAATTTAGCCTTGGTTAGTTCATCTGAAAGGCTCCGGAGAGGAAGCAGGTCTGAACTGTTCCAAGTTTGGTCAAAGATTAAACACATGGATTTGCATTTTTTTATCTTTGGGAGAAGGATCAACCTAAAAAAATACAGATCTGAATTACAGCAAATTGCATTGAGCTCTCTCTTGGTGAGAAACAGTCATTCTCCCCTCATTTAGTCTGGTTTCCTGCTGGGAAGGCTTTCCAGATGAAGAGTGTTGACAGCTAGGAGAAATAAGGGTACCTCCAATACTGTGTGTTCCAGGCGTGTTTTTATTGTATTTTTTCTTTTTCTTTGACCATGCTCCAAACAACCAGAGGTACTCATCCAGTTCTGGGTGTTACTACCTGTGTTCTGAGGCCTGGGTTCATCCCTCAGCTTTAGTGCTTTTCAGAAGACCCCAAGTTTGTTGTAATTCAACAGGTAATCAGTGTCAAGAGCTGGGTGTGTGCAAGGAGATGACTCAGTCTGTAAGATTGGAATTATTCTCTGAAACTCCAATTCTTTTGGACTAGAGAGGAAGAATTCCGTTACTGTGCATTTGAATACCCTGTTAAGCTGCCTGAAGGTAGCTGCTGCCAGTTTGAACCTATTGTGCATCCCCTTCCCTACCTGCAAGATCCCTCATGGGAATGTTTAGGTCAGCAGGCTGCTCTGTCAGGATGAGGTAGGACTGTCCTTCTTCAAGGCGTGATTGCTTCGGTTCTGAAAATCAGTTGGTGTGCTCGATTTGCTGAGCATTACTTCTATGGCAGTGAGATTGTTAACATTTAATTTTTAAGTGTATATTATCACATCTGTTGAGGCTGACATCTTTGGTTAACAACCAGTCAATCTGAAAAGCAGGGCAAAGCAATACAGAGCCCTGAGAGATGTCTTGCTTGTCAAAGTGACAAATTGCCCTTTCTGAGTCAAAGGACCAGCTTGCATTTTGGGGCTGTGTAGCTACAGGGGAAAGTGGAGGGGAGCATGGGAAAAATACCCTATTAGTTTAGCTCTTCCCCAGTGTTTTTTTGTTGTATGTTGCTGAGTTGAAGTTCTTTGTTTTCCTCAATCTAAAACAACTTCTCAGCAGGTTGAGAGGAGCAAGGCCCCTGGGACTCTGCCTCTCCCACTTCTCATTCTCATAAACTGTTTACAATCTCCCTCCGTTTTCTAGCTTTGTATGGAAAAGTTCAGTGGGTCAGCTTTCCCTTTAGCTTCATCCATCATTCCAGTCAATTAGAAATAGTTGAGGGCCAATTGCCCGGTCTTCCATTAACTGAGACACTTCAGATTGTTTAAAATAGCATAAAAGCTCTTTGTTGACCGTTGGGCTAGCGCCCTGTGACGGGCAGCTACCGTGTGGCTGAACAGAGCCCCAGTGTGTCTGGCTCTGTTTGGGGGCTGAATGTTACTACTGCAGGCCTTGTTTGGGTTTGATTCCCTCTCCTTCACCTCTGCCTCTTGCCTTCCCTGAAAGGTGCGATGCCTTCAGATGCTGAATTGCCAGACCCGCTTGCAAAAAAAGGCTGCGTTGTGGCTTTTCACAACTGCTGTAGTAGAGGGAGGTGTTTTTCAGCTGGTGAAAAGTTCCTCTTTAACCTTGGTGCTTAAAAAGCTCTTGGCGTTGCTTGTTAGTTGCTTGTCGTGTGTGTTTCTGAAGGACAAAGGAAGTGTGTAAGTGTTCAGGAAATACCTCGGGCATTGCAGTGTGCAGCTGAGCTCACCCTGGTGCCCATGGCAGGGCAGCCTGCTTTCATGGAGAGCCGAAGTTTTGCCTCATTTGGAGCTGACCAGCCCTGGGGTAGAGCTGGGAGAGAGCTCCAGCAGAGCACGTGAAGCTTGTTACAGGTTGATGTGCTTGGGTGCACCTTGAAGTAAACTCATACATACATACATACATACATACATAGACATATATACAAAATTTCAGGTTATGCTTAAGCAGAGAAGTATGTGTACCAAGAGGAGATTAGCAACAAAATACTTCAGTATTCTCACTTTGAAATCGTTGCCTGCCTTCAAACTCTTTCCAATGTCGTACACTGCCAGGTTTGTTTCAGTATGGCCCAGTCCACCTGGATTTTGGTGTTCTGGAGCTTGAGTAACACAATATCAGTAGATCCTACTTGTACAGCAGTAGTTCCTTTGGTTGTGAGGAGTCCTGAGAGCTGTGACTGTGCGGCTGTGCTTGAGGCTGATAGCCTGGACCTTGCTTTTGGAACTGGAAGAATGCTGTGCATGGCAGCCCTTGAATATAAGGGCTTCTCATTCTTCAGCTTCAATTCCTCCTGCTTGAATTTCAGCTATTGAACTGCTGCAGTGCACAAAATGCTCTCTGGACAAATCAGGGCTGAGGGCACAGCAGGGATGTTTTGGTGGAGAAAAAAACAAACAAACAAAAACAAACAAAGAAACCAGCAGAGCTTGACAGAACAGGAGAATGTGATGATAATCAGATTTAGGAGTTTTCAGCAGCTAGGGAGCTAGATCCTGTGCTGGAAAAAGGTCCGCCACAGATACACCAAGCTAATTTCACCACTGACTTTTCTGTACTTTGATGCCCTATGGAGATGTTGATCTGATGTATATTCTCAATCCAGGAACACGGTGATCTCGGTTGCCTTTTTTCTTCTTTTTTCCTCCACGTTCCTTCAGCAAATAACAGCCTGAGAACATCTGAGCTAGAATCGCAGACCTGAGTTGGAAGGAGATCCGTGGGACACACCACGTCAGAACTGAGTCTCAGACCAAAACTCATGTTTGCCTGCTTGGCACTTGTAAGCGGTCTCATGCTTTGCAGAAACTGAAGCTTTAATAAGTAATTCAAACAAAGCATAAGAAGGGTAGAAGAGAGAATCCCTATTTGATTCAATTAGCGCTGGTGTCCAACGCCATTAATTGTGACCAGCCTTCTGATGTTTTTCACAGGAGTTGATACACTTGAGCTTTGTCTGTGCCGGGGCAACTGAGGACAAGTTTGTCCACTGATGTAGAATCCCGCTTTTGTGCTCTGCAGAACCCTTCAAATTTGGTATCTAACAGTAGCCTGGAGTGAGCAGTAGCCTGAATAGTCTGCATTGCAGTCTGCTGAACAAAGGATACGTCTGGGAGAATGATGATTCGATGTACGTGTTTTCCCTGTGTTTGAAGAGGGACTGTTTTAGTGGAAGTAATAATATCCTGCAATTTAATATTATTTCCAGACTCTTTTAAATCGTTTCATAGGCAGCAAATAAAGAACTTTGTTTACTGTTTTAAAGTAGAATGTCTGTTCCTCCTAGGGGAGGTTATTCTTTTATTAAAAAAAGATAGAAAGTAGCTGCTTTGATGGAAATGTAACTCCAGGAGTTGAGATGGTGATGATTACAGAAGCTGTAGTATTCTAATGCAAAATAAGCCCTAGGAGATATGTGCCCTAAATAGTAAATCACTCTGTTTTTTAACAAAGCAAGAATTACTATTATTGTGTTTTTTGCTTATTTTACAAGGTCTTTAGCTGTTTCATCTGCACTTAACTTTTACAAGCTGGGGATAAATTGACGGTTGATGTTGTTTTGCTGTTTAAATAGCTTGGCATTTTTAAAGCATAGCGGAGATGGGAGTGAAGGATGGGATTCATTTGGCACTCCAAAAGCAGGGAGAAAAACTGTGACTGCTGGTATCCAGTGCTCTAACCTGGGTTAGAATCTGATCTTATAACTTAATGTTTCATAATTTTCGTGGAAGGGGCTGAACACCATTATTTCAAGAGGACCTCGTGGGTAATGTGTCGGCTGCAGAAAGAGTCATGAATCCTGACAGGCCCTCATTAAAGAGGACTGGAAAGAAGTTTCCTTCGGATTTCATCTTTCCAGATGCTCCACGGGGAGCAGTGTGGTGGTTGCTGATCCTCTGGGGCTGGGGGACCAACCCCCTCTGGTTTGTCAGCGTGGGATGGGCTGCAGGGTCGTGGCTGTGGGAGAGAAAGGGGATCGCCGTCCTGCTTTTGCTTTGTGGGTTTTCTAAACTGGAATTACGTGCCTTCAGCAGGCAGGGAATTACTGGTAGGATTATTCATTAGGAGTGTTGAATTCCGGTTCTATCTGGTAATTTATGTTTTACTTTGGATAATTAGGCTTAGCTGCCAAACGTTTGGAATCTGAGATGCTGAGATGTGTTTAACAAGAGCGCCCTAGATACTGGCTTAGAAGCTGAGCACTGAAGAAGGTGGTTGAGAGGGGTAGGGTGTCCCAGTTTTTGCAATTTGTGGTGACCTAAAATCCATAATGGAGGAAACTAAAAATGGAGAAAGTCTTTGCATCTTTTCTATGTTAATGCTAGCTTGTGACAACTGCACGTTAGTGATGTGGAACAAGTACTGGTTGTGGAGATCAAAGAGCCGCCTCCTCAAGCTAATTCAGAGAAAAGCAAGTTGGCTGGTGTTCTGTCCTCTTTGCTCACTGCTTTTTTCATTGGATCACGTACTAAGAAGTAAAAGCACAAGGAGATGCGGTCTGCTGAGTTATCTATATTAGGAAATCTATCTTGAACTTCGGAAGCTTTTATTTCCGATGCTTAGGACAGTCTCTTGCTAACACTGCCTTTCTCCTGTAGGAATGCAGATCTGTACCTGAAACTTCACTTTAGAAGCAGCCATGGGATGAAAACTGCCATAGTGTTCATTTAAAGTCAATATGCTCTAGTTTGCAGTTCACTCGTGTTTAAGTGCCCACCTTTAAAGCTTTTCTTTGCCCACAGGCAGTCTGAATACAAAGGGAGACTGGTGATTTTTTTTTCTTTTATAAAGAAAAGTATTGCAGAAGCAGAAGGAGCAAAATATGGAAGGCAGACAGAAATCTCCTCAGATTTATTATCACAAAGCAGAATTTTCTTCTGAGAATCTAGAGGAAAAGGAAAATAGATGAATTCATGGCAACACCTCAGCGTGCAGCTAGGAATGAACAAGATGGATACATCTGTGCACATACATGTGCAGAAGGAGTAGGACTCACATCTTGAATCAGCTGTGGCATTTGATGCCATATAAGCAGCAAGGAGGTTTACCAGGACAAGGTACAACAAAGGAATCTATACATGGTAACTGATGTCTTTGGTCATAGCCAGACTTGGATTGCACAGAGATAACAGAAGTTTTGAGTCGCCACTGTGTAGCAGTGCTGTGTAAGTTCTTCTGTTTGGAGGGAAGCTCTGCAGTGGGTTGGGGAAAGCTGAACTGCAGCTGTAATTTCATAGCTTCAGGATAAAGAGCGGATTTGTGTGTTTGTCCCAGGAGCTCGTTTCCCTCCTGAACCTGTAGGCGGAAGACAGAATCAGGCATCGGAGCTCTACCATGAAGTATTAAGAGCGTGTCCTGAGTTGCTGAACATTGAATGGGGAGATTTTCTGTAGGATTTCAGAAGCCTTGCTCTGGCTGGCTGTTTCCGTTGTCTGAGTTGTTTCTCGATTTCGACAGAAATGGAATCAGTGTCTGCTTATCTCTGTGCTGGTGGTGCAGCACAGCTCCTTTGAAGGTTGTCTGTTCTGCATTTTGACTGAGATGGCTGCCTGAATCTTACTGCCACGTCTCGGTTGTTATTGTGACTTACCTGGAAGTGAAAACAGCTAGCTTACTCGAGTCCAAATTTCAGAATGTAAGAACATTGCTGTAAATAACAGAAACTGATCAAGGGCATCTTGGCTTGTTTCAAAGGGAATTACTGATCGTACAAGGATTAGGTGGCACGTTTTCCCAGTGGAGCTTAATGAGACCTGAGTACATTGCTCCTGCTCAGCAGAGATCAGGATGCTGTGCTTTGTGGCTTACACTGAGTGCAGCGCAGCGGAGGGCGGTCCAGAGTCCACGGCCAGGACAAAGTGCAGCTTTGGGACTTCATGTTTAGAAAATAGAACGTGACAGTTCTCTGGTGGGGAGGCTTTCACAAAACGAGAATATTTAAACACTGATGTAATTAGATTTGGCTCCTGTATGGCAACGGTTTCTTCCCAATCGTTTTGTTTTCTTGTGATGTGAAAAGGTATATGGAGTTTGCCTATGCTGTTTTCTTTAGAATAAACATATTAACTTTGTAAATTAAGGTCCTCTGTCATTCCTTTCCATTATTAAAAGAAAAATGTGTGTATGTA
The DNA here is from genome assembly GCF_019232065.1 of Centrocercus urophasianus. NCBI lineage: Eukaryota > Metazoa > Chordata > Aves > Galliformes > Phasianidae > Centrocercus > Centrocercus urophasianus. The sequence continues at coordinate 11,403,948 of NW_024884867.1, forward strand.
AATGTGTATATATGCATTTGTTCCTTAGAGCTTTTCTGTGTATGCCTGTTTGACAGGACGTGCAAATAGAACCCTGCTTTGGCTCCGAGGCCTGTGTACCATGATAGCTTCAGGGATTGCAATGAAATGAACAGTCTGCCATTCTGTCTCACATAGCTGAGGGTTCATCATGCTGGAGAAAAGGCTTATTTCTCAGTATGTAAGCCAAGTCTTTATTGGCCACATGCTGTGAAACTTCTGAAATATGTTCATGTACCAAAGGAGAGCTTCTCTGATTGCTGTGCTGAGACACAACTGCATAAGAGAAAGGAAATTTCGGATGTTTGTGCTGGTGAGAAGCAGAAGCATTCTCTTTGGGCAGCCTTCTTGCAACAACTGGCCTGTGCTCGTTTCTCTCTGTGCAGTGTTTCTTTGTGCTGTCTGTCCCTTAATGCTTTTCAGTGAGCTTATAGCCATGTAGATCTTCTGCGCTCAGCAAAGGGAAGATGTCAGAAGAGCAACATTCCACGTAATTCAGCAGTTAATTTTCAGCTATCTATTTTAGGTTATCATTGCTTTGGACAGTTTGAGACAGGTGTCAGTTTGATAGTAATTCTTGATGTTTTATAGCCTTCTGTAGTCTGAAACTGAGTGTATTTTATCAAATGGAAATAAACTTCGAGTGTTGTGTAAGATAAACTGCTCTGAAACCCAGTGGTCTCATTCAGTGCATAACAGAAAGAATGTTTTATGTACAAAAATTCCACTCCACCTACACTGGGCACTGGAGAGGAAGCTTAAGACAGGCTTAAATATAAGGCAGCAGTCTGTTAGCCCATAGTGGGTTGCCTATAAATACAAAGTTCATTACAGCACACTCACATGATTTCCATTTACCAAGTTGAGCTCAGCCATAATAGCATAGATGCATGGTTGGCATTTTTTGAGACAGTGGATTCTTCTTTCTCTGAATCTCCATTTGCAAGTTGTTAGGTAAAATGTGTTGTTCGATTGAAAAAGATGAAATCAGTAAGATATGCATGCTGTGATGGTAGAAGGGAAAAATGTTTTTTTTGCTTGCTTCTTTAGGAACAAAGCCCCAGTAACCAGACATCTATAGCAATGATGCAAGAACCTCAGGAAATGGTGGAAGAAACAGTTACTGTGGAGGAAGATCCAGGCACCCCCACTTCCCACGTGTCTATTGTCACTTCTGAGGATGGAACAACAAGGAGAACTGAAACCAAGGTGAGAGGTTAATAACTAACAAGGAAAATGGGAGAATACCGTCTACTCAGGAAGTAAAAGAAAGCAGAACGAGTGGTGGGAATCATGCTGTTGTGATCCTCTGTGATTCTGACTGTGTTCTCTTTGCCAGCAAAGCTGAGCTAAGTTTTTTTTGTCAGTTTTTTGTCTGGTTTGCTCTCAGTCAGCAGTGCTGATACAGCTGCTCATGGAGCTGTGAGCTGAGCAGTAGAAATTACCTAGGTTAACCAAACAAAAACACCAGCACCCATTCCTTGACTGAGAATTATTTCAGAGTTCGCTTTATTTTACCGACACAGATCACAGCATTGCCCTGCAAACACATGTGGAAGTATGAGACTTAGATGAGATGGAAGGGCATGGAGTAAATGATTTTTACAGCTGGGGAAAATGTGCTTGGAAATGTGTCTTCAAATTAATTACAATTTGTAATAATAGTATGCAATTATACTTTTTCCTCTAGAACCATAAATATCACATTTAAATAAAACAGCAGTATTTACCTTCTGCAACATTATTGTGAATGGAATTTTACTCCTGATGCATTGGGAAAGCTAGGTATATTATCAAGTGACCTGTGCCTCAGGTTCAGAGATGCTGTGTATCTTCTTTTCCTCATGCTGCCTTTTTTAGCCTTCACGTAAGATGAATTTTCAGTCTCTGCTGAGCAGATGCTGCACACTCGCTACTGCCTTGCATGCTTCTGGTATTTCTGCAGCAGTAATACAGCTTGACATTTGGGCCTTGGAAGTTGAGCTGACATGTTCATTAGGTTTTGGTCTTCTGAAAGATCAAGGGTGACTGCTTATTGAAAAACTTCTGAACAACAGTGGTTTTAAAAAAAGACTTTCCAGCTGCTTTTTATGTTAGGAGGTGAACAGAAGTTGTTGCATAAATCAGTGTTTATTTTTCTGGCATTCCAGAATTGTGGCTGTCCTATCTGTTGAGGACGTTGGAGTCTCAGGTTAGAGGGATTGAGCATTGGTGCTCTGAGATCAGTGGGTTCTGCATACACTGAGCATCCATTTAAAAAGTTGTTAGTTAAATGTTGTAACTGTCCTGTTTTCCTTCTGTCGGAAGGAAATGATGGTCTTAAAAAACAAACAGCAAAAAATAACACATTGTGATTAGTCCTTCCAATAATCTGACATTTTTCAGATGTAATTCATTTGAAAGAAAGTCTGCTTTCTTTCTAGTGGCAACAACAGCTGTTCTTTGCAGGAAGGAAGAGGTAAAATTACAGTGGTAATGGACACCTTTTCATATGGACTAATAGTAGTGCATATTTTTAGGAGGCTGTTAGTGCTGCTATGCCAAGGAATAAAATAGCTACGGCCATAAAAATAGAGTGGAGGCCATGCAGTGTTCCCTAGATAACAGAACCACATGAAATAGTTTGAAATAGTTATGCTAATGATAAATTTGTGTCTTTGTCATAACAGAAAAAGTTTAATTTTCTCCTGTGCAGAATACCTGCTGTTTTTCCATCTTCCCAGAGAAAAGTTGAATGGTGGCTCCAAAACAAGCTATTCTGTCTGCATATGGGAAAAAATGCAAAAATGACATCCCTACAAATGCCTTTCCATTTCAAAGAGCTGCATTCTCCTCTCTTAACTGTACTTCATTCCCGATACTGTAGTGTGTTCAGAGCAGGGAGAGGGTGCACAGTAGTCTTCCTCTGGTTTTATGTTGTTTCAGATAATTCTGCTGACCTCTACTTACATAAGAAGGCTGCTCTAAAAGTAATGCCTGCTATTTATGTGGGCCCACGTTGTCAGAGGCACTCACCAGCACTTACTGAACTTTGATGGAGACCAAGCAGCAGCTGTGAGCACAGTGAGTGGTGGGTGGTGCATTTCAGCAGCAGTGACGCTCGGTTGTCTCCACTGGTGCAGATTTTTAGGAGCGTGGCATGCAGCTCTTGTTCATTGCACAGCTGATGGTGGTGGTAGTGCTGACAAGTAGTGTTCTGGAGCTGAGAATTTGCTCTGTCAAACAGTGTTATTGTACTCCTTGCATCTGTTGTAGTTTTCATGGAAATGAACAGGAGGCATTACTTTCAGAGCAACCTGCATTCTATCTGGAGCTGCTACCTAGTTTTTTGTTGCTAAAAAGACCAACTCTTTATATATAAATACAGATTTATATATGTACATATCCAGCTGTTGAGAAAGTGCCACTGAAATGTGAAAACACAGATGGGGTTGGCCTAGCCCTAACTGCTGAAAGAGACCCTGAGTCTGCTGAAGTTGTTGCTGTCTCTGAATGGTTTTGTTTTGACTTCTCCTTGCTCTGATAATATGGCACAGGTTTAACAGCTCTTAGATATGGAAACAAGATCAGATTTTCTTTGTATTTTTATTTAATCACGTTATTTTCAACTTGTGTTGATAGTGAAAGTGAAAATGCAAACCGATGTTGTTGGAAGTCCGTAGCATCGGTTAAGTGTCCTGCAGTTAATTGGCATTGACTTACTATCTCTTTTAGTAGGTATCATCGTGGTGGCTTTGTAGGTCATGCTATTATGTGTTAGTGCCTTGCAGGGAGAATGAAACTTCTTCGCACCTTCTGTGTGGTGACAAAATTCTGACCTTGCTGTTCAGGTGAGGACAGTGAAGGAGGGTTTCTGTGTGATGTGAGATGCAAACCCATCCCCTGGGCAGGCAGTGTGCTGCAGGAGCAGCGTTCCTGCTCTGAGGGGTACATGTGGGGAAGGGGCTGAGGTGCTCAGCCTGGTCAGTGCTGTGCTCTCCTGCACACAGGGTAACTGAGCAGTTTCCATCTCCCAGAGGCTCTGCTTCCTATCTGAGCCTGCACAGCAGTCAGGGCATTTCCACTCTGTCTGGGTTGGGACCTGCCCAGTTTGATGACCTCGAAGTTTGGCTGTCAGGTAAGTTGCCACTGTATTATGACAGTAAAATTACATCCTCAAGACAGAAATTTTATCCTTCCTGGTTTGGTATCTGCCCAGTAGAACAGGCCAATGCAGTTACACATTGCCTTTTAAGACTTGCATAAGGATTGTTCATTTATGTTGCTGTTTGCATAATGGAATTCAGTAAGGAGTGGGACAAGCTGTGGCCTTGATTGTGGTGTCTGCTTTTTATCACTGTGAAGGAATGGCATTTCCTATGAGGGGAATCCTCACGTCTGCTTTCAGCAATAATCTTATCTGTTACTTCATGAGGGTGTTAGTTAATTTGAGATTACTTAGGTTTGTGCTTACACGTTAGGCTTAGTAGAAGTTTTATGCTTTGCTGTTGCACTTAATCTCAGCTTCTTTGGAGAAAGGCTCAGAACCTGTCTTTGTTGTCTCTGTACTTAGAAGGTTCTCCTGGCCATGGGCAGTTGCATTTTCCAGCCTTGTTGTACAAAGCAGGTGGTGCCACACATTGCTTCCCATGACAAAGTTACATAGGCTGTGTTTTTAAGAACTGAAGAGACCAGAGGGATCTTCCAGTGTGTGCTTTCCTTGCTGCATACCCCCTGTGGAGGTGAGACAGCTCCATGTGATTTGGCATGTGTTTTTGGACTGTAAAAGAAAACTTGTTTATTTTTGCTACGCTGTACGAAATAATGCCTATAAATGATTCCCCTTGAACCGCAGCACAGCCAAAGCTATAAATGCTTATGATCCTTTGTGCTGCTGTTCCTCGTTTTCTTGTACAAGTCCCCCCTGTTGTTTGAAAACCATAGTTTACGGAGGTCCTTTCTCCAATAATACATGAAGTAAACCACTTCAGTGCAGAAGCATCGACAGTTTGTGCTTTCCCCCCATGTCTCTGAAGATGCCTGCTGCAGGGAAGCAGGAAGAAGCGTAATAGAATTTAATATTTGACATATTTTAAATAGAGAACATCTGCCTTCTCAAAAATGAGATATCTGAGTAATTTTCCCCCAACTGTTATTACCTTAGTACTGTGCTGGCTAAGTCCCTACATAACATTTGCTGCACAAAAGATGTATCACATAATGCTTCATTTCAGCTTCATAATCTCTCTGGAAGCCAAATACCTATCATACTCCAACAGTGAAAGTCACCTTGGGGAGAGGGCTGCTAGGAGGCTGCTGTGTCAGAGAGGCTGGTTTGAAAGCAGCTGAAGAGAAATGAAGTAAAACAAACAGGATTTGTGTGCTCCTGTTAATGCTTGCTTTATTCTTTCTTTAGGCACCTTTCATATTTATCTTTGTTGAAATGCAAGAAGATTTGAGAGCTCTGGGTCACTTTTATTCATTGAAAAAGATGTTTTATGGTGACAAACTGTAAAATCAATCAGTATACAGAGTTGTTTCATTTCCAGGCCATCCATTTGCCTTGTCTTCTTCATACTGAAGAAGGCCAGGTCTTTCCCAGCAGCGATTATTGCTGCTCTCCTTTCCTAGCAGCAGTAACTGGAAGATGCTCGTGACTTGAACTCTTCTGCTGTGTTGGTGCCAGCTACTCTGAGATGCAGTTCTTTGTAACTTTGCAGAAAATTCAAGAGGAATTAGGTAATAGAGCTGGAATGGATTTCTGCCACAGTTGAGGGTCCTTTGAGAAAGTCAAACACTAAGCTTAAAATTGCAGAGGAAAAACTTGAGCTGTTGTTTTGAAAACCTATGGGGCGAGTTCTTACGCAGCATTTAGTAGAAAGGTAATACCTTCAGACTGCTCGGGCTGATGAATTTTTACAGTCCATAGTTGAAAAATGAGCTCTCGGAAACGTCAGAACACCTTTATCCTTGCACATTCTTTCTCATCTGTTTCTGTTTTATGGCAGTTTCAACAAAATTTTTAGCCGTGTCAGCTTTTATAAAGTACTTAATTCATCAGAGAAAGGGAGAAGTGGGGGGAGTTGGGGGAGGTACAAAAGTGAAAAACAAAAGCCCTCCCTAACGAGGTAGAAAGTGGGAGCTATAAGTACTTGCTGAGATGACAGCAGTGGATGGTGACAGCACTCTTCCACTGAGATCTCAGCGCTGTCTTTCCCCCCTCTGAGCAGTGTGACGTGGAGGAATCTACGTGTACCACCTGTATGTGCAACCAGTGAGTCCAGTGGGTTTCTTCAGGCCTGCTTTCCTCTCGCTTTAAGACAAATAAAAGGACGAGGAGCAGAAAAATACAGACACTGTTTCAAATGTACGGACATTTCCTTTGTGTCTTATAGACAGATGTCTTCCCAGGAACATAACTAATGACATATAGAATAGCAAATGTGTATTTTAAGCATACTCAATCTTTTTGTAGAGAGGCCATCAGAAGCTTTTGACTGGCAGGCTGGGGGACTGTGGCACTGAAGCAGCTGAGCACCCTTTGATTTGTAATCAAGCAAAAAAACTGTTAGGATGGATTTTCTGTAGATAAACGGAGGAAGTCAGATTGCAGTGTCTCGAAGTAACTAGTGTGTCTAAATTGTTCACTACAGCATACCTACAGAGCTGAGTTCATGCTAATAACTGGGTGCATCTGGAGGATCAGGTGGCAGATAAGACCATCTGCTGGGTCTCCCGCTTGGAATTGCTTCGTTTTCTCTGGCTAATGTACTGGTATTAAGGAAACCACAGAAATGTTGGGAGAGAAGATTACTGTGCTGTCAGCTGTCCAAGGCTGCCTCCCCTTTTAAGAAATATAATTGAAACATTCCCTTGAGCTGGATTTCCTGAAATAAAGGTTTATTGTTTTTCTTTTGCTTGGAAGCCTAATAAATGGACCTTCCTCTGTGTGCTGGCTAATTGCTTCCAAAAAGCTTGCCTTTATTGTCCTGTAGGCAGCAACGTCTGTTTATCACATGATAAATCTTCTGTTTCCGTGCTCAACCCTGACAAATGAGGCATAGTGCAAATACTCCCTTGCTCAAAATATGAACAGACTTGATTTGACCCCCCCCTCCCAGAATACCTTTGGCATTATTGGATGCTTTTATGCCATGAGAAATGTGTACTTCTGTGCTAGGGTGAAATGTTCCTTTTTATGTTTCTGACAAAGGTTTCTTGATTGTGCTGATTCCTTCTGCTGTTAATAGTGGGAACGTTCAGTAAATGATGGAGGTGAGGCTGTGCTGACATTGTCAGCTTGTTCTTCTGTGTGCTGGCTGATGCCATGGGAGTCTTTTTGACTAGCACAGCCGCTGGAAACTTGTCTGTGCTCAAATAAACAAAAAAGAGGCAAACTGGGCAAAAACTGCAAACGAATCCTGCTTTCTATGTTCTCTGTACTCTGTAGTAGACAGGAGCATGGTGGAAAAACTGTGTTTAATTAAATGTAAATGAAAGTCACAAATCACGTAGGAATTGATTTTCCAAATGTTCTGATTCTCTACTTATCTTTTTTTGTATATGCATACTATTTGTAGACAGTTGTCCTTGCTCTGACATGACTGTGTTGTGTTACCCCATCCTGTCTGATAACAACAACGATTCTCCAGAAAAATGAGACAGGAGAAAACAAGCAAGTGTCCAAACTGGCAGCAGTGATGGTGGCTGAAGATGTGCCCATAGTGACAGCTTCCTGCAAAGCACCTCTCCAGGGATCTGGAAGGTCAAAGCTTGCTCCTTCTTTTGTGCAGTTGCTGCAAGCATTCATGGTATATTGGGTATCTTGCATTGTCTGGTCTGGAAAATCTTGTGAAAAAATGCACGTGACAAACTGTGCATGCACTGCAGCATATGCCTTGAGAAGGAGAACTTGGAACTCAATTTAGAATGTCTGGCTTCTGTTGAGTAGCGCTGAAAGAAAGGGCTTTGTGTGGTGACAGGAGCACTCTTCTTGGCATTGAGAAAGCTGCTCTTTTGTTCCTTACTGTGCAGAAGTATCAGTTTTCCAACTGCTGAAATGCTATCTTACTTCCTGTTATTCACCTTAACAGTTCACAACCTCAAGAATGCTAAAGCCTGGCCCTTTTTATCCAGTTGTGTCACTCTTTTGCGAAGCTCACGTGTTTCAGGGCTGAAAACATTGCATTTTCTCCTGTTAAAAGATCACTTATGAGCATAGGACTTTGAATAAAACTTTTGTTTCAAACTCACTAGGAGAATGCTGAGCTGTGTCCCACTTGTTTATGTCCACATTACAAAAGGCTACTGTAAGCTGCCCCAAATCTTTTTCATCCCTAAATGTCGTCCAGTTTCATAAATGCCATGGCAGCAGTTGTGCTGGTGCTGAATGGAGAGCTGGAGCATTGTGCTCAGGTAATGAGCAGAAGCCATTGTTGGTTTCTCTGTCAAAAACTGATTACTTTGTAGCTCTTAATTCCTTTTTTTTAAATACTGCAGTGTGCATTTTTAATTAAAAAATGGTGGGGGTGGAAAATAGCATCTTTCTTGAAGCTGACTTACTAAGAAAATCCCTTTGAGAATTTTCAGCTGTGGCCCAAATTAGACACTGAGGTAGTGTTGGTACCTGGCTATGCTTTATTCAGCATTGTGATGGTACTTAATTATGCTGTTGGTGGAGAGCCATTTGTGCTGCTTGCCATCTTGCAGGATTTCATTAACTCATTAGCCTGAAGTATCATTTGCTCACAGATGTCTCTAGGAAAAGAAATACTATTTGGGTGAATTTCTCCTGTTTGGGGTTATCTGTGAAGACGTGAGAGGACGCACCTGGAGCTGCTTCAAGAGATGTACTCCTCTTCTTTTGTTTAGTAGCAGCTTGCCCAATTTGGTGCCAATCCTTATGTTTCAGTGGGAGGCTGCAGGCCACAGTATCTGTATCCAGATGCTCTTGGTGTATGAGTTTCACTCTGCAGTTTCTGTGAAGATGAGTGTTATTTACATATGCCCGTTTCTCTCTAATGCTTGCATTGGAAGCCCAAAATTGCCAGCAGTTTTGTTGTGTGTTCTTCCCAGCATGTAATTCACTTACATGTATTCATTTACTGTTCTGACTCCCTTAAGTCTCATTACATCGTTCATTGAAGAGAAAATTAAGGTATTTGTTTACTACTTCACAGGTCACCAAAATGGTCAAAACAGTCACCACTCGAACAGTGCGCCAGGTCCCGCTTGGACCCGACGGCCTGCCGTCGATGGATGGCTCGTCTCCCATGGGCAGCTACACAGATTCAATAGACAGAAGGTATATGAAGAATGGGGAGCGGTACATCACCCCGCAGGCGTCGTCCACATTGACCAGATCTTACAACAGCTACAATGATTCCTACCCTGACAGCCACGAGGGCCAGTATCGACCTTACATCGGTCATGATGGTTATGGAGACCTAGCAGATAACTATGGCAGCTTGTCACGTGGCGTCAACTACCGTCCTCGCTACGCCTATGTGCCAGGAAACAGCTACCGGCCGGACGACGGGAGCTTCACTTTGCCGAGCAGAAGGGATAACTATGGTCCTGTTGCCCAGCCTCAGGTACCAGTGGGCAGCAGTGTTGACTTGAACCGCTCTCAGCCGGAACGTTTCCAGCCAGAGCCCTATGGGCTGGAGGATGACAACCGCAGCCTTGGGGTAGACGATGAAGGATATGAACTGGATCCGGATTATTCTACTGTGAACCGGAGGACATCTGCAGGTGTGCCAGAGAGAGGAAGACCCCACAAAGGAAGGTAAAAATCTGTTTGTTTCTTAAAGGTTTCCTGCAGCTGTTTTGCTCAGTTGAACATTTGAATTCTGAATGGTCTGGTAAGGGCACGGTTACTTGGCAGAAAAAAAATACAGTGGTTGGATTGCGGTTAATGTAATCATTAGAATGAAATAAACATCTTAAAATCTCATAAATGGGAAAACTGAGGGATGGAAGGAGAGAGGTCTTAGACAAGAGACAAAAAAAAAAACAGTTTGGGGTTGTAGTATACTTGTGATTTTGGCTAGAGAAATAATCAGTATTTCTTCAAAACAACTGTAGGCAAAACCAGCATGTCCTAAACATAGTAGGAAGTTCACCTTCGTGGAGAAGAGGGGACCTGCCCTACTGTGCTGTGATCAAGGCAGAACACATCACTTCATCAGCCTATAAATAACTGCAAAATGCACATGAAATAGAAAAGAGTAATTCTAGTGCTTAAAATCCCTCTTGGTGTGTTTCTGGACCACTTCATTGAGGCTGAATTTAGCAAGAAAAAGATGATTTCATGGAAGTGGGATGGCTTTTTTTCTTCCTCAAGAAGAGGTGTGACTGCACTGAATTTTCCCTGCGCTGTCTCACACTGGCAGGGTGAAAAGGGCTCTTGTAATCTTTGAGACTTCAGGTGGGTCTGGTTATATGTGCACATCTGCCAAACAATTTTGAACAGCTGGTTGGTTGCAGATGAGCTGAAGCTGGTGATGAAGGGATGCTTATTATCAAGAAGCTGCCTGGTGAGGTGCCTGACAGCATCAGCTCCTGCGCCTGTGCTTATCGTACGCCCTCAGCTGTGTGACAAGGTTGTGCTGAACCTCAGTGAAGTACTTCAGCGTTTGTAAGATCAGATTGTTATTTTGTCCTGTCACTGTAAATAAGGGGAGATAAGAGCATCTGTGTTGAACTAAATGTAACTGAAGAGACCAATCACAAATTATTTCTGGTTCAGTCCCCTTCCCAGGAGATGTGCTGTTTTATGCCTTTAGTCGTGCTGTCAGCTCTTGCGTTGGAGGCATGTCTGGGCCTCCTGCACAGGAGGGACGTGGAGGCTGGGAGCAGGTTCAGATGGAGCTCTCCTGCTTGGAGAAGTGACATTGCTTGTGGTTTCATTCATCCTCCTGTAGCTCTATCCCCCTTCATGTTTCTGGAAGTTCATTTCAAAAGGAATCAAGCTCCTGCAAATTTTAATCTATGTTTAAAAAAAATCATAATTAAAAAGAAAATCATAACAAAGAACAGGATGACAAGGCGTATCTGCCAGAACCCTCTTGAGATCCCTTCTGGCATCTTTTCCTGACAGCTTACAACCATTGGGACCATGTCAGAGTTTTGTGGGGCTGAAGTGAATGCCAGCGGCTGCCAGGACACTGTTCTGTTTATCAGGCTGCTGTTTCTGTTTCTCTGCATCTAAGCAAGGTTTGCAGTTCTAGTTAGAGCAGTCAGGCAGCAGTGTTTGTAAAGTTTTATTAACATTCTTCAAACTATATTCATGATAAATAAATGAATGCATTCTTAGAACCTGCCCATTTGCATTTTTAAAATGTATTTTTAAGCATCCCTTTGATTTATTGTTCCTTGCAGCTTGGATAGGACTGATTTACAATTTTTGTTTTACATTCCTTTTGTCGTGAGTTTTTCCATATTTAATATGATCAAGAGAAGTTGACAAGCAATTAGCCTGACTGTGGCAGCAAACCTTAGGTTGTAAGAACGTAAGATTGAGTGAGGGCCTCTTCAGATGTGGCTGCTTTCTGACATTTCAAAGAAACACTTGAGCGATTCAGTAAACCTGTATTTCAGATATGCTACTGATCTGCCAGAAGCTAACGATAACAAGTAGTGCTTTGTGCTAGATGAGGGTAATTACTACCTCATTATTTCTCTCTGGTTTTTGAATGCGGTTATTACTTGAGCGAATGATGAAGTGAACATGGTAAGTTGGTGGCACCTTTGATTTCAAGACGCTGCTGTGTGTGGGGCAGGCCTGGTACTGCTGCCAGCGGGCTCTGCCTCACAGCACTGTGCAGCGCGGGCATCTCCATCACTCAGCTGCATCACACAGCGCCCTCGCTGACCTGCGGCACAAACGTTCTTCCTTCCTTCTCGTCCCTCTGTGTCTGTGGTGCTCATCTCACCCCCAGCCTCCGTTTGAGCCACCTGTGTTTTGTTTTTAATTGGGAAGAATCGTCGTCTCCACAGCATCTGCAGACCAGACAAGTGCAGATACTGCATCTGTTTGCTCTTCCATGCACGTGGATGGGTTTCCTTCTTGTTTTCTTTTGCGCTGAGTCTCTGCTGTAACAGGCATTTTATTCTGAAAGAGGACAACAAATTATGGTGCAGAAAAGGCATTTGGGTGTATTATATTGATCTAATAGTACTCAGATTTATTCGTGATGGCTTTTACGTAGTCCCTTTTTTTCTTTACCTCCCTTTTTCTTCGCTGAGCAGGTTGTCTTCATTAAATAATGCTTATTTTTATGATAGTTTCTAAATATATATAGTCTTATGGTGTTGCCAGGCTTTTTGTATATAGCCCTTTTTAAAAGAGAAGCAGGAAATACTGGATATTTTTCATTTCCAAAAGACACCCCAAGTATTATTTGTGTATTTTTGATCATTACTTTGAATTTGACACAAACGAACAGGAGAAAATGGCCAGTCATAACTAATCTTTTTTTTTAAATCATCGTCTCTCAACACCAAGTCTTTTGCTTTTGCAATGATTTGTTTCCATGGCACATCTCTATGGTTTGTGCATGTACTAGCATCCAGGGGATTTATTTTTCCCTGAAAACTCAGGAGCAGCTATTGCTACTGTGTATTCCAGACCAGACAGGATGTGAATTTTTAATTTTAATGGAATTAACAGCAAAAAAGCTTTCTGCTGCTCAATTTTCCATGGCAGGAGCCTGATTTAAGGGACTGATGGTGCATGTTGCTGGTTATTTCATGAGCAGCTGTCACTGGGAAGTGGGCTGGGTTTTAGGTGAAGGTATTGCAGGATTACTTTTTGTTGTGCAGAGACAGCACAGGAGTATTGCTATCACACGTTTGTTATTCACGTTCTACTTCAGTTTGTCTTATGTTTGCAGACTTTCAGTCAGTATTTCTGGCCTAACTCCTCTTGCATGGAGTATGGCCTCACAGCAGCATGTAGGCTGGCATCCTTAAGGCTGGGGAAAGGTCTGTCCCTGGAAATCAGCCTCTTTGGTTTGGCAGCCAGATGTAAACGTCATGCCACAGCGTAGCCGTGGGATGCTGGGGAGTGTTCAGGGCAGAAGTGTACAGATGTGCTGGGCAGAATGGAGCAAGGCCAAAACGCAATCGGTTTGGAAAGCATTGATGGTTGTTTTCTCAGGCTGCTCTGTAGAGTTTACTTGATATGGGTTCGTTGATACGGATGCAGACAGCAGAAGACAGATGTATGGCTGAGTTTTTTGTGGCAGTCTGCAGTCTGGCTCAGCTCATCCATTAGTAGCTGTTAGGTGGTTTGAGGTGAGGCGATTTGAAGTGGTTTAAACACAGGGCGGCTAACTCAGACTTGCCTGAACAGGGAATTCAGTCCAGCTTTTGAATCCCCTTGCACATCCTTCCATTAGGAAGCAGAGGCTGGTAAAAGTAGGACCCCCTTCTGCAAAGTCTTTGCATCTCTTCTCCATTGCACACGGCTCCCTCCTGAAATCCCAAGCTTTTCTGGTCTTGTATCCTAGCAGACACCAGCTGCAAGCTGTGATGAGCGTAGCTGTTGTATAAATTGACGGGGATTAAATGTGGAAATCCTTCACCTGTTTACTCAAACGTGCCTGTGCTGAAGCCACAAGTAAGATGATAAATCCGCAAGCGCTTTCCCGGATTTTATCTGTGCTAGGACACAATTTGATCAATTCCCTGAGACAGGTGATTAGTGAGACTGACAGCATCCCAGAATCTCAGCTGTTGTGCTGCAGGAGATGGAAGGCAAGATGCTCGCGGTCAGCAGCCCTGGCACACAGTGGGCTGCTCCTGGTGGAGATCTCATCACTGCTCCTCCTGTGCCAAGCAGCTTGCCTTTCTGAGAGCGCTCAGCTGGAGTGCAGGGGGAAAAACCTCAGTTGGTCCTCTCAGTCTGGCTCAGATGATTTCTTTCACTGCTTGGTTGTAAATGTGTTTCTGATTTTACTTGTTTGCTTTCAGAAACTCCTGATAATGTTGTTTAACTCCTGATAATACTTGCAGCTTCTTGCCCCTTGCCTGGTGTGCATTTTTCTTGCCTCAGCTCCCCTGTTAAGGAAGAGGAGATGAGGCTTAACGTGGGCCAGAGCATCTCACCAGCACCAGGAGCAGGGATCCCTTAGTGCCAGGTCAGCCCAGGGCTTTGTGTTCCTTCTGCATGCCACTGCTGTGCCAGTTACTTTCTTGGCAGGCAGTCTTCATGTAGTCTTCGAGGCTACTGAGCGACAGTTGATGTTTAGACCTTCTCTTGCAAAATGCTTCAGGATTTTTTTTGTCCTTAATTTCAGTGTGGACTGGGTGGTGATGTTTTATTCTATTTGATTGCTGTATTTAGTCATATGAGTTGTATGGTACTTACTTCCACCAAGCTTTCCTGTATCGCCCTTTAGTTCATGCTGGAACCTTGGAGTTTCTAGATACTCATTCTGTGTTTGAAGGGCCAAGTATCCAGCTGTTCACTTTGCTGCCTCATAAAGCCGTTGGGTTTGCAGCTTCGCTTTCACCAGTGGTTGGTGAGCTCTTAACACAGTTTTCATACGGAGGTATGTGGAACCTGACTGTGCAGGAATGTTTTAGCCATAGTGTTTCCTATGTGCGTCCTTTCTCTAAAAATGCTTGAGAGATGCTGTTTGTCCTGTTTAAATGTAACTGTCTTGGTGAGCTGAAAAGACCTGTGTGCCAGTTCTTACTGGAGACATGGCCCTGCAGAATCAGGCTGAGATGGGCAGGAGAAGAGCTGTGTATGTGAGGAGTGGAACTGGATGAAAACCTTGTTATTGCTGCTACAGGAGTTAGGTGATGCTCTCTCTGGTCCTGGCAGCATATGAAGTCCTAATTGTGAAGTTTTACTTCAGCAAATGTAATGGAACTGGAGAGCTTTGTATGGCACAGGGGAGAACGGCGTAACGGAGTTAGGATCAGCTGCTCAGTTCTGTTTGTAAGGGTTCAAAGGCAGTAATGGAAGAAAACTGCATCCCAAGATGATAATTATCTTTGTGTATTGCGTGGGTTTGTAGGAGAGAGACCGTTAATTACGCAGATGTAATTGAGGTAGCACAAGGTTACTGTTTAGGCAGCTCCAAGGACTGAGAAGTGCAGAACTGCAGGTACCCATCAAGCAGCAGCTGTGCACAGGGCAATTATTAATCTTATACTTTCACACAGTCATGAAGAATTTAATATGAGGCTGAGCATGAGAAGTGTTTGCTTTTGTTATAGTTTTAATGCTGGTTGTCCCAAACTTGCTCATGTATAAACAAAATATAGCTTAGGGGCTTTGTTATTACTTCTGCCCTGTGTACATGCACAAAAGTAAATATTTTCAAGTTGTTACTTTCTTCTTGGAATGACGAAAGCAGCTTTGTTCTGCTCTGTCCAGACATGGTAAATCACTGCAGAGCAGGTAATGAATTATGCATACACAAATAGTTGCATCAATACAAGGACTTCTCCAGATGCATTCTGAGTTCTGGATGCTGGCCCATTTTATCCCATCATTCAGCTCAGTGCTTAGAACAGCAGCTAACATAACTTGAAGTCACTAGAGGTGCTTTTAGCATCAAAAGCATTAATTGTCCAATGCTAAGTTCAGTCTCCGCCTCTAATTGCACTTCTCCTCGGAGTCTGCTTTAATTAGCAGTCCCATTAGGGGAACAGTGAGCTCCGTTTTGTTTGAGTTCTAGTGCTCTATATTTCCTTATGCATGACATCCACAACTTCAGTAACATCAGCCAGTGCTTAAAAGTCTGTACAGATCATTTTGTAGCAGTTCAAACTACGTACTTGCAGTGCTGAAGTAGGAGCTGACATCTGTCCAGGAGGGGCAGAAGGAGGAAGGCCCGAGCTGCTGCTGGTCGGGAGGAAGGCAAATAACTGCTTGCAGCTGGGAGTACGTGTGCTGCACTTATGTTTGAGATGTGTTGGAAAGGATGAGCTGTTCTCAATTCTGTAGGGTTTTTCTAAATAGTAACCTTAATATATTTTTTTTAATTCTTCCCATCTGTTAGCTTTACTGAGCAGCAAAAGAAGACATAAACCTAGCACGTGAGAAGTCAATTTACCTTAATGTGCAATGAGAGCAGTGGGACGGCAGGATGAAAATAAGAATTTTCTGGGTTTGAGGTAAAAAACAACTGAGCAAATGGGAAGTTTGGCGCAGATCCATCGGTCCCTCGGTCTTCCACCTCAGGCAGGGCTGAGCTTTGAGGCCAAGCCTGGGAGCACAGGATGTGGCTGCCTCTCACTGCCAGCACTGGTCATTCTGCTGCCCTCGTTCACACCTAACAATGAGGAACAAGCAAACTTTGCTCAGGACCAGGCAGTCGCTGTAAGTGAGCTGCAGGCTTCTTCTGCTCCATCTCCCGGGTGTCAGCTTAGGTGTCAGCTCACAGTGGGTGCAGCTCACACACACTGTATTTGTGTGAGCACTGAGTCTTAATGGAAGTGCAGGATCTTCTCTTACTTCCTGAGAGCTGTGGTCTCTTTCTGCCCAGCCTGGAACTCTTTCAATCAGTGTTTTGCTTTGTTGCTGCAGTGATGCATTAAGGAAGCTCAGTGTTTCCTACTAAATGTAATCCAGAGCTAACATAATTGCTTTGCTAAGTGACCAAAGTGAAAGCAATCTGTTTGATGTGCAGCTCCTGTCATTGTCTCACTGCTAGCCAAACAGACAACGTGCTGTAGTCCCTTTGCTCCTGAGTGCTCAGCTATGATTAATTTTCAAGTTATTAGAAATAAATCACTTGAAAATGTAAATATGTTGTCCGGGATGATGTTTGTGGTATTAAAGGGTTTTATCACAGCTGAAATCTCCATATTGACTTGGAGGCACAGAATGTTTAAATTATATAAATTTTTCCTTTCTCTCGGGACTGTTGCTTCTTACAGGGGCTACGATGACCCCATTGAGACAGAGATGGTGGAAGAGAGGATCCCATACCTCCATGGCAGCTACGCAGCACCGCTGGCCCAGCCAGAGCGAGGAAGCATGGCCAGCATCGACCGCCTGGGGAAGCGCTCCCCCTCTATTGACAGCATTCGCAAGGACCCCAGGTGGAGGGACCCTGACCTCCCTGAAGTCATTGCCATGCTCAGCCACCCTATCGACCCGGTCAAGTCTAACGCCGCTGCCTACTTGCAGCACTTGTGCTACGAGAATGATAAAATCAAGAAGGACGTGAGGCACCTTAAGGGGATCCCCATCCTGGTGGGCCTGCTCGATCATCCAAAGCCAGAGGTCCATCGCAAAGCCTGCGGGGCCCTCAGGAACATCTCCTATGGCAAGGATAACGAAAACAAGGTGGCTATAAAGAACTGTGACGGGATCCCTGCTTTGATCAGACTCTTGCGAAAAACAAATGACATGGAAGTCAGAGAGCTAATTACAGGTCAGTGTCTGTAGTTTCTTTAATAAATTACTCTTTAGAGGAGTCTTTCCAGTTTCAAGAACAAGGATTTCTGGAGAGGAGGAGGTTGCATTTAGATCACTGGCTGCAGCTGTTTGTTTAGCTGTACTATGTCTGAGGCTTATGCCTCCTTTAGGTGGAATGCACAATCATCTGTAGATGTAGCACGCTGGTTTTCCTGAGTACTGAGGGTGCTGCTTGGACGTAGCTTGTGGTTGGGCATCTGAAGCTTCAAATGATGCTGTGAGCTATTGCTATAAGCTATAGCAATACCTTTGACAGATAATTTGTACTGCCCTTGCCCTCAATATGTTATAATCATGAGGTAAGATATGCTAATCTAAAACTTTCCAAGTTAATCTCTACTAGACAATCCTGCTGCCATGTCCTATCTACTCTGTACTGATAGGTTGGTCTCCTCAGCAGCATGTCCTGCCCTGGTGTTGATCTGAGGCTACGTATAAATCACTGCATGCCTGTGGCTGAGAATGAGGAGATGCACTAGTGGACGTGTGGGTTGTTCATTACAATTGGGAAAGGGAGAATGATATCTTTAGGATACTGAGTTCTTGCATGCTTTCCAGGGATTTTTCAATCACTTAGAACTCCATTATTCAGCCTATTTTATTTGAACTTAGTCTTGGACACAGTCCAAAAGGAGTAATAAAGTATATGCCAAGTTTCAAAGTTCAGCCATTAAGTGGAAGAAGGTGAAAAAGTGTGTCAGCTCTTAAACTATGGAGAAATACATTGTTCTTCATCCTCCCATAACTCATGAGGATTGAGATGGATTTCTCTTTCTTTCTCAGAAGCAGGAGGGAAAACCTGGGGAGCTGCAGTGAATTTCAGTGCCAGAAAAAAATATTTTGCCACAAAAAATGGATCCAGGACTGAAACTGTTTAGCTACCTTATCTGTGTAGGGCTGTCCAAGCAGCCCCTATAGCAAATGTGGATTAAGCCATTTGAAGTAAACATCGTAATTCTATAATCGCCTCAAAAATATGGCAGCTGTCCAGATTTTTACTGGTCATCGTAATTCTCTGAGATGAGCAGTGACTTTGGGTGTTCCAACTGTTCTTCTCCCACCATTTATAACATACTTAGAAAACCAGGTCTAAAGACAATGTGGGTGGGTTTTTTTCCCCAGTCCTTTTCTGTGCAGCTGGTAGAGGAGAGCTCTCAGTAGCGTGCATTGCTTTGATTGCTCTGTGTGCTTTGTCTCTTAATGTGGAAGCTCTGTAGGTAGTATTTACATAACACTTGTTGCGCTCATTTAGTATGATGACTTTATTTAAATTTAAAAAAAAAAAAAAAGAGTTTCTGTTTATCTGCTGTTCTAGTTTACCAAAAACTCATTTCTGGAGTGCTGGGAAGGAATACATTTATTTCTTTAGATTTGAGAAAGGAGAAACCAGTCTGTAATTTACTCTGAAGGAACATCATTATAGTGCTAAGCGGTAATCAGTCACTTTTGAGATGGCAGAAACAAACTGGTTGTTTTTCCTTTTTATTCTAAATGGCGACTGCCTCCATTTCCAGTTGATTTATTAGATTTGCAATTCAAATAAATTTTATTTGACAGCACCTCCTGCTAATTAAATATAGTATTTTTGTTCCACTCCTTTTTTGCTATTTAAAGCTCTTTATTTCCCTTCCCTGAGAAGCACCAGGAATATTGAAGGCCTTAACCTAAGCAGATGTCCAGCAACAGATGATATGCATTTAATCTCCTCCTAACCAGGAGTGGCTTCAGTCCACTTCTAAAATGACATCACCAGATCCGGTGTGAGACATTCAAGCATCCGTACAGAAGAGAAGAGTATTCCAGCAATGCTTCTGTAACTGATGCTGGAGTGCTTTGCAGCCAGCATTTGAACCCCAGCTGAAGGTGTGGAACCGTCCACCCAGAAATGAGCTCCAAAAGGCAGCATGTCCAAGGTTGGCATGGGCACGCTGACTTCCTGCATTTTACTGTTCCTTTAAACCCAGCTCTGACTGCTTTCCGAAAGCTGAATCGTCATCACCAGCAGGTTATCCCAGATGTGGATGACTGAAATAATCCTGCTTTCCAAAGAGATTTCAGTACTTTGAAGATTTAAATAATTCAGGTGCCCAAATGCAGAGCGCTTCCATGCGGTCTTTTGATTCTCCAGCTGCAGGGCACTGCCTGCCTGCAGGACCGGCGGTGCGTGGCAGGTTACTGCAGGGGTCATGCTCTGCAACTGAGGATGATTTCTGGCTGAATCCTGTGTCACTCTGCTTTGTGAGTCCCGGGCTTCTCTGCAGTTCCAGGGCCTCTCATTAATGTGGTGATCTGATGCAGTGGCCGCAGCTGTGCAGAGCATTGTGAGTGGTGCAGCCAGCTGGGGCTGCTCACCGGCTAACGGGCAGAGAGCCAGAGCAGTGCACTGGAGAGGCAGAGGCAGTTGCAGGGCAGCACGAGGAGGGAATCGGGTGTGTGTTCATGCTGAGTGCATGAGACTTGGTGTGTCAGAAGTGCGTTTGCTTGACTGTTGCCTAGAATATGCTTTTTGGAGAGCCTAAGTTAAATATATCGATGTGCGAGTTCGGAAGCAGATTGAGTACACTGCTATGGCACTACTGTCAGATTGAGCAAGTTTGTAGCATTTTTCTCTTTCAGATAATACACTTTTAAGTGGAGTTGAAACCTCTAGGTTAATGTCACAGCTGTCTTACCAACTGTTCCTGATTTATCTGCAAATGGCATTGAAACATGATGTCCATCCAGGTCACACAAATACGTGGAGCGTTTAAAAGTACTCACAAAACTCAAGATGCAATCATAAAATAGCATAGATCTCACTTTTCTTACTTGGCTCCATCTACTGCACTGAGGAAAGCTTGTTTTCATATCCATAAGTAAGTCACGAGTCGTGTCGTGGTGAGAAATGTTCTGCAGAACCATCCCTTGCCATCCCTCTCTTGTCTTGGCACTGTGCTGCTGAATTCTCAGTGGATCGTTTTCATGATAACTGAAGGGGAAATGAGGATTAAGCTGATAAGGAAAGAAATCTGTTCTGATTGGGAAAGCTGTAAGCATTTTTTTATCTTGAGTGATAAGGGTTTTTTTCCACAGAGCAAATGTTCCTATCAGATATGCAAGACCAAAATTCTATTACGTTCTTAGAAAAGTGATCAGAGGTTGGTAGCATTTTGCTACCAAATTTTGCTCTTTGTGAGAAAGTTGAAAGTAATTCTGTTGTTTAATGGCATTGAGCAGATTCTAAATGGCGCAGAACATGAATTTTCTGATGCTGTGTATTGCTGGACTGGTTTTAATTGACAAACGGTTGACCTTCGAAATGCTGTGTGAAGGGTATATGTTGATCTAGTACTGTAATAGAATCTTTCAGGTGGATCAGCTCACACAGTGTTCACACCTGCTGGCCATCCTCACATGTTAAGATCCCGTTAGCTGATATGGCACTAATTTCTCTTTGAAGTACTGTGCTGTCCTGAACGTGAAGATCCCATTTTCTGTTAGAAGGCTGTCAGAAGAACGACCCACTTCATTCGGTACAGACCATAAGAAAGTGGTTTTACTCTTCATTTGAACTAATTTCGTGGTGACGGTGGATTTTTTGTAAATAAGCAAGCACAGCAGTCTAAGATTTGCCGTGGATTTTGGAAGGCAGTAGCATCGTTGGTACTCCAGCACGACTTGTTTAGAAACCTTTGCGCAGTTAGCTCCAAGGAGGCAGAGATCTAGGAAATTGCCTATGGCCCTAATCACGTCTAATATGGCATACGTTGTGTAGCTATGTTTTTAGCTTATAGAACTTCTGAGATATTTTTATGACAATCAGTGTTTTCGCAATAAAGACGTGTAGCTGTTGTCCCTGCCTAACATGCTGCAAAAGTGGAGGTAATGACTGCAGTTAGAAATATGTAAGTACTCTGCAAATAGTGCTTAAGAACATAATGAAGAGTCGATCATGATTGTGATTGTCTTCTGAAATGCAGTAGTTCATTATTGAGCCCTAAAATTCTTCCAGTCTCTGGTCCAAAAAAAAGCAGATCCTTGTGAAAGCATGTGGAAAATACAGATAACTTCCCTTCCTTTACGCTGCTGCGTTGACTTCATTTCTCTCGAGCACTATTTGGTTGAATTGATTAAAAAAGTTTTAAAAGCAGTGTTTCTAGCTTGTTAGCTCATTGCTATGTTATGCCAACAGAGGCAGGGAAGGATTCTCACAAGGTGCATGTCAAATTTACAGTTGTTTCTTTTCATTCTGATTTTCTCACTGTTAAAATCTGCAGCCTGATAAGATTTGCTGTTTAAGTTTTCGTGGCTGTCCCTGTCTGTGTCTTCACTATGTGATTTGTTCCCTGAAAGGATGCTGGGATTTACATCTCTTATTTCATAACTGTGAATCACAAAAGCTGTACCCCTTCTGTGGGATGTTTTCCCCATAGTCAGCCTCAAATCTGCCCTTTTTCCCTGGCTCTGGAGCCTCAGGGCTCCCTCGTCATTCTTGTTTATCTTGAGCTATCTTTCTGTCACGTGCTGTACATTTTCCTTCGCTAAATGCTGTTCAACAGGCAAATTCCTTTGGTTTTCCCCCCATGCAACCACAAAAATGTGTTTTGACATTTCTGACTAATTTGAAGAGGTTTCTGCAATGTATTTTTCATAAGACCGTGTTTTGTCATTCTTCTTAGTTTGTTGGTATTTTCTGTGAAACATTTGAGAGGTGAGTAAAAGGCACACGTGCCAGCCGAGGTTTGTTTCCTCAGAGGAAAGGCTTTCTGCACAGCTTCAGCTCCAGTAGGCGTTTGAGGACAAGGAGATTGACGGTCAAAAAAAGGAGATTGACGTCTGCTTCTGACAGTTTTATTGCACAAATTGTATTCAAACTTTTAGTAAGAATTCCGGGTGAGTGTAGGAGATGCTTTCATAGGCTTGTGGGGCTCTGTTGGCCTGGATGGTGTCAGTAACATTAGTGGGATTCACCTGTGTTGGTTGTAGGTTGGCACAGTTGTGATGTGTCATTTCTACAGTGCAGTGAGAATACTGCTGGAACCCAGCTGGATTTAATCTCTTGGACTAACTACTGGAGAATGAGGATGTAGAAGTGGGGGAATATGGAAATGACAACTTTATTGTATAGATTTGGGTTGGGGTTACCGAAATTTAAACACAAATCTGTAAGTGTGAAAATGAGCCAAAGATTTTTTGAGCACTGAAAAACTTCTGAATAGTCTCTGTTATTAGAGCTTGTGGAAGTTTTGTAGGTATTTTTGTCTTTTTAAGTCTGCCTGGTGGTTCTTAAGCACTGAAATTTGCCTTTGTAGTCTCATGATACAGACAACAAATTTTTGTCACTTCTTCAAGAAAGAGGGAAGGGCAGAATCTCATTTCAGATGCAAGAGAAATTTGTGTGTTTAAGGTTGGAGCTCTTAAATACAAAGGGCTGTCAGTTTTTAAAACTTCACCTTTTCAAAAGAGAAGAAACGTGGTGTCCCTGAACACTGTGCTGGTTCCTCAATTGTTGCCATCTTCTTCTGCTGCTGTTTTTTGAGCACTGCAAATACCAAATGCTTCACCCACAACCCAGTGGAGGAGCCCTACTTTATCCTGTTTAGCTTTCTGGGACGTATCCATCTCGTCCAGTGCTGGGTGTTCTCATTTTGTGTTTGACTTTCAGAAGTTCTGAGCCAGCAATGCATTTAAGGGCCTATTGGTGTATCTGTGAAAAATGAAGTAAAAAATAAGTAGTTCAAAAAAGCAGTGTTTTGTATCATCTTCTAAAAAGATGCAAAGATGAACACACTGTGTTCATCCTGTTCTCTCATCCCCTCGGTCTGAACGGATGCCTGGATTTTGTAAAGAGCACTTTGAAATGGAGACAGCACAGTGTGAGACTTCAGAGACTCTGCTAATCGCCGGCCCCTGAGCTTATCACAGAAGTGCCACTTGCTACTCGGATGGAGATAAAATTCCTTTTCCACACGGTGCTTGTCATGACCCTATACGGATAATGCTCTGGTCTGAGAGAAGGACGTTTGGTGTTGGACACGTCTTGCCGTGGCTGTGAAGGATTGCTCCCACGGGTGGCAGCTCCTCCTGCCTGTGCTGGCGCTATCTACAGCTCATACAGTAAGGTGCTCAAATTCACTTAGAAAAGGCATCCCATCACCTCTGGGGAATGCTTTTCCATTCAGTTTATTGGAATTTTTGCTGGTCTTCACAGTGCTTGGAGGTCAACGGTGAGACCTGGCTGCCTCCAAGTGTTGCTACTGCTTGTTGCTCAGCACCGCCGGGCTGCACTGTGCTGAGAGTTCTCTCTAAAGCAGATCTTTTCCAGTCCTTCATAAGCCTGAACTGTCTGCACAGCAATGCAGGTCTGCTGGAAATTTGCATCCTGTATCTAAAATGGGATGTTTTTACAGGTGTAAGGCTGTTGTGTCATTTTCATGCTTGACATCTTTCTACTTGAGCTCCTAAGTGAGGCAGGAATGGGAAGGCAGCAGGGCAGTTCTGAGTAGCTGCTTCTTCAGGGAATTTTATGCCTATGGCACGTGGTGATTGGAATGCAGATATTGCCTCTGACAGCAAGATGTGGAAGTAAATAATAGAGAGGAGTCTTGAGTGAAATACTGTCTTGTGCAGAGAATAAGTGTAAGATCAATGACCCTCCATAAATTCAGCCATGTTTTTAAGACTTGCTTTTAAGACCTGTCTGCTTCACTGGATCAATTTTTGCATTTTGAGGTATAGCCAGACTTAACAATATCAAAATTTGCGTATATCAGGAGTGCCCCATCAATCTCCAGTAGCACATTGTGTTTATGTACTCTGTCGTGAGACTTAATAAATTGAACAATATCTGTATCTTGGTAAGTGCTTCCACACTGCGGAAATTCTTCCATTGCAGCAACTGTGGAGTGTTCACTGGGCTGTGTGCTTCCTCTGACCTCCCATCGAGTGGTTTTACTGAATGTCTTACTAGTTTTATCATATAGCTTTCTAGTGATTCTCTGTAAACTTAATGGTTCTATGTAATCTAGAAATTAAAAGTCATTATTATTGCCTTGTTATTTGTTTAAAAATCACTTTTCCTCCTGAAGGCACTCTATGGAATTTGTCTTCCTATGAGCCCCTGAAGATGGTCATCATCAACCATGGCCTGCAGACGCTCACCAACGAGGTGATTATACCCCATTCTGGCTGGGAGAGTGAGCCCAACGAGGACTCGAAGCCTCGCGATGCTGAGTGGACAACTGTCTTCAAGAACACTTCTGGTTGCTTACGGTAAGGTAGAGCTCTGATGTATTCATCTGTTGTTCACCATATCCTGCACATAGGATCTTTTTTATATTAGTTTTATTTGGAATAAAATACCATACATGTTCAGTTTTTGCAAAGAAATCTCCTTTTGGTAGCCACAATAACAGAGCTGGAGGTACTTTGTCACATGGACCTTACCAGTGGAAGTCTGCCCAGTGATGTCTGTGTTAAGAGCAGGTGATTGAGCCACATTTGAGAGGCTCTCTGTAGTGAGGTGTTTAATGCAATGGGGAGTGACCAAGGCACAAGGTCAACCACCAAGCTGAGTGCAGCATAAGTATGTTCTAGTGCAACCTGTACCATAAGTACTGAGAATCATACATTCATTTACCTATTGTAGGAATGTCTGGTATTTGTACACATTTTGAGCGTGTTCTTTGTTTCCCCTGATGGTGTTATTTATTTTAAGTGTGCTTTCAGACAGCTCCCTTTCTCTTCTTGTACTACTGAACATTTCTAATACTTCAGATATTTCCTGGAAAGGACTTTTTCTGGTTAGAAATGGTATTTGAATTTCTGAGGGCACCTTATGCCTTTTAGAGTACATGCTGGTTGTTGGGGTCTGGAGGAGTCCTAACGCAGTTGGAAAAGCCTGGGGAGTCAATGTTCCCTAAATACTGACTCTTGCACTTTGCTTTTCTCAGAGATAAAATAGTGGAGATGTCCTGTTGCATTTTTTCAGCTTCATGCTGAAGTGAGGTAGTTTGAATGAAGCTAATAAAGATTTTTCATTGTTCCTTCTGTTGCTCTGAAGTATTCTTCTGTTAAATTTCTACTGATTAATGCATCTTCAGAACTTGGTTCATTTCTGTTTCTTGGGTTTGTGTTCTCCAAATTGCAGTAACTGTTCCCCTGAGCAACTTCACAAATGAAGAAAGTAATGAATGTGTTCTGCAAGGGCCCATTACTGAAATTATTTGCCATCCTGCTAGAGGCTGTGGTCCTTTAGGTAGATTCCAGACAAGACAAGGCCTTTCCTTACCAGTGCCTCATTTTCTGATGGTGTTGCACAAGAGCAAATTAGTGGTGATGGGGAATAAAAGGATTATTTGAGTGAATATAAGATTCTCCAAGAAGTGTAGACAGTAGATTGATCGTTAATAAACTAACCTGATGCACATCGTAAATCTGTGTTAGTATGTGCAGTGTTCTGATCCACTTGAAAGTCTAAATTCCACAAGAACTTTTTTCAAGTAAGGTGCATGTTTTACAGAACACAGAAGCAGCATACACCACTTTAGCTGTTTCCTTTTCCTGAGGCTAATGGAGAGGGACGCAAAGCACAGCATTACTGAGACAAGTTAGTTAGAGAATTCCTCTCCTGATACTTTGAGTGGTCCTGTTTTTAAAAAGTCTGTTCAAATATGTGAAGATGGTCAGAAATTGGTGACTACTTCTGTTGTTGAGGGGCAGGATGTGCTGCATCTGTAGTTTCTGCTGTAGCCATGTGTGATTAAGCACTTCCTGGTGGAAGGTTTGAAGCTTTGCTCAGATGTGAGGCAGGGTGGTTTTCATACCTGAAAGTAACTGCTCGGTTTAAGTGGGGACTTGATGGCAGGTTAGTGGGGAAAGGTAATCTGTAAAGGGTGGTTTATTTGCTATGCTGCAGGGAGACCAGCCCCTTACCTGGTTGGGAGAATTGTTTTCTTATTTCCTCACTGTAAGAGAAAGTAAGATTAAATGAGTCTGGGACAGCAGGCAAAGATGCAGAAGAAGGAGAGAGATGAGCTGCCTTTCACTTGACGTATTTCTTATTGCGTTATAGGTGGTATTACATAGCTTTTGCAGAGCCACTTCCAAGATAATTTTGCACTCCTTTCTCCAGCTGTGTCCAAGACATGGAGGTGCTTTAGGAGGAGGAAACAAGTCGAATTGCTGTCGAATTGTGGTGGAGCTCAGCAGTGTGTTCACTGCCATCCCACCCTGCCAGAGCTCTGTGCTGTGCTGCAGGGCAGCTGTGCAGGCCGGTGGGCTGGGAGCAGAGCTGCAGTCACCTAACCTGTTCTGTTTTCTGTGTACGTGTCCACTGTGATTCTTAGTTTTCTGGAAGCAGTGAAGATTTTACTGGTTGAAAAGTTAGATTCATTTTGGGCTTAATTGCTTCTTCTGCCTAATTAATTTTCTTAGATGTTTTTTCAATTGTAGGAGGATGGAGTAGAACTTAATTCCTATATTGCCAGCTTTCTAGCCTGTTTCTTGCTCCAAACTGACCTGCTGTCAACAAATACTAAATGAATTAATTTGCATAGTAAACAGATGCAAAATATTCTTTTTTTCCAGGCTACCATCTGTGGTTGCAGCATTTCTTGTCAGTTCTCCAAGAACGCAGAAATTCACATTCACAAGTAGCCTTGAGGCTCTGAGACCTGGCTGTGCGTGTGCAAACAGACTGCACCCACCTGACTGCCACTCAGACGTGCATTCTTCAGGTTGAAGCTGCACATAGCAGCTTGCTCAACACCAGCTGCTGGGAAGAGGGGGGTGACCTGGTGTTTAGGGGAGCAACGGAGACTTGAGAAACATGGAGTTAATTGCTGTTCTGACATAACTTCAGCAAGATTAGAAACATTTTTGTGGTCTGCTTAGTATCACTGCTTCTTTCTGATTTGGGTGACATTCAGACTCCAAAGCACCTGATGAGTGGATCAGTCATCTTCACTTTTCTTCCCTTCACTTGAGATTTGCACTTCAGCCCGTGAGGCTGGTAAATAGCAGTAGTTGGAATCTTGTCAGGTGGTTGGTCCTAGGGATTGTAACGGAATGAAAACCTCCAGTAGGCATAAATGAAAATGCTGTTCTGTGAAAACAAAAGCTGAGAATTGTGGCAAGTGTGAAACAGTGTTTGCTGACATGAAATAAGGAATCAGTAGATTGGGAGCCAAAAATAAAAATCATCTCTCCAGTGTGGGAAATGATGTGTGAGTGTGTGGTTTCTCGTTACATTAATTTTACTTCAGGGGAAATAGGGCCACAGGTGCTTGATGGCAAATCATTAATATATTGAATGTAGTGTTCTGTATGAGCTTTGAGGAATAAAGCTTTGAGGCTTTTCTGAAGAGGATGGAATGTTTGATGTATGTGTGTGTGCATCTTGTATATATATATATATATATGTATAAATATTTTATTTTATTTTATTTTTTTAAATTCTCAGGAATTGTGAACAGAAACTGGGTTTGGATTTCTGTGCTTCCATGTTGTTTGATGTTTACTAATAGATGCCCAAGAGGTGAAGAATGCATTTGGTGCAAGCTGCTTTGTAATTGTGATCCGTTTAATTCTTTACTCAAACTTGTCTTTGTTGGGTGGGGAACAAGAATCCCCCAACACTGCATTCTGCTCTCCCTGAACTCACCTCCCAGTGCCATCAGTCAGGGCCCAATGTGATCCAGCTGGGTTGTGTCAAGGCAGGTTTTGCTTGGTCCAGAGTTGCCTCCCCAGGCCTCTGCATGGTCCTGGGGCAAAAAGGATATGTCAGTGCCAGATCTTATGGCCTCCTTTCTTAATGGTTAATGGCTTTTCTGTGAGGAGGAGTGCTGGGGAATTACGGCTTTCCAAGTGAACCACCTCCAAGCACTGTCTGTGTAAATCCCGCTGGCGTGATGCAGATGTGGTGGCAGCTGCAGCAGCTGTGCCCTGCGTGCATGCAGCTCTTCTGGGGCTGCCTTGGCCCTCCAGGGTCAGCAGTGGAAGGCAGCCTAGTGCAAATCTCGGCCCGAAGCACAGCCCGGTTCTGAGCAGCAGTGAGCTGGGGGATGCCTTGTGCCGGGCCACTCTTCCCTGGTACCTGGAGGCCTTCTTGGGACCTGGCACAGCCTCCCCACCAGAGGGATGGGACAGATGCTGCCGTGTCTCTGCCTGCCTCCCGTGCCTGTTGTGCTGGTGTCTGTCACACGTGGGTGCTGCCTCTGGACGCCTGCTGGAGCTCACGGGGCTGTTAGTGTTCAGAACACTGTAGGCACTGTAGAACTGGGATTTCAGCAAAAGAATAGTTCCTGAAGAGATTAAAAAAAAAAAAAAAGAACAAAAATTTGTCCATGGATCTTCATTTTTCAACACAGAAGAGGAGAAGCTTATCTGCCCAACACAGACTGGAAAAAAACAACTCAAATTCCAAACCCACACCTCTCGGTACAGAGGAGCAAGCGAAGGCGGTTTCTTAATTAGCTTACTGATACTGTGCAGGATCACAGCATATGGCTGTCCTGGGGCTTATATGCTGAGCAGAGCCTTTAATTCGTGCTAGTAAAGAGCTGTTAGGGTTCCTCCTGACAGTTCCTGATGTTTAGCTTGTAATATAAATAAATTATGCATAGATTTTAGCAGCAGAGACATAACCTACTTACATGCAACCTTAATGCTTTACAATAAAATCTGAAGTATAAATTCAGGGTTGTGCACTTGCTTGTTGCCTTCTGTCATTCCTTAGGAATGAGTGTAGGTCCCTTCCCCCTGGGCTGCCAATGGAGGAAACCTACAGGAATGTCTGTTGCTGTGGTGGGATAAAGAGATGGGAACAAAGCTTGCTGCAGTCAGTGCAGAGGCCACAGTTTGCTTTGGAAGGCATGCAAGCTGTGATCCTTCATTAGATACATACTGTCTCATTTTTGTATTTTTGAGAGTCTTTAAACGTTGCAGTAAGCAGTATGATAAAGCAAGAGGAACCATTCTTCCAAGCAGAGTCTGGAATAATTTGAAGCCTAAGTAGCTGCTGAGTATTGTGGAATTCTCCTGTAGTGCATTTCTGTGCGGTTTTGCATTACAGGAGAGCGAGTGAAGGCCCTCCAAGGAGGTCATGCTGGAGGTAAGCAGTCAGCAGCTTTTAACTAAAATGCCATTACATGATAGCTTGGATGTAGAAAGCCACAAATAACAGAAGATAGGCTAACATCTGTATCTTGTTCATCTGTATTGCTGGTGACTGAGCCCTTGCTTATTGCGAGAGCATCTTAGAAACAACTCTGATGTGATTCTGGGTCATGACAGCTTGCCTTAGACCTGTTAATCCACACAGATGTTCACTTGGACAACAGCTCTTGCTTGTGAAGTCAGTTTTCAAGTGTGGCTTTTATAGACATGTGGGCAGTTGAACAAAGCTAGTCTCTTTATTCAAGTAGTTGGAAGGGGTTTAAATGCAAGGCAGGGAGAGTTGCTGCACTGACTTGGGTCTGGCTGGTGAGTAGCTATTTAAATAGAGTATAAATATCCAGTGAGATCACCTGCCCAGATCTGATGCACGGCTGCTCCTACCAGCATCACCGTCAGACCCCCCCCATCTTTTCCTTCCGCTCGTTTTGTTTGGACTTTGTCCTCCTCTTTCTTTACTGTGTGCTTTGCTTGATGTCTGATTCAGCTGTCTGCTGCCAAGCTCCATTGTGTTGTATTGGTCAGCAGTGAGGCCTGGATTAAGCTATCTTTATGTCACAGGCAGCTTCTTGCTTTTTCTCTCTTATTTTCAGCACAATGAACTTAATACCAATTAAACTTTTTGGTATTTCATGTGAACTGAAGTATGGAATTTATTGTATTTCTGCATGAAATGATGGAATGGTTTTAAACGGCTCTATTCTCCCTTTGGGACACCCAGTAACTCGAAATGCGCTGGATGTAGTGTATGTTTGCTGCAGCTGTTACTAATCGATCTCTTCTGGCTGACATCCAAATAAAAAATTCTTACTAGTGAAGCAAAGCGTGAGTGTGGAAAGGTGTTCTTAAAGCAAGGGTTTGGGCTGCCAGAGTAGGAGGACATGACAAGTAAAATATTTAAATGAGACGTGTGAAAACCTGATGTTCTTTTACCAGCTGAAGTAGAGATGTCATGCCTGGTTGAGCCAGCTGAAGTGAGGTTGGTACTGGGGCCTTAGCAAGGTGTGTGCTGTGCCAGCTCAGCCCTGGGGCAGTGCTGCTCCTTAACCTGCTGGTTTGCACCCTGGGGCTGTGATTGTGGATGTCTTCACCTCCTGCAACAGTGCTGAGGTGGGCAGTGGAGCCAGCGTTACTTCTTGGCTTAGCAGTAGAAAAATCACTATTAAAAGATTGTTTACAGTTGTAAAAAGTAAGATTAATTTGGGCTGAGGCCCTGTAGTGTGTGCAGAGAGGCTGTTGAAGTGCTTATCGCCGACCCAGCTGCAGATTGTCTGCGTTTCTGTGCTTCTAGTAGCTTTCTGAATTCTAAATTTCTAAATTTTAGCTTTCGATTTATGTAAAAGACAAAAGTCCCTGTGGCTCTCAACCTGTTGTCTTTGTCCCCAGCTGGGTTTCTAAACAAAGTGCTTTTTACTCCTGCTGATCTGCGGTGTGATGGTAAGCATTAGTCGTGCTGTAACCTTTGGCTTTCAGCTCCGTCTGCAGCGCAGCGAGACAGCCAGCCTCAGCACTGCCGTCAGGAGTATGGCTTTAAATGCTCAGAGAAAAAAAGTCTCTCCTGTGTTTGTATGTTGAGGTTTCTCTTTGTCGTGTTTTGCTTTTGGAAAACAGAAACTCAGAGCTAGCTTCTGGGCTTTTAGAGAGCAGAGCGGGACAGAGCTTCGTGATTCGCGCCAAAATCCTGCAAATGAAGCACCTTGTATTTGGTTACTCCTGTATCTTTTCTTGTGAGGATAATTTTGGTGCACGGCACTGATAGTAGCAGTGGTTCACCTATCCTGGAGGTGAACACCAGCTCTGTTCTGCAGATGTAACTGCTACATTTGGACTTGTATATCATTAAGAAGACTATTTGGTGTTAATGGTAACCTTACCTAAAGTGTGAACAGGTTTCTCACACGTTTCCCACTATTTTCTGTACTCTTTAATACTGACTAGTCTGATGTGTTTCTCTGCTGGAAGATATTTGCTTTCATTTAACATTTACTTAGGAGTCTTCTGTTTTGTTTTCCCAGGGAAAGCATATATTTAATCATCTTTGCACATCCTCTCTCCCCAGTCCTGCCTACAGGCCAGGCTGCAAGAATTTGAGGAGGAATTGTCATGTAAAGGTTTTCAAATCTCTGGCTGAGGTGTTCTGTCCTGCAGTTGCTTTCCATCCTGCACCCTTAGAGTAACGCAGGCAGTAATTTCATGTCGGGTTCCTAGAATTGCTCTTTTGAGTCCATTGTATTTATGGCAAACACACTGGGAAGCTTTCTGTCACCCTTTGCAGTGTGATGGGAGAAAGAGGCTGTTCTTGTTTTTAAAATGGCTTTCTCATTTGGTGGACTTGTGGAATGTATTCAAAAGCAGGTCTTGGGGAAAGCGGGCTTCTCTGGGTGAACTCACCAGAGGTGAATGTTCCCCCCGGAACATTGAGGGGCTTCCTTTCAAGGGCCAAAAGAGACCATCAGACAATCTGTTCTGAGTCCTTTATCTGGGTGCTTCCTCTGTACTGTGAGGGATGCTGCATGCAGGGTTCTGCCCTCCAGCTCTGGCTGTGGCAGGAGCCATGCAGTCAGCATGCCGGCGCTCTCAGGCCTTTCCTGCACAGCTCGTGCTCAGCCCAGCACCGCTGGCTTTTGAATGTTGTTCTGCATCGTGGATCCAACACCAGCAGCTCTTCTCCAGGGACTGCCAGGTGACAGCTTATCAGAGCCCACCTTTCCTTGGCACTTACGGGCATACCTGTGTGTGTCTGAAGTGCAGCTGCTCCCCTGGGAGCTCTCGCTGTGCACACTCAGAGCAGCAGCAGTGCATGCTGTGGAGGCAGAGCTGTTCTCTGTGGGCTCAGCCTCCCTGGAGCCTCTGTTGCCCCGACTGCAGTGGAGGTGAAGGATGCGAGCTGAGCTCTCCAGTGTGTCTGGGTTACAGTGACAGACAGGGAAAGGGATTCTGTTGTTAGGTAAATCCCAAGGAGGTCTAGCAAAGAGAGTGTCGGGCACTTGCAGAGCAGATGGTTCTGCATGAGATACTCATAGGAATATGTTTTGTAAAGTGAGTTATGACATTACTACTGTAAAGTTTGATGCCTGTGCAGTTTGTACAGAATATTAATTAACTATTGATTTGACCTTGCAGAATTCTCACGCTTATTTATGTTTGATAAAGGTGGAACTGTTTGTTGGTTGGTTTTTTTTTTAAAGGTATTAATTTTCAGTAAGTTTTTCTATAGGTGAAGATAGAGCAAGAGAGATCAACAAGCTGCACTTACTGATGCCCTTTAAAAGATGATTTTCTGTTATAGATACTCACTTTACTATTAATCCTATAACTGATGAAGAAATAAGACAAGCAGTGTACAAGACCCTGTAATGCTTTTGATAACCAAAGCAGTAAAACAAATTGTTATTTACAAGTGCAGTGGCACAAATGAACCATAGAAAGTTTCATGAATGAGCCACGGGGGCAAGAAAGGCGTTCAGGAATATTTTCTGAAAGATCTGAGTTATTTATTTTGCAACGTCTGCAGGCATTCCTCATGTATTTTAGCTTGCTATTTCTAAGAATTAATGAGGGAATAGGAAATGTAATGCAGAGCTGGATGGACCATTTTTAGTGCATTTCTGTTACTCTCAAGTGCAGTAAGTAACGTTCTGCTTCTGATAAATGTGCTTATAGGTGGAGCATCTGTCGTTTATTAGTATGGTACCAGAAAGGTATCACTGAGAATTTGAATTCTACTTTCAATTTGATAAAGGCAGTGTATAACAATGCACATTTAGGCTTTTAATACTAAGGAGTACAGCTGGAGATGAAGAAACAGCACATGTTCTCTCTTCTAAATATCCTATGGAATCCTACTTGAATAGCTGCTACTGTGCCCTGTGTCAGCCATTGCTGGAGGTGAGACTGTGCAGGATGCTGAGGAAAGGACTCGTTTATCTGTAGTTTCTTATGTCTTTTTAATTACAAGTGTATGCACTGTAACAGCAGCTAGCTCATGTTGAGTGTCTTTGGGCTTTGAGAGGTCTCTGAGAAAATGTTTTTTCTGCAGTCATGCAATTAGCATGGCAGCCTGTCTGGGTGCTGAGAGTACAGACTATGACGGAGCTGTTAATTACTTTGAGGTTGGCAGTCCCTGCAGTCAGTGAGAAAGAAAAATTGGCCGTGCTGTCCTGGTAGCAGAAGTTAATGGCTGTATTCTGAGCTTTCAAAAGGTGACCTTATGTGAGTCTGTGGAATTCAAAGACCCTGAAAGCTGAAGTGTTAACTGTGCTGTTGAAATGAGAGTGTTTCAGGTGGGAGAAAACTTACATGTAGGCTTGTTGATGGATGCACTTGAGAATTGTATTGTCACTTCGTTCCCTCCCAAAAATTGGGTCATGATAGATTGATCATACGAGGGCTGCTCCAAAAGTAATGCCTCCTGTTTCATTATGCTGGCAATGACATCAGAGGCAGCTGCTGGTGGCATGGCAGCAGAGGTTGAAGCTTCCCACCAACATCCCGCTATGTTTGGTTGCTGTGTGACAGATGGCAGCAGGGCGGCACTCTGACAGAATGGCATCTGACATGGGAGTGTGTGTGGAGCACAGGTGTGTCACTGGGTGCTCCATGTGGAAAGAACTGCACCTATTGGCATTCATTGATGCTTGCTGAATGGTGATGGAGGCCAAGCAGTGGCTGTGAGCTCAGTGAGGGTGGTGACAGCTGGGGGTGGTGACTGTGTGTTGCAGCTGAGCATTTTCTCTATTAAGTTGTGTTATCTGCACTATCTGTTGTAATTTCCATGGAATTGAATAGGAGGCATTACTTTTGGAGTGACCCTGCAAAGTTAAATATAGTCTAGTTTTTTGTATGCCTGTTTTCAATTCTTTTTCATGAAATCAAAAAGTATTTTTCAGTTTCTGTGGCCAAGAGTACTCTGCTGCTGAGCTGTCTTCAGCTTCAGAGCAAGTAGCTTTGCAGACCACTTCATGCTGAGACCTGCTATGCTGAGGATTAGCATTTTCTGGCAGTAACACTTGTTTTGTGCTCGTGCTGAAAATCGGCGCCAGCCTGCAGAAAACTTGTACAAGTGGTGTCTGCTGTAATGCATGAAAAGAGTAATTTTAGATCGTGTGACCTGAAGTTTTCTTCACTGGTGGATGAACCGACCTTGAAAGAAATTGTAAAGTTGATTCTGTTAGGTGGAATGCATTTATGTACAACATATGTAAACCATAATGAGTTACGTATGTAAACTATAATAAGTTTGCCTGTGCAGCAGTCATGCATCAGGTACTGTAAATAGAAAATAGCTTTCATTTCTTTAAATGCTTTTCCACTTTGTGCTGGGAGAATCAAGACCTTACAAACCAGGAGAATTTAGTTCAATTTCCTTCAAGTTAACAAAGAGGCTTACCCCCAAATTGTTGATCCGAGCTAATGATTGTTAATGATTGCAATGTAAATTGACACACCTTCAGCCTTGTGGTTGAAGGCCAGTGGGCTAAAATTTCTTTTAAATCTCTTTTGTTAGGAATGTAAGTTCAGATGGAGCAGAAGCACGCAGAAGACTAAGAGAGTGTGATGGCTTGGTGGATGCCCTCCTTCATGCCCTACAGTCTGCAGTTGGCAAGAAAGATACAGACAATAAGGTGAGCTTGAGTATTAAAATGTGAATGGTGTTTCTGTTACTTTAGTCTCAAGTGTTACACTTGATCTGACTTCTGTTTTGCTGGTTTTAGAATGGGATTGTGCTTGCTTCTTGAAACACAGTAATTGTCTTCCTCTCATCTCTGTCATGATACCCATGATAGTACTGACAGAGGATCAGCATTGCTGCTGCATTACCTTGTGTGGCTGTTGAGGTGAGCAAAGGCAAGTGGCTGAAATGGGTGAGGAGAGCAGTACTTTCTTATCCTGATGGTATTAATGCTGTTCTGCATTACTTAATCAACTTTCCTCAGTGCAGTCTCTCCAAATCTGAACTGAGTCCTGTTGTATTGTGCTTTGCACAACATCAGCAAGGGGATTAGTTCTCATTTTAAAGAGTTTTTTCAATGCCAGCTTAAAATGATGTAGTGCCAAGATGTTAAGATATGTCTTTAGTCCTGCAGTGCTTTTTGTGGCTTTTTTTCTTTTGTAGGTACAAATGTCGATTCATCTGCTTTTATCATCACTTCATCATGTAGTGCTTAAAATAATGTTTAAAAGCATGAGGAATATCTTCAGTTTAACCCTTTATGAAGGAGCAGAGTGTTGCTTTTTAACACCAAAAACTTCATTCCTTATTTTATCATTTCTTTTTTTCCTACCATGTGATAGTGTGCACAAAGGAATTCTAAAGCCCTGTCACTTAATCAGGTATTTTGGAAGTGGATTTTGTAACCACCTGGTGGCTTCCATTGCAACCTACAGAGCGTTGTTCGTGTCAAAACTGACCGTGTTGTATGTTATGAATCAGCTGTTACTGCAGAGCAATGTGTGTTCTCATTGAACTCCTCACACAGCCTTCATTTTGACTCAGATGAGACTTAATAGATAGAGTCTCTTGGGGATTGTAGAGATTGGAAGAGTGAGAGACGATTTAAAATAAGAACTTTAAATGATGGTTTTCTGCTGTGTGTTTGATCTTCTGGTGACTTTGTATTCTTTATGCGTGATCAGATGGTTTTCTTGATTAGAGAATTTTCGTGTTGAATGGGTACTATTTATGAAGTGTTAACTTTTGAAGAAAAAAAATGGTTTTGAGCAGATAAAAATGCGAAATTAGTTTTGGGGTTTTTTTTGGTTTTTTTTGTTTTTTTACTGAATTTGCTTAATATACCATTCTTCCATTCTTTTCCTGGGGTGGCTGGCCTTTTTTTTTTTTTTTTTCTTTTTTAACTTCTCCAAACTTTCCACTGTGGTGTAATACAACAGTTTGCAGATAGAAGGATACAATACTTATTTCTAATGTAAATTTTTTTGTTGCAGTCCGTGGAGAATTGTGTGTGCATCATGCGGAACCTTTCCTATCATGTCCACAAGGAGGTCCCTGGAGCTGATAAATATCAAGAACTTGATGCTGGTCAGACTGCAGGCACAGGAGGCTCTCAGAAAAAGAAGAAAGACGATGCTGGTTGTTTTGGTGGAAAGAAAGCTAAAGGTATGTCTCACAGAGAACCGAAAACTGGAAGTGTACTTGGGGTAAATTGTGCTGTTCAGTTCTGCTCTTGCAAGCCGTTTCGTAATGCTAGAGTGATGCAGTTTGCAGAGGTACGTGTTGTAGTGTTGTGGCACGCAGTCATCTCCCTTGCTGTGTTACTGCTCAGTGTTTGGGATCTTTGTCCACAACTGCTGCGCTTCTGTTTGGCTTTAAATAGGAGTGATGCATGCTGTTGTAATATGCTGCTGCGAGATAATGGTGGCTGTGCTCTCCTATCCTTTTCTTGGCTGTGTTCTTGCATCTGTCAGATCTACGCTTACTCTTGCTTGGCTGCAGAGCATGTGCTGCTGTCTCTGGAAGCCAGGCCAGCACGCATCCATCTCCATGCATGGGAGTCCTGTCTGTGTTCCATGCCTTCAGTCTCCCACGTGAAAACAAACTGAAGGGCTGTCCTCTCACCTGCAACCAGGAGATAGAACCTCCCAATTCTGTCACTCAGTAATTTAAGTTGCAGACACGATCTTGTTGCTTTTAATTGTCAGTCACTTTCAGACCTGTTCTTTCCTCTGGGGCATGAAAGTTGCAAATGATTTTCATTTCAAGCAAAGATTAACAGTCTCAGTAACCCTGCTTCCATCTTCCTCTTAAAAAGAGACAGCGCAATGCATTTGGGTACAAAAGAAACTTGTGTTTTCTTTGGTGTTCTGAGAAATGACTATTGTAGGCTGAATTCAGAGGTAATGAACTCATGTTCCTGTCTGGCCTCCGTTCTCCACATTGGTGCGCACTCGCATCCTGGCTTACTGTTCATGGCCAGGATCTGAGGAAGGTTTTGGTGCTGAAGGGAATACGTGAAATTGTTTGAACTTGAGGGACTGTGTTCTGTACAGGGGGCTTCCTTTGATGTGACCTGTACATGTTATTAAAACGTTTTGTGTTTCCATATGTGTTAAAGTCACCACAGAGTGAAGGCATGTTCCTAGAGCAGTCTGTCACCAGAGTTGAGTCTGTGCTCAAAGAAAAACCACAAACAAAACAAAAAATTAATTGCTGGGGACCTTGTAATGGCTGGGGGGAAACAAAAGGCAGTATAACCTGCCCAGCCTGCCTGTTCTCATCGTGAATGACTCAAACTTCACTGTGACATCCTTCAGAAACCTGGAGTGCACATTGACTCGAGCCTCTTTCCTGCCTCTTGTCTCCCGTGTTGTTTGGCCACTTGAGAGCAGCAGTCGGTGGGAAGGTTTTGACGTGTCACAGTGTGTGCGTTGTGGAGGAGGAGCTGTCGTCATCCTGCGATGGCTGTGAAGGCAGAGCGCTCTCGGCTGGCCGTCCTTTGCCGTGTGTCTGCCTGCTGCCTGCGCGGCCCGGTTCTGCGCTGGTACGCCTGGGCAGCTCCTGTCCGTCAGCCACAAAGCCTGACTGGGTCCTTTTGGATTAATTGCTCTCAAAACCACGTGGCACAAGGACGAGCCCACAGACTGCAGCAAGCGGTGCTGGTGGTGCTCAGGGACAGCTTGGGCTTGGCCATGTGTGTAAATGTGCCTTCAAAGTCAGAAATAGAAAATCCCTTTTCCCACTGTTAAATTGATGTGAATACCTAGGCTGAAACTGTCTTAATTGTGTCGGCCGAGGGCTGGAAAATAGGTCGCTTCAATTCCCTCCCTCTTTTGCTCACTTAATCTTGCAGCGTTTCCATATTTGCTTTAATTCAGCTCATGATCATCGATCATAGCATTTCAAACCCATCTGTGAGGGGCTGGCAGCCTCCCGTCCCCGCGGAGCTCTGAGCCCTTTCCATGGAATGAGGAGGGGCGGGGGAAGGAAGACCTGCAGGGAAAGATTTTTCTCAGCAGGAACAAAAGAAAGAGAGTGGAATATCCGATTCTTTTTGTTTGTCTGTTTGTTTTGGTGAGTTTGTTCTTGTTTTGTTTTTAATCAATGAAAGTTGATAATTTTCTTGTAAGCCTCAGGTTTTAACCTATTTTGTAAAATTCTGCCTCTTTGTGACTGTTCCTTTATGTTTTCTTCCTTCCTGTAAATTCTTGTTTTTCTTTTGCTGCTTTTCTGGTAATTAGAGGAGTGGTTCAATCAAGGTGAGTCTCTGCAATACTTTCTTTCCATCATCACCATAATCTACATTGTTCAGCTTCTACATGCAAGGCAAAGAGCTGAGATTAAGGTCTTGTTCATTCACCTTCTCTGCTCCTCCATGCTCTGCTTCCTCCTGTTCATTTCAGCAGGCATGGAAATCTGCTGTGTAATTGAGAGAGCATTTTCAGTTTGTTCTTCTCACGCTAAAAGCAGAAATGGCACATTTTTATTCAGTCCTGGCATAATTGATTTGCAACCAGCCTAACAATCCCTTTTAGGGAGGGCACAGGTAAGTGTGCAAGTTGCCTTGCTAAGTCTATCATGTCAAAGTTTAGTTTTGCTAACTCACCTGGGTAGCAATAAGTGTAAAGACTCAGCAGCTTGGAATTGTACTCATAAAGGTCGTTTTGTCAGCTTGGGAATGCGGCCCAGCCTTCTGCATCTTTGTTACTGACATTCAGGCTAGCTAGATTGAAGATACCTGCAGTAAGCTGCTGGGGAGCTGCACCCTTCAGCTTCTCATCCCAGCACAGCAGGTGGAATTGCCATTGGAAATGTACGACTGAGGCTAAAGTTTACCTCCCTTACTCCTCAGCTGGGAGTTCGGTTTGCTGTGCAGTATCCTGGAGATTTCCACTGACACTGAGGGGTAAAGACTGGCTCTTTGTCAGTTTGTGACACTTGCTTCAGCTCACTGTGTTCAAAGAGTTGAGTCAAAATTAAACTGTTGAAAAAATTGCTCTACGGAACAGACTGTGCTTGTGAGCATTTTGGGGGATGCTGCTCACAGACTGTGACTGGAGGCCTCTGGGGGGGACCTGCAGAGGGGCAGAGCGCAGCCCTGGCCTTGCATCACCCGCTGAACTGGGCGGCGATGGAGCATATGAACAAAACTTAGGAGCACAGCACTGGCTGTTCTGGTGTGTCATGAAGAATCTCTGCACTATTTTTTTTTTTTTTCTTAACTCGAAGTGTTTGGGAATTAATCTTTCAGCAAGAGTGGTCTAGCTGTGAATAGCTGTATCGATTATCCAAGGAAACAAAATGATATTTGAGGAAGATGATAAACAGCACTATTGGTTAATAACACTGGGTTATATCTCACAGTCCTTATTAAGCTTCTGACAGTGAGGATGCCAAAGGTCATGTTTTAGTTGTTTTTTACATAAAAGTAGTGGGGGGAGAGGGAAAGAATTTTAATCCTACTGTTTCAGAGACTGTAAATTGCTTCTTGTACAATCAAGTCTCATGTCAGGCTGTTTTCCCAAAGCAGATTGCTGTGCCAATTCCTTCAGCCAGGTCTCATAAAACAGACCTGTCAGCAGGCACATTCAAAGCTGTCTGTCTCTTGGCCAAGTCTGGAGCTGTGCTTTTGATCCAGCAGCATAATCTTTTCTCTCCTGTTCTTAGAGCTGTAAAACTTGGGGAGGAAGGAGATGTATAGAAGGGAAAAAATTGAGATGTCCAAACCACGTGCCTTAAACTGCTAGCATGATCTTTTAAACATCCCTGTGTGCTAACAATGCTGGCAGGCTTGAGTGATATTCAGAGCTGCAGTGGCTGTCAGTGAAGCTGCTTTCTCATGATGTCATTCAGGCTAGGTGAGGCTGAGAGGTCTGTAATTGATAGGCTCTTGAAATTGCTGAATGCTGTCACCTTGTTAGGAAATCCAAATCAATACTGTGGGTCTCTTGGAAATCAGATGGGAACAGGAGCAGCTGCACCATGTTTGCCTTCCGGATGGATTTCTTTTGGAGTCATTTTACAGCTTAGTCCTCGTGTTCCTCATCCGCTCCCTATAGGAAAGCCCCAGATAATGGAGGTGCTTTGGGAATTTCTGAACCTGGCCCTTGCTGAATTGGATTAAACAAGCAGTTGGTAAAGCAGAGATCCCATTGGTCAGAGCTCTGTCTCCTGAATTTCTTCCAGTAGTAAACTGCTGGCAGCTTCTGTTCTAAAGAGACGTGGTTTTGTCTGAGGGCTGGTTTAGTTCCTCTGAGAGACAAACCAGTAAAGGCTTCCTAAAAGGTGAGCAGTACATTCGGTGTGGTCCAGAAATTGAGACTACCACTGAAGATGAGAGAATGCACAGTGGAAAAATGGCTTAGTAAACAGCTGCTTCTGCACTACCAGCTGAAAAGATGCAGCAGCCTACACTGCTCTCCTGGACAATGTCTTTAACTGGTGGCACCAGGCTGGAGGGATCCTGCTTCTTACTGAGCCATGTCAGTTCTGCAGGGCTAATAGAATCTCCTGTCTTTACATAGAGAACTTCTGAAATAAGTGGTTGTGTTGAGTGAAGTCTGGCTCTTGCTGCAATTATTCATAGGTTTTTTAAATTAGCTAATGCCAGAGACATGAAATTGGGGATGTGTGAAAGGAGTTAGTCATGCTTGTAGTTACAGTGGAGTCCCATTTCTTGGTCTGTCCCAAGTTTGTAATATTTCCTAAACAATGACTAATGTCCTCTTCAGTCCCTCTGCTTGGACAGTCTGCAAAGGTTTGCAAGCACTAACAGTGTTCAGCTGTCATTATGAAATGTAGTGTCCTTTACTGTTCATTTTTTCTTTCTGGTATTTAGTTCACCAAGCAACATGCTTCAAGTTCTTTCATGGAACAGAAACTAGATGGAGGTCTGCAGAGTTACAGCTGCGTCCTGTCCTTCCCTTTAGGAAAGGTGCCTTTCAGAGCACTGGCATGCTGTATGGTCCCATGATTTTTTGGCAGTTCAGAAAGATGGGCTTTGGGGCTTTGCCATACTTTAATCAAATGGCTTCAGATGAACAGAACTTGCAGATGTGTGTTTGGTTTTGTACAGCACTGAAAGTTGGCTGATATTCTGTGCTGAAGATTCAAAATTAAAAAAATTAAAAAAAAAGTAGTATTTACAAAGAAACAGTGGGGATGTAATGCTATCCTGAGGGCTCTTTTCTTTTCTCTTCCTGGTGTTTCTAAATGTTCTTATTGGTATTCAAAAGCACTGTTTCTCTTCTGTACTGCACACGTTTATTTTTCATCAAGAAGATAGAATGGCTCATGGGATTCATCTTCCTGCTATGACAGGACAGGGATTGGCCTCTCCTGTTCTCTGACCTGTTCCAGTCCAGAGCCAGACCAGTCTCCATGTTATATTTTTCAGTATTTTCTGCCTGTTTGCTGTTAAGCATCCTGACTTGGGCAGCTTTCAGCTCTTCCTGCAGACCTCCCTGAGCAGTCTGGTAGGGTCTGTGTTCAAGAGCAGCTGAACTGAGTGCGAATTCATCGCATCATTCTCTGTTGCAATTTCTTCTGCTGTTCTTGAGGGAGAGGGACTAGATAACAAGATTTTCCCCCTGAAGTAATTAGGGAAGGCTGAACTGTGTAGTGCTGCCCTCCCAAGCTATGTAGATTCCTGCACTTCCTTCAGAATCTCGTATCTCTGTTCCAGGACTCCCAGTGGCAATGCTTGGTTATCCCATAGGGTTTGGGTGTGCTTACCCAAGCCGGAATGTCTGCGGTGGAGGAAGAGAAAATTAACACTTCTCTCCCCAGCTGCATACGTTAAATTGAATCCATAGCCTAAAAGTGAAGTCAAGGTGCTGTTCCACTTTTCTGTGTAGAACTGTTTAAGTTAAAGTTTATGTAATGTATGTTTAGAATTCTCTTAGCAAAAGTATGAAATTGTTTCCCTCGTTTGCTAATAAATAGCTAAAATTGCACTTCCTTGATTGGTCTTCACCATCTGTTGTCCTCTTTTTTTTTTTTTTCTTTTTTTCTTTTTTTTTCTTTTTTTTTCTTTTTTGCACAGGAAAGAAGAATGGAGATTTGGACAGGAATTTTGATACACTTGATTTGCCCAAGCGGTCTGAGACAGCAAAAGGTAATGCTAATGTCTGTGCTTTTGGAAGTAACAAGTAGCATGTGAGTTGGAGGCTCTTAGAGGGATTTGAGACATGAATCAATCATATTGATCTTTATTTTGTATTTGTTTAATTGAAATAATAGATTTGTCAGTGCTGGTTTTTATCTAGTAATGCTAGATACAAGCAGCTTTTGTATTAAACTTGTAGAGGCCTGCCTGAGCTAAGGATTACCAAAAATCAAGGAAGAAGTAACACTAAATCCAAGGGCTGTGAATGAATTGCTGTATTTTGAATTCTAAAGATTGCTTAAAATCTGCTGGTTTCTAATAGGTATATTTTTCATTACGCCCATAATACAGCATGGTACTGGAAAGTAGAGAATTCTTTTCGTAGCTCAGCCCGTAAGTTTATTGTGAGATTTCCATTTCAGGAGAGGTTCAGGTTGGGAATTACGGAAAGGTTCTTCAGAGGATGGTCAGGCCCAGCACAGGGTTCCCAGGGCAGTGGGCACAGCCCTGAGCTGCCAGAGCTGGGGGAGCACTGGGGCTGTCAGACGTTGGGTTTGCTGTCTGGGCTCTGACCCCTGTGGGTCCCTCCCAGCTCAGGGTGTTCTGTGAGTAGGGTTTGGTGATTGTGCCTCGCTGAAGTGTTGAGTGCATGCTGGCTTCCTTTACAACTCCAACTGTGAATTCCCTCACTGAACTGAGTGTAAGGAAATACGAGAAAGCATGAAGTGCACTAACCACTAATCTTTTCCCATTCCTGGAATATCTGTGTTTCTTCAGTTTTTCAGCATTGTGCTTCAGGTTCCAGCAGTTCTCCTTCAGTCTGTACATCCATCCTGAATATGCTGTCTTTAGTTGAATGCTATGAGATTGTTTGGGTCTTCTCATACTTCTTATAGCATTGGAAAGCGTTTTGAAACTTGTACAAGTTTTTGTTAGAAGTGTGTGCAGTATCACTGCAGATACAACTACAGTCGTAGCAACTGCTGTGCTGCCACACTGTTCACCTGGCCTGGCAGAAGAGCTCTCCTGCAGCACCCTCACCTTCGTGATCTGTAAATAGCAAGAACTGAATGTTCTTCAGAGTGTAAAACTGAAATTGCAGGCACCCTTTACGCTGGTTGCAGTTTCTAGGCTGTTATCCAAACTGTGGTTTTCACTTGGTGCATTATTGCACAAGACAGTAATGCGCCCTCTAGAAGGTGCAATACCATCCTGTACAGAAAGCTGCTGGTCAGACCTCATAACCAGCTTTCACTTTCATGGCATCAGTTCAGGACTGGGCACTGACATTGCAGAGCAAGGAGACTTTGCAAGGATGTTTAAAAAAAATTTTTTAAAAAAAAGGCAAAATATAGCAAGGGCTTCAACTCTAACATTCCAATCATACTTAGAAAAGAATGAGGGTGCCAGTAAAGTTTAGGAAAAAAAAAAAAGATCCAGATTTTCTACAAAGAAATGTATTTTGCATAGCTTTCTTTAAGATTAAACTCTTTGATATGCCTTTTTCTAATGGTAGAGGTGAGGCATATTTAATGGGAGCTACATCTGTCTGAGCTTACACAGCTCATTATATTCGGTATCTA
Source organism: Centrocercus urophasianus (assembly GCF_019232065.1). Taxonomy (NCBI): domain Eukaryota; kingdom Metazoa; phylum Chordata; class Aves; order Galliformes; family Phasianidae; genus Centrocercus; species Centrocercus urophasianus. Next base: position 11,448,188 of record NW_024884867.1, read on the forward strand.
GAAGTCATGCACTTGAATAGATAATTTTTGACAATTCTGAGATGCTCTCGTTTAAATGGAATAGATTATAATCTGATGACATCTCTCACTACATTGATTGATTCCATGGTGTTTTTTAAGAAGCCGTTGGTGTGGGATCTGCACGTTTGTGTATTCCAAGGGGTGGGGGAATGCAAGGACACTTTTTTGTGCCCTTTTTTTTTAATCAGTAGTTTCCTTTAGGACGTTTAGTTAAAGTGAGAGTTCCTGAATATTAAAGGTCATAAAAAGATCTCTAGGACTTTGAGTTGTTCAGTGAGACGAATAAAATTGCAGTCTTAAAACCCTTAAGAGCCTAGGTCAGATCTGTGCCATAGAGGATAATTGGCTCTGATGAGATCCGCTCTCAGCTGAGGCAGATCCTTGTAACTGAGACTGGAAAGCCATGCAAATTTTAATGATCAAAGGCACTCTGTTTGAGTGACACAGTTAAGTGCTATTTCAAAAATCAACAATTATAGATTAATCTCTTTCATGTATTATTAAAGTCATATTAAAGTGACTTTTCAACTAGAATCTTTCTAGGCAAGTGAAACTGTGGTAGTAGGTTTTTTTTCCATGCAGTGCAGCAGCTGAACATGGGAGTAGCCGACTAAATGTTGGGATGCAGTGTTGCAAGTTTCATGCAGTCCTGAGTCATCATCAGTGGTGCTTTCCTTCCTTGTTGGGCTTAAGAGTGGCTTTGGAGAAGCACCAACATGATTTCTTTCTGAAATAATCTTAGACGTGATCACTGAGCTTAATTGATACTCTGCTTATCAACTAGCTCAGTCTCGATAGAAAGTATCATCTTTGAAAATTTTCTTTACTCTCAGAATTACAAAAACTGTCATGGAAACCAAGCCGAACGGCGATGCTGTCACATAACTGAATGTGAAAAAGCAGAAACTTCAGTAGCTTCTAGTTGGAGAGGAATGGGGAGGGTGTGTCGGTGTCTGTTTCGGTGGCTGAGGCTTTTTCAGTCTCTGTTCAAAATGGCTTGTGAGCACGTTCACATCCTGAACGGAACAAAGGCAGTGTGGGGTTGTTACCTGGTTGAAATTCCAGCAATTTTTCTCCCATTATTTGTTTTCTTTGGAGAGTAAGGGATGAATAAAAGGAGATTTTTTTTTTTCAAATGGATGCTCTGAAGTCTTCTTTTCTTCTCATTGCTCTAGTTGTTTTGTTTTGTATTTATGAACACTGGATTTTGCTGCAACATAGCATTTGAGCAGCCCTGAAACCATTTCTGTGCCTTTATAATTTCACGTGCTAGGCATTCTGCTGGGGAATGCTTCCAGTTCAGGGTTATCATCTGTAGCAAACTGGATGATGTCAGATGAGAGATCTTGCAGTGCTTTCAGAAGCTGTCTCATCTGATATTGAAAAACAAAGATATGTGTACATGCTCTGGCAGCATCCAGAGTACTGCTGTCCTCGTGAGGAAGGACTGTGGAAGAGAAGCATCATGATTCCACTTTGTTGAAAGGAGCATATTTTCAACAGGGAGAAAGGATAACTTTTGGGGAAATGATAAGAGCTTGCAGAGGGCCGTATGAGAAGGAAACAGCACTAAGAAGAAATTATGAATGCTGTCATTGGGACCTCACTATATTTAGCACTTTCAGAAATTCCTTCTTCTGTGAGAAGCAGCAGCCTTGCTGAAATCCCTTTCCCCGTATAAAGTAGGTCGCTGACGGTGGTGTTGGCTCTCTCCTCTGCAGCCTGTTTTTCTGCACTACCTTGGTGTGAATGTTGATGTGCACATTAAATATGTAGCATAGTACAATTCCTTGGCTTTGTTAGCAGCATCCTTATTTCTGAGCAAGAGCAGCGACAGGAGGCCCGTGCAGTAGGAGAAGGACAAGGATTAATCATACCTGTGCAGTGGAAAGCAGTGCCTCAAATGGCAGATTAAGAGATAAGAATCAGCATTGGTGTGTGTCAGCCCTCTGAAGGTGTTGGCAAGGTTGTAATGTTTAATCTTCCTGATAGGAAGGTGCTGGATTGTTCATCTCTGTTCATCGGTGCTACAATGGGAAAGAGAAAGTCCAGAAGGGCAAAACTGCTTTTCGTGTGTAATTGGTCAGTTATTCCTAATTAAGTCCAAGGCTGGTATTTGGGTTAGACAAATCCCTTGACTTCTTGTGTATGCATGCAGACATCTAATGGCATAAAAGAGGATACTCTAAGATGCTTTGAGTGTTGAACTTCAGCTCTGGTTTCATTTCATCTCATTCAGGAGTTGAAAATTTTCAGCCGTGAGGATGGATGTTCAGGTACATTTTCAGCCAGTGGGCAAACTAACTCGTTCTCTCCTTTAAATCAGTTTCTATATTGTTCATTAATTTTTCCTTTCCATTTTGATTATTTCAACTCACTTGCATTTTGGGGATGTAAACAGAGGAGAGAGGTGAATTTCTTCTTTCTCTGTTATCTCAAATACTCAGTCACTTTTCATGTAGCCCAATGCAGATGATAGATTTCCTGTTCCAGAAGGTGAGCGTTTAAATTCACTTATAAATCTTTGTGTTACTGCTCCAGGAAATGAGACTTCCTGGCACTGTCAGCATAATGACTTTAACTTAGTAGATTACAAAAACGCTAGCAATTTGTCTTCAACTAAAGGCAACACTGTAGTGGGAGAGTGACTTCACTGAAGCTTTTGACTTCACGTTTGTAATTAAGATTAGCTCCTGTTTTCGGTTTCACTGCCATTTTTATTTGTTTTCTTTAAAACTTTACAAGTTGACTCCAGCACTTCAGTCATTAATTGTGATTGTCAGAATTGAGTGAGTAGGATTGATGGATAAACGGCACCATCCACACCCCTGCTGTGTGTGCTAGTGGAGAGCAAGGGACTGAGAACATCTCTGTGGGAGCAGGTAATGTGCTCTTGTATTAATATGTTTTTAAGTATTTCATGCACGGTGTTGAGAATTCCTATCAGAATTATTAGTATCTCTTATACCTGTCCTATACTTGGGGGTTGGACTCGATGATCTCTGGAGGTCCCTTCCAACCCCTACAATTCTGTGATTCTACAATTCTGTGATACTGAGTGTTCTTCTTGGTCCCATGTGTTCTTTCATAATTTGCAAAGCAGTTGAAAGAACTCTCATCTGTCTTCTAAGTCTTTGAGTCAGAGAACAGTTATCTTGGATAGGAAAATTTCCATACATGACCTGCCCTTCCCAACCCTTCATCATCCTTCTAAATGAGGAGAAACTGACTCAGCTAGAGAGTACGTGGTTATTCTGGAAATAAGGGATGAACACACAGAACTATCCCTGTTCTTTATCCTTCATTATTATTGAATGTTCAGACTTCCACAGTATGTGCAGGGGCAAAAAGCTAGCAGTCAGAGACAAGATTCTTCCTTTCCATCTTTAGTCCTTTAGGACTATAAAATTACTCTTACAGTCAGTTTCCAGATCTTTCTTGCCTAAGGCTGACATTCAGGATTATAGATCTATTATAATAACTAGCTGTATCTTCAAAAGACAAGAATCTCAGATGGTAAATTCTCTTTCTGTCTGTTGCAAATTTGTGGCCAAGTTATAAAGGCACTGAATGTGAGACTTACCATGCATGTGTCCCAACATCTTCAACTAGAACACTTTATGTACTTGCGTAATAAAATAACCTGCAAAAAACTAAACAGCAGGAACTCCACTGAAGCAGATAGTAATGATGGCAGCTACTGAGGAGGTAGAGTTGTTTGGGGTTTCAGCGAAAGACAGAGCTGGAAGCAAGAAAGTCTCATTTTCACATTGCAGTTACTGACTTGCTGAGTGGCCTTAGGCAAGTTAATTGCCTTCATATGCCAAGGCTGCAGTGAGCTCATTCACAAAGACTCGCTACTTCCACCCCTTCAGTGGGATAATGACTGGTGTTTTTGCTGCTGCTGTGATAACCAATGCAGAATATACACGATATGCTTGTAAAAACAGCAACTTCTGCCAAAGTATTGGGTATCACAACTGTTAATAGCACTGCAGCAATAAAAAAATCATACAAAAACAACTTCTGTTCAAGGTGTGTGGCAGTGTTTTACCCCATTGGGATATTGTGTGAATGGAATGAGGATTTTATGGTGCAGAGAGTACTTTCAAAATGCACAACACTACAAACGGCTTAGTATTCTTGCTATACTCGTTAGGATAGGCAGTAGCAGATACAGCTGCTTTAAACCAGTTTTGGGTCACCCAAGGAAGGCAGAGGTCATAATCCTGCAATAAAGGAATCGCTTACTGTCTCTGACTCTTACTGCTCTCCAAGTAGAGATGCTTCCCTTGTGGCTGCCAGTCCTCTCATGAGTTACGTGAGGGGCAGAACCTGGGTCCAGCTGTTCTGGTGCAGCTGAATTGCTTCCACCTGTGCTCCCAGGGCTGGCCCTGCCCCTTTACCTGGTGCTCCATCACTGGTTTGGCTGTGACTCAACCATTCCCATACAGTGTGCTATACTTACTGTGTATTTGTATGAAGGAGTTCAGCCACGTTATATGTGATGCTCAATGAAGATAGAAGTACACAGAAACCAGTATGTAACTTTATGCCTCGGCAAGTTTTATAGCCCAGCTACAGCGTTCACTTTAGCTATGGCAGTTCAAAGCAATTCAAAGTTAACAGGATCTCATCTCTTGAACCAGTGATGGGACTTGCATGTGCCTTTATACTTGGTTACCATTTCTGATGCTCCAGTAGTTAATATTGCAAAGTGCTAGTTTTCAGTCAATTTTTTTGTGCTCACAGCCTTTCCTGTACTGTTGGTCCGTTTCTGACAATCATTAATATTCTCCTCACAACCCTCCTTTTTGTGCATGTGTTTCTGTGTGTCTCATTTAACATTTCTATTCTACAAGCAATTCTAATTCTAAATTCTGAAACGGAATGTCTGTTATAACAGAGCACAGCTCATTATGCAGATGCTGCTCAAGGACTGTTTATAAAATGAAAACACGCCGTGAAAATATGCCAGGGTTAAAAGCAGAAGTTGGTGAGGAAGTGCTTATCCCGAATGACTGGAACTGTTTTGATTTGGGATTCAGTCACTTCAGTGGAAAAACTCCATCTGTCTGTCCATCCCAAATTATTGTGTCAGATTTGTGCCATATCACTTTTTCAGCTTTACTTAAGGAACAACAACGAAAGCAGACTTTTTCTCCCTTCTGGCATAAGTGTAGAAGATGAATGTAAGATGTTATACTGTGAAGCAGGATGCAAGTCAGGTTATCCTGATTGGCTATCCAGTCTTATTATGAAAAGTAAGAAAGAGGAATTCAGCTTTTGTCAGAACTTAGAAATGAGATTTTATGTCAAAATCATTCACAAAACCTTGTTGCACAAAGTTAAGTTGTTTCTGGTGTCCATCAAAAGTACCATAGCAAAGTTCTGCTGACGAAGCTACTTGACAAGTTAAAAGAACAGCAGGAAGTTTCAGAATAGCTGAGGCAGAAAAATTGTATAATGTGGATTTAAATCCCTTGCCAGACTTCCAGAAATAGTGCGTAAGTAAAAGGAGGTCATTGCAGCTCCGTGTCAGTGTTGTGAAGGCAGTACTGTAAGGAGTAACAGCCATGTGAATGGCTTTCTTAGAGGACTGTGTGACTCAGACGCTTTCTAAACTCAATGTTAGACTGATACCTCTCAAATCTTACTTAAAGATCTGTCTTGGATGGTCTGGCCATTTAATGTAGCACTCCAGCACACAAAATGCAGAGTTAAGCATTGGGACGGGTTGGCAGAGAGGCTTTGAGAGGGGCTCTGCCACTGGCAGGTCTCAGGACCCGGCTGGACGAAGTTGGAAATAACTTGAACCAGATCGAGTGCTGAGCCCACGTAGAGCAAGAGGCTGCCATGGGGACCTCCAGCACTCTCACCCTAATTGCTCTCTGTGACTCTTTTTGTGACTGATGATAATGACAGACGAAAAACATGCATGCAAAGAAACAGCAGAATTTTCTTTTTATTAGGGACAGGGGTTTTTGGTTTTTTGCAAAATGTGTTCATCCAGGACAGCTAGCCAGGCATCTCAGCTGGGAAGAGTCATCTGCCCAACAAAAATGAAATATTTAAGTAATTCTGAACTAACTGCAGATTGAGGTACTAGACATCCAGCAAGGCCCTTCTAGAATTGTAGAATGGATTCCTTATAATGCAGCTGATATAGGAGAAATACATGAAGTGTCCATTATTACTCCTCCTGTACTTGAACAGTATTTATTAGAGTTAATGGAGAGCATTAATTATGGAGTTAATCTCAAGATTAAAATAAACTAGAATGTTGTGCACTCTGTTGTGCATTCTAAATTGCAGAAATTACTGGTGCTGAAGCTGCAGATGTGTTTTGGAGAAAGGCAAATAAAGAAACTCAAAAAGTTAAAAAATCTCTTTTCTCAACATTAATTTCCAGCACGTTTACCTACACAGCTGCTGCAGTCATGTTATCTGACTCATTACTTTATAAACCACTTAGAGATCTTGAATGTGAGAGCTGTGCTACAAAACCATATTTATTTCCATAACCCCGAGTGCTGTGTGCAGGCTTAAAAGCTCTCCCATCTCCACTCTGACAGGGGAATGATGTGACTTAATGTGCCAAATACATCTAGCTGAGGAATGAAGAAAAATGACCTTGACCTGGGAGGCAGGCGTTTTACATTGTACAATGGACAGTTAAATTTACCTGTCAGCCATGCAGGAGTGGGGGGGAGATCTTACCTCTCCATGGTCAGGAAAGCAATGTCAATCCAGTTGTTATTTGCTCTAAACCTATGCAGAGCTTGATTACTGACACCTGCATTTTCAGATGATCAGTGTGAATGTTGATCTGTGTGCAGTAGGAAGGAGTGTGTTTATATTTCAGTCTCTCAGTTTCTTTCAACTCTGAATTTTCAGAGATGTGAAAAACTGTAAGTTTACAGTTTTTAACTGTTTAACTGTAAGTCTACAATAACATGAAATGTTTCTTGTCTTACTGACATAAGAAATCTGTGTTGGATTTGAAAACTACCCTAAACAACTTGGTCCTGGTTAGGAATCTTTTCATTATTTTAACAGTGATTAAGTGGTTTCAAGGAAGCTGTTTTAGTTGTTCAGAGGTAGTGTATGTTTTCACTTTGCTATGCAATTTCTCCTATTATTTTCTTTTTGTGGGCCATTCCTGTAGGATAGCAAAAATGGGGACAGGCTGCAGTTGGATGTTGTGTAACATTCCTCCTTTGTCTCTTGACAAATATCTGTGCTTCCACTCTTTCAAATAAGAATCACTTTCATTGCTATGAGCTGGGGGCCCAGATCCTTTTTTTTTTTCTTTCTTTTTACTTACAGGTGAATTGATCTGTGGTTATAAAAATGTGTATGTGCTTGGACAGCTAAGGTTTTGTAGAGGTATTTGGTCCAATGTTCATAACATTTATCTCACACTTCTGTCCAAATTCAAGTTTGACAGCAAGATCTGTGTCTCCAGGAAACCTATAATTTTAGGGGCAAAACTGTTATTGTCAGCTCTGCCAAGGATTATCAGATATTCAATGCCTTGGACATATTTACATTTAATAGCAACTTTCGTGATTTTCTACAAAGCCAGAGTGTTTGGCTGAAGGGAGGAGAGTATCCCCTCATTCCACAGCTTGGTGTTGTGCATCCCAGCTCAGGTGAGGGAGGAGCAGCATCTACTGTTGCAATTCACCTTCTGTAACCCCAGACTGGAAATGGACAAGGTGCTTTGAGGATTGTTGGATTGTTGGAGAATCTCTGTTCTTGAAGACATTAAGGCTTCCATTTTATGCCCAAATCCATAAGAACGAACTACCCATGTACTGTACCTTGAAAACTTGGGCTGCAGGGTCAGTTTTTTGTTAGAGAATTTGAAAAAATACCTTTTGTTTATGCTGCTTCATTCTGGCCTGGCATTTAGTTTACACTGAAGAAGTAAAATTCTTCTCCTTGGATGCTTGGGAGATGTTTAAATTGCCTGACAGCAGCAGAGTGACTGTAATTGAGACAGATTAGTGGAGGCACTGGGTTTCCTTTGGGTGCATGTGGCAGCTTTCATGAAATGGAGAGAGAAAGGGAAACACATTTTTGGCTTTGGAAGCTGCAGTGGGAACTAATTGGCAATTTCAGAGCACAAGCAGGATTGGAGGATGTGTCTGTGTTTGCATATAGTAAATTATTTAATTATATGAGTATGTTTTTCCATATGGTACTTGCCTTTAACGTGCTTATGAAGACAAGATTGTAGAACTCTGCCTGTAATGAACTAAATGGGCTTCCAGTATCAGTTCTGATGATGAAGTATCACTGACATTTCATTTCTCTTGGCTGAGATTGGGTCTCCTTGCTTCTTCCCGGCTTGGATACTGTTAACCTTTCCCAAGGAAGGTTAGCTGTTTATATCCAAATTTTGTCGTCTTACTGGAAAGTATTTTGAAGGAGTTGGTATTTCTGTGAGGGTAGATACACTGGATAAAAGACCTAATTCTCCTTTCTTATTCTAATAAGTCAAGCCAGACAGTTCTGCTGCTCCTCACTGCCTTAAGCAGACAGGCCTCTAGCAAGCGACTGAGCTAATAAGAATAACCAAATACTTGTGTAATGGCTTATGACCATTTATGAGATCTTTATATAAAATCATGATGAAAGTAGAAGTAGACTCAGTGAAGCGTGAGTAACCCAGAAGAAAAGCTTTCAACTTGCCTTCTAAGCATGGTTCAGTGTGTGAGCTCTGAAATATGTATCTATTTTCTTTGATTTTTGTTTCCCTTGACACTGAAGATGAAGCTGGGGCAGTAAAGGGAAGAACCTGACAGGTGCCAGCCCGAGTGGAAAAACCGTCTGTCCGTCCCTGTCTGTCACAGCTCTGAAGCAGCAGCCATTGCTGATGGATGCAGGCACTTGTCAGCAGCACGCAGGCTTTCAGAGCAGAGCAGGAAGTCCCTTGGCAGCAGGGCGGTGTTTTGAAGTGCAGTCAGCGGAAACCCCTCTAGTCCCATATCTGACAAAGCAGTCTCATTTCTGTAAATTCCATGGTGATGCAGGATTTGTTTTTGCCTTGCTGATCAAGATTCTCTCCACCGTGGATAGAGGATTAAAGGCAGAGAAGACCCGATTGCCCTGCATACTCTGGGCTGCCCCACACCCTGACCTGCCACAGGCCTGCTAGCGGGAGTTGGCGGTCATGGAGGCCTGCAGGAGCACAGCTGTCAGTTTCTGCAACAACACGATCCTGTGCTTTGCTGCATCCAGGCAGAGCACTCTCTGCTCCCTGCCATCACCTCTCTTACATCAGCAGGCTGCCCAAAGAGCTGACTGCTGCCTTTCCCTAGCTTCCAGCTGTGCTGTATCACCTCTCTGCATGGCACACAGGGAAGAACAGAGCTCTCCAGTTTGACAGCTCATTCTTCCTTGCCACTGGATCTTACTGCTTTGCATTGCAGTGCAGTGTCTTTTCCTCCACTCTGCAGCCACAAAGGGGCTTTGATTTCCAATCCAATGCAAATCACATAGCAGGGGAGGCACCTAGTTGGACCATCCCCAGCCTCATGATCTAGTGCATTCCATGCAGTCTCTCTTGGAGATAGGAAAAAGATGCTTAAGAGGTCTGCAGAGGCAAAAAAGGGCTTTCTGTGCTTTTTCCACCTTTCTTGCATACTTCACTACTTTATGTCTGTGGGTGAGCAGATATTTCAACTAAATAACCACAGCCATTGTTGCTTTTTTTCCTTTGGTGCTTTCCAGCTGTCTTTTGTGATCTTTCTTCCATGCTTGCCTACTTGCTGGGGTTTTATAACCTTAAGCTTATAAAGCTGTTCAACAACTAAACAGTTCTGAATAACATCAGAATGTTTTTAATAAATTAAATGGTGTCTGGAGCTGAAGACTATTGCATGATTCCTTTTGCAGTGAGCACTTCTCTGCAGACAGGTTGTTACTACTGAGCTGGGGGAAAGCTAAAAGCTCATTAGCTTCCTGGAGTCAAAGCGTCTGATTGGCATCAGAAACTGCAAAGCAGATTTTGACAAGGGCTTGAGGCCAGAAAAGGGTATTTCAGAACACATGATCATTAGTCAAACACACACCACAAAAAAAAAAAGGAGGAAAGAAAATGATAGGTCCAGGCAGCATGAGGCGAAAGGAAGGAGTCCCTTAACTGCCGTTATGTTCAGTGATGAGCCTGAGACATTTTTATGTTATGGGTTCTTGAACTTGTTGAGATACTAACAGCTAATACTAACATACTGTGTTTTATCATTGGTCATGGCTGTGGTGTGATGGCTATGGATGGGGAATTTCAGGGAATCACTCAATTGTCTCTGTTTTAAAAACATTTCATACAGTAAGCTCGAACCCTCTTGCAGTTTGGCTGGACTGTTAGGCATCTGCACTAATAAAGGCAGTGAAAAGTGTAGCTCTCAGTTCTGTTCAGCTCCATCACATGGCAGCTATGATTTGAAGAGGAGCAGCATGCTTTTACTGAGATGTATGTGGGTTTTGTAAGGAAATCATTTTTCTTGTTCTGACTTCTTTTTCCAGTTTGAGGAAAAGTCCTTCCTAAAAGCACATTCTGGCATATGTACACAACTGTACATTTGTAAACAGTTGTTTATATAATGTGAAAAGTAACAATTTTCCTCAAGTTCCCAATCTTCATTAGCTTCTGCTCCTTTGAGAAAACTTGACTAAATACAGAAAACTGTTGCAGTGTGCTCTGAAAAGGTCTGAATTTGAACCCTACCAAAGCAGAGGGAAGCAAGTTCCAGCCTAGAGATTCCATCATTTGAAAGTTTCCACCATTAAGAAATGGGATCCATTTTCACACCTACTTCTATCAAATAAGGCCTTCTGTCATGTTGCCTCATCACCTTATCTTTTCCAGAATTACCAATGGTAAACTGTCTGTTTTTGTGCTATGGATTTTGATGACTATGGCATCCCCGTGTGTTCTTGACTTGTGGTTACAGCTTTGAGGTCAGTAAGAGGACGTCTTCCTGGCTTTCCATGTTCTCTGCTCATGTAAACTTGCCCAAATGCCAGAAGCCAGGCTGGATCAGCAGTGTTCTAATTTCTAGCTTGATTGTGCAGTCCTTGCAATTGCTATCTGTGACAGAATAGGAGGGGTGACAAAATAGAGTTGTTTGGTACCACACACAAGGAGATATCCCTCAGGGCATGTGTGCAGTCACCAAGCACTGCCATCTGGGCCCTTTCTGGGAGAAAAAAATTAACAAGTCAGTCAAGTGCAATTCTGGATGGCAGTGGAGACAGGAACAGATTCATCAGAAGCAGCCGTGGTCAGTCATAGCAGCGGCGTCTCTGAAGTCTGAAAGGATAAGCCTGGACATTTGACCTTGTCCACTGTTGTTCTGATACTGCTGTTCTGCAGCAGACAATGTCTGGAAATTCAGGTTTTCCCTCTCAGAGAAACATAATGTGATCGATGGTCTGCTTGGTATTGATCTTGTATGCACGGGCCAAATTGCTGTCTGATTAAGAAGTCCCTGGTGCCATGTGCATCAACCCTGTGCCCACTGTCCTTTTGGTAACAGCTGTTAGAGGCACGTGTCCAACCTGGTAGCTTAAGGAGAAAGCTTCCCTGGAGGCAGCAAGCAAGATTGTTTGCATCCAGGAGCATTTGCATTTCTGCTTTCCTAGCGTATCGATCTGCTCTCAGTAGGATGGCCAGCGTGATCCGCCTAATCTGTCTTCTGTCTTCAAATGCTATAGCAGTTGAGGCAGGAGTAAACTGCCATAAAACTACCCATAAAACTACCATGAGTACACAGAATTTCTCCAAGCAGGAGTGTTCATCCATAGCTTAGAGTCCAAGGTGTGCCTGAGCTACCCTGAGCACGATACCCTTGCAAGAGTAGTGGCATCATGCTCTGAAACATGGCGGAGCTGGGAGACCTTTGCTGAGAATTCTGTTCTTGTTCCTTTCCTTGTGTGAGCCAGGACTTTGAACCACCCCTCACTTTGGGGTTTTGCACTCTCGAGCTTGGAGTCCATTCTGGGGGCTTGCAAACACCATGGCAAGCAGACTGTGGAAAAAGGGGAACCTGTGCTTTCAGACAGATTGCTTTTGGTATGTAGCTTATAAAGAAGAGACTCCAAGGTGCGTGCCATGTGTGAGAGAGAGAGAGAGAGAATGGTGTTCAGTGAGACTTTAGAAATAACATCTGTCCTACTCCTTTAAAAGAAAATACATTCTGTTATCACTGTGAAGTAAATAAAAAGTAACTTTGCATCAGGTGGAGACGTAAAGCAGTGTTAACAGTTCATGTACCGTAAGGACTGGGGTAAAGGAGGCTATTTGCATGCCATCCATTTTAATCATTTGGTGAAAGGGCTTTACATTTGCTTTGGATCCTCAGCATTACAGCTTGTAATAATGGTGTTTCTCAAAAGCACCACTAAAAGTGACCTACAAAAGCTTAAACGTGCTGCAGTTCACCATCATGCCTGCTATTGCTTTGAGAGGAGACCTTCAGCAATTCATTCTCTGCATCAGCCTTGCTGCCAGGTATTTCCTGCCCTTCAGTAGCAGCCTATGGGGACATTGTATTCTCCTTTTGAACGGGTAGCTTGGGTAGTGCTCTAGTTATCTGCAGCACCATTCAGATCCTTATTAAGTATTGGTCCTCCAGAGCCTTCTCAACTGATTAGTGAACAGAGGAAAGAGTTGTTAACTGAACATCTCCTGTTGCCAAGAGACTTAGCTGCACAGACTTGAAAAAAGCCTTTGTTACTGGGCAGTGCGTCAGTTGCTGTTGGGAGGAATGCTGCTTGGAAAGGGAGAGCTGTTTTAGTCTTAAAATATTTGCTCACAGAAAGCAGAAGTATTGGAATTCGCACAAGGTCAAAATAGGTTGTGTTTAATTGAGCCATCTCTGTTAAATTGCATATTCTTTGTTATGAAATGAAATATAATCAATTTCATAGGAAGTCATCTCTGTAAGAGAGATACCCTGGTGACAGCTTGTGGAGCTTGAGAAATGTGAGTAATAGAAATAGCTACAGACAGTCTGTTTTCTCAGGCATCCTTATTTCTCCTGCACCACCTTGCCTTCCCGTTCCCTTTCCTTGCTGCTCTTCTGCCTTCCCTGCAGATCAGTTCCTTGTTTTATTTTTGCATTCCTCCACATTTTGAAGTACTGCTGATGTCCTTGTTACATCCTTGTGGCGTGAGGGAGCTGCTTCCCCTTTTAGCTAGCAAGCCATTGCTTTTTGCATTGTGGAACTAGGTGGTAAACTGGGAGGTATTTATGTAATTGTAGAACTTGTGTGCGACTTAGATTGGCAGGGAAGGTCACACACTGTGGTGTTCCTTTTCTAAACAGAAAATCTCATAACATTCTTTCAAGCCTGATTTGAGTCTCATGTGTTCCATATTATTCTGGTTGTTCTTTTCAACACTACCCACTGTTGGAGCTCCTGCTTGGTGGTGGATGCTGCATTCTTGACTGGATCTCAGCAGTAAGCGTAATGCCTGTCCTGCCTTGTGCTGCACATTGAAGTGAAAGCTACAAGGACTATTAAAAACCTTTTACCTATTACTGCTTCATCCACTGAACAAGTTTATGCCTCTGTTGTGTGACATTCAGTATGCTTATATGCACCTGTGTCAAGGTGCATTCTCCATCAGTGACTCCGAGCATTTGGCTCTGCTGGAGCTGGCTGCGTTTTCACTACTGTTAAGACTTTCAATTAGAAGAATCTTGCAAGTTGAGGTTGGCATTCAAGCTGTGCACCGGGGGCTGAAACACAGCATACAGATGGAGTGGGGCTGATGGGGTTTACTGTGTGTTTGTTTTATTAGTATTGTTTTAAGGATCTGATTGCTGTTTTCACAAAACTAACCAGCTGCCTTCCCCTCCTTCTCCCCCCCCCTTTTTAAATGTTCTGTAGGGTGAGGCGTTCCTGGAATGGGAGCTGTTGAACTGCTAGACTGATTGGCTGCTTACGTTCTGAAAATATTTCTGTAGAAGATTCTGAATTCTGGTTCACAACTGTTCGACTTGCAAAGCATGAACTGCACAGTTTGTAATGAGGTTGCAGCATGCTAGCAACAGAGGGCAGGAGCTGAAAATTTGTGAAGCGTTTCTTCCACAATCAACTTGCTAGTTTCTTTTAGAGACATGATTTTTTACTTCTTTTGGCTCGTAGCTTCCTGCTCACTTAGGCAGCTGCTTTCTTTTTTCTACCAAGTCTGTTAGTGTGTGACCTTGCAGAGACGTTGCGGTTTGGGCTCTCGCTCCATCTGCCGGTAGCTGCCACATCCTGCGCCGAGCTGCCCAGCACAGTGAGCGCATCAGCAAGCAGCTCTTGAACTTGTATTCCTTGTTAGCACACCCTCGATTTGGTCCTGGAGTGCATCTGTTGGTTTAGTTTCATCCCAGGATGTGTCCAGATGGTGCTGCAAGTGCTGTGTGTTGGGAACTAAGGCGCAGTGAGTACGGGCAGTTGGGAAATTTGCTTTGAAAGTGGTCTGAATTAAAACAGTAATGTAAACATCTCAGTAAATACTGCGAAGACAAGTAATTGTCAGAGTTCATTTCAGTGACTTTAGGGTTTTTTTTTTCCCTCGGCAACTAAGGTTTTTTGTTTTGTTTTCTATTTCCTACAGTGCTCCCTGTGTCCTTCTAACTCATATGACAATCTCTTGTTTGAAACAGCAAGCCAGAGATTTTAGAAGAATAAAAAATAAAGCATTGCATCTGCTCCAGCAATAGGACTTAATCTGACCAGTATATGTACGTGTGTAGTTGCCTGTGCCTGTAGGGTGATAATAAATCCTAAATTGTGTGAGTTGTAAAGGGAATTAGGCTTAGCAACTTTGCTCCAAAGAGAGATGTCTAAATGTGGGATTAAACTGGTATATCAGAGAGAGGAAACTGATGAGGTGGTTTGTTATTGCCAGAATGTAGTCAAGTATATGGGCACAATATCATCACTAAATGCTAAAATGAAAGCACGTAAATTTGTGGATGAGGTGATCCAGGAGCTGCTGCTTGTGGCTGAGAGCTGAATGGGCTGGTTTGGATCTTCAGTTCATTCCTCAGGTTTTTTACGTTCAGGATTAAAATTGCTGTGTGTGCTGTTAGTGTTCTGTGGGCAAACAAAGGATGCTCCAGTTGGCAGCACTTGGTGGGGTGAGCATGGCACAGAATTGATCCCATTGCCCATTTTGAACAACTTGGATGCAGAGAAGCTCATCTTCCTTTTGTCGTAAGGTTGACACCACAGTGTGTTGGTGAAGGTGAATTTAATGTGGAAGACCTTTCTTTGTGTACACATTTATGCCAGCAGCTGGGGAGAATGCTTAGATGTTGTAACAGGCCTGACACAATGACATCAGTGTCCGAGGCATTTTCCATTTATCTAAAAGGAAAAAGCTAATATAGCCAAATAGTTTGCTTTGCATTTTACAATGGAGTTGGGGGAGGGGGGAGAAAGA
Source organism: Centrocercus urophasianus (assembly GCF_019232065.1). Lineage (NCBI taxonomy): Eukaryota > Metazoa > Chordata > Aves > Galliformes > Phasianidae > Centrocercus > Centrocercus urophasianus. Next base: position 11,463,666 of record NW_024884867.1, read on the forward strand.
AAAGATTTATCCCCATGCTTTTCCAGAAGGAAACAGTATAGATTGCAACTCAGCACAAGTCTGTAACCTAAGGAAAAGGTCTCATTTATTCTGGGAGGAATGATCTTTGGTAGGGCAGTGCTGAATCTGGGCTATAACCATAACAGCTTTTTTTAAAGAAAAAGGAAAGCATGTGCTGTTTTTCTCATTTGATATATTACCTATTGCTAATGACCCTCCTTTTCTCATTTTCTTTTAAAAAAAAAAAAAAAGAGGGGGGGATATAAGCAATTAGCTATAGATTGCACAAAGGCAGCATTACCTGAAAAAAATAATTAAGATGATCCTGAAATTAAGGAAATCAGTTTAGAAGAGAAGCAGGTGCTTAATGGAGGTGAGACCAGCTGTGCTTCCCAGGAACGTGCTTGAAGCGCTTTGCAGAAAGATGTGCAAGGCCTCCATGCAGTGCTGGAAGGAAATTGATAATAACTCAGACAAATAGCATCCTCTAAATAGCAAAGCTGGACTCATTAGGACAGGAGATAGATGGAGAAAATACAAAACTTGTTTGTTTCTTTTTAGGAGAGTATAATGCTTATGAAAAGTGTCAGCTTGCTGTCAGTGAGGGAGAAACCCTCTGGTGGAGATGTAACTTTATTGCTGTTAGGTCCTCATCTCTGCTCATGAGCAGTTGTGCATGAGAGTCGTTCCTAACACTTTGGTTTAGCAACCCCTGCCTGCAGTTTGCTAGCACAGATTATATGCAGTGCTGGCAGCGTGCAGCAGGTGGAGGTCCCCAAGGTGGGGAGTGACATGAGGGAGGAGAAGGTCTCATATATGGTGTATAGCATTTATTAACTCCTTTTAAAACAGATGTTAACAGGGCAGCATAAATACAGCTGGAAAATGGGGTCATATGGAATGAAGTGAGAATTGCTCACCAGGCAGCTGAGGGATTGCAGCCCAAAGCAGAAACGCGTTGGTGATTGGTAGAAGAAATGCTATGTGTTATTGAACAGTATGGGGACGTTTTTGAGATGCTCTAACATTAGTAAGTAGGAAAAAGGAGAGGCTTCCATGCATGAAGAGAAGTAATGACAGAAAGGGAGCAAGAGGTGCGTGACTGGAATACAGCTCTGTCTGCAGGAGATAAGTGGAGGTGAGAGGGTTATTGCTTCTGTGTGCTTCTCAGCATTCATACCCCGAGAAGGAAGGAAGGAAGGATGTCTAACCAAAAGGGAACAGAAAGGGTAAATTTTAGACTGCACTTAAAGGAGAGGGCAACTTGTGGGGCAGTTGCCAAGTATGCTGTAGATATGGCCAGGCAATTTAGAACAAAGCCATCAGAAGACTGAGTACAGAATTGCACTCTGCTCAGTGGCAGGCTACTCTGAGCTCAAGTACAGACGCAATACATGTTCTGCATGAGTTTTCTCTGAAAATTAATGAACCTACTTTCAGCTTTTTGCATATCTGATTCATGCTTCAGCTAAGCTTCCGTGAAAGGTAACACAGCTTCCAAATTCTGGCAAGCTATCCTAAGAGATTTGTTAAGTGTTAGTGTTCAGGAAAGTAACACTATGCACTTAGCAGGCAGCAGTGCTTTTTCTTGAGGAGTCCTGGGATTGCCAATTCACCTTGTGAAGCAGCAGAGGAGAGAGGTGATGTGGAGGTCATACTGGAGTCAGATAGTCACACTTATTCACGGAACAGAGAAGAGCTGTACAGCTGTTCATGCTTCATGTATTACATAACTGGAGTTTTTCTAAGCATTCGATACAGGGGGCAGTGATCCCAGTGCAAGGAGAGGACAGCAGGGAAGAGGGGAGAAAGTGCTATGGATTGGCAGGATGCCTTTGGGGATTGCCACCTGTTGCAGCTTGCACTTATCTGTAGGTGTCACATAACAGGCAAGTGGTGGCAGTAAAAGCAGTCTGCAGCAGGTTAACAATCCAGCAGTTCAAAAAGCATGGCTGCATGCTGGAATGCATGTGAGGAGGCTGGACAGGGAATGTGTAAGACGGCACGGAGCTCGTGGATGCTTGAGGCACTGATCAGTTTTCTGGTGTGGAGCAAAGAAAGCCTGGGCTGATAAAGTGTGTCTTCAGAGGGATAAATAAGCCCTGTACATCCAAAAGTGTTAACGTGGCCTTATGTTAACATTAGATGAAGTTAATATTAGTTAATTAATTAATATTAGGTTAATATTAGATGAGGATTAGGGTTTTGAGAGATCATGGCTAACATAGTGCCACAGCGATAACTATGATGAAAAATAGGGAAAAGCAGAGCTAGAATGTAAGGCTTTCATTTTAGAACGCTTTTTAATCCTCTTCAGTGACGGAGGATTTCTAAAAGGAAGTTTCTGACAGTATATCCATTTGATAGAATAGCATTTTTCAGTTCTCTTGCTTCTGGGTTTGATTTGAGATGTCTGAAATATGATAAAAGTACATATTTGAATAGGGGGTGATTTGTGAAGAGAAAGTATTGAAGAGAGGGCGTGATTTCTGTTTGTAGGTTTCCTGTCTTACTAGTGGAAAACTTGCTTTGAGTTATGCTACACTCGTGGGACAGCATCTTGTTATGTGAGAAACATTCTTTTTGTCTGTACATGCAAAAAAAAAGTCTTCTATTAAGGACAGGCTTCACATTTCCTGCTTCCTCAGGCTCGTCCATACCTTCATACTTGCTTTCATGCCATTCTTTTTTCCATAAATGTTTTCACAAGTAACACCTGCTAATTGCAAACTCCCCGAAAGCCATCAGTTCAGAAATGTCTTACAGCTGCAGTCACTGTAGCTGTGTCTCTGTTACCTGTAGGTGGTTTGTGCTTTCCTGCACTCACCAAAGCAATTCTGGGGAAGTTATTTGTTTGTTGTTGACATTTTCTGAACAACACTACAATCTCCTGGATCCTATTTGATGGGGAAGTGCTCTAACTGGCTGCTTGCATATTCCTCCTTCATCAATTCAGTGTTGTGAGGCACTTAGTGACAAAAGGAAGGTAGGATTGCTTGAAAATATCCACAGTTTGTTACTAACGTGGAACTGCCACTTCAGTCCTTGTCTAAAGCAGTGCCCTCGTACTGTGGTTAGGTGGATAAACCCTGATCTTTGGAGATGAGGAAATAGACACACGGTTGCTACTGTCAGTTACTCAGCGTCACAAAAGGAAATGCATGGCAGAGCTGGAATAGTTCCCATTCCTGACGTGCCTAAATTGCGAAGCTGCAGCAGTGACTCTGGGGATACTGAGATGTTATGTGTCTGTTGCAGTGTCCCAGTGTAATGCAATGCTGGTGTACTTCTTTACCTAATATTTGAACTGGAGGCAGTATTTCTCCCTCTCCTACCAGTTGAGAATTCTAGTCATTCTGACATCTTTCTTTCCTTACGTAGGTGTGAGAAGGGGGTGGATGATGGGATTGCAGCTTGCTCTCTGTGACCTGTTTGTTGATGTCTGAGACAGTTTGAATGAAAAAAATAAAAGGAGTGCAAGTTGAAGTTACAGTCTACAGATGCAAGATAAGAATTGTTCTGTCATTGTCTCATGCCACCTTGTTACTATGTGTACTACATGTACTCAACCTGCTAGACAGTTACATAGCATAGCACAGGTTTCAGAAAGAATGATCAACTTACCAGCAATCAAAGGGACCTGCAGTCTAGCTGAATGTCCTGTAGGTGAGTTCCCATGTGCACTGCGTTCACAGGAGTGAATGAAATATTCTGAATATGGCAGAAACCCTTCTTTCCATAGCACAGCTTTCTCTCAGCTGCTCTCTGATGTGATTAAATAAAGGTATGTTCTGTGTTTGTTCATACATGCCTTCTCTACTTTTCTCTTTTTACTTCATTGTCCTCTTCCCCACCTGCAGGCTTTGAATTACTGTACCAACCAGATGTGGTCCGACTGTACCTTTCCATCCTCACCGAAAGTCAGAACTTCAACACTCTGGAAGCTGCAGCAGGGGCTTTGCAGAATCTCAGTGCTGGCAACTGGACTGTGAGTGCAATCTTGTCTTTAGTCGTTACTTGATGCAAGTAAAGAGCAGAGCTACATCCGTTGTAACTGCACTGTTACCTTGTGCCCTTTAAGAAGGAAGAAGGTGAAGAAATTATTTCCGATTCATTTGCCCACTTAAGATGCTTTGCATCTTCTGAACAGATGGTGTTTATGTGCAAATGTCACTGAGCTCGTGACAATTTAACCATGAGCTGGTTTTACTACTTAAACTACTTAACTGTTGCCACGCCCCTTCAGAAAAGCTCATTGTTAGATGGTCCTGTTGTGAATGCTTAATTCATTAGGCTGTCAGAAACTGTACTATGAAGTGTCCTCTGATTTTCTCTCTGAGCCAGCCCTACTACTAATCAGCTAATGCTCAATACCTGATCATTTCTAGAGCTGTGTGGCAAACCTGGAGCGAGCAGAAGCCTGAAGATCAGCAGGGTGGTGTTTTGCAACTGTCTTGAATACCTATTTTAAAATCAATCATGAAACAGAGTAAAATAGCACAAAATTGAAGGTAGAAGAAGATAACATGCTTTGGATGCCTTACTGTTCCCTGCAAATGACCTATTTTTCCTAATCCAGGGGAATGTGTTTTCACACTGTGATGTGTACAGAACAGATGCTGGCTGGCAAATGAAATTCCTTCCATTTCTGTCCTCTTTCTCCATCAGCTTACTAAGCTGCAGGCTGAACCTCCACATTGTTTTCTCTGTGGTGCTTGATGAACGTGACTGATAGGTTGTTTCAGATGCATCAGCATACACATCTTAACTGGTGTTCGCGGGAGAAAAAAAAGAATTGCAGCACTGAAAGAAATGCCAAAGGCAAGAAAGAGTGGGTATATGAGCTCACGATATTTTGTGTTGTTTCTTTTTCCCTTGTTTTGTTCAGTGGTCCACATACATTCGTGCAACAGTGCGGAAAGAGAGAGGTTTGCCAGTGCTGGTGGAGCTACTCCAGTCCGACTCTGACAAGGTTGTGAGGGCTGTGTCAATTGCTTTGAGAAACCTTTCCATGGATCGCCGCAATAAAGACCTTATAGGTATCTTCAGAACTTTTCTTAGCAGGCTGGAATCTTGGATGCTTTTGAGAGACATCTCCTTTTTGTCAGCTGCCTGAGGATTCGTTTTCTATGCAGTTTCTATCACTGTTCTCCAAGGTTATTCTGTGTAGCCACCAAGTGAAAGGTTGTCATCTCAGAATGTATTTCCAGTCCACTTAAACAGGCCATGGTTTAAGGAGAGATTCCTAAGGACTAAAATACAGATTTTTGCTGGGTGGGTTAGCAGACTGCCTCTTAGCTCTAGCTGGCACGGAGCGTGCTACTGGTCACATGCAGAGGTTGCTGACAGCTGTGTTCCTCCTTAGGCCCACTGTTGAGATCAGAGTGGCTGAACTTGTTTGGGGTCATGAAGGAAAATCTGGAGTTTTCCCTTTGTTTTCCATCATGACCTCCTTCCTGTGGCAGGTACTGTAGAAGCTGGATACTAAACAACTTACCAGAGACATAGTCTTTAAATTAGTTTTTCAGCAGTGCTCACTAGCTCTTTTCCAGTGGGGTAAATATGCATTTCTGTGCATATAATCAGAAAGGTTCAGCTGTCAGTTGTGTTTTCCTCTGGATGCCTCTGTATTTAACTGATGTCTGTTTAAACTGTGACTTGTCAGACCAGGAAGTATTCAGCACTTGTTCAGGGCCATCATCCAAGTTGATACTAACAGGTGGCCAGGTGGAATTCTGCCCTAACACATCAGGTTTCTCTTTGAATAGTTCAGAGGTGTAGCTAGGTGAATGGTGCAGACACACACGTGGGAGTGATAAACTCCCAGCTCCTTGGTTTTTCTCCAGTACCATATGATGTGAAGGCCAACTGCACCCAGGAGGAAATGCTCTTACCTTTGTTGGAAGAAGGTTAATAGATGCGTGGCTGCACACCTTGCCCCAGAAGGCCTATTGGAAGGCTACACTGAGTAAACCATGTGCGTGTATCAGCATGAATATGTGGCGGTAGCAGCAGCTACTGGATGCTTTTTGCCTCAGGCATTGTGAAGTATGATAGATGCTGGCTGTAAAATCGTTATAAAATCTGCTTTTTTTCCCCTCTTAGCCTTTTAGTATTCATGATGAAGGAGTTCTGTTTTGGATATCAACTCTTAGTCATCTTGAAATAATGAATGATAAATGCACCATAAAGTCACAGTCATGATGTTCAAAACACTTGCATTATTAATTGTTTTAACCTGGCAAGCACCCTTGAAGTTTTCATTCAGGATGGGAAGCTGAAAGGATTACTAGGGCTGACCAGTGGTATCTCTTCCACTTTTCCAGGTAGTTATGCCATGAGTGAGCTGGTTAGAAATTTGCCTAGCAGGCAGCAGAGATCTGCAAAGAACCTGGAAGAGGATACAGTGGTTGCTGTATTGAATACAATCCACGAAATCATTACTGACAGCTCAGAAAATGCAAGGTCTCTGATCCAGACACAGGGCATTCAGAAGCTGGTGGCAATCAGCAAGTCAAGGTGAGGGAACAGGTGAAAGCAAAATGTATTAAAGCTCACTGCAAACTTGAAAATACCACAATGCACAGTAGTTTTTTGCTTTCTGAAGCTATTCTAGCCTTTCAGAAGTGTAGCTAAACAAACATATACACAATAAAAAGTCACCCTCTCAGTAGATTTGTAACTTAAAAAAAAAAAAATTGGGTGAAAGCCTGTTAGAGCATGACATCTTAGAATATGTCACCAATCCTTTCAAGGATTGCCACTGATGTGTTTTAAATAAAGCGTTTAAGGATGTGCAGAAATTGTTTTGGCTAAAGGCAGCTCAGACCTTGTGTGTGTTTGTTGTGCTTCTTTTTTTTCTGTAAATAAATCCAAGCAGAATGAAATCCATCTGCTTTCTATTAGTGACAACTACAAAATGACAAGAGCACCCTGGTGTCCGTGCTTGCCCACGAAGGCAGTATGAAAACACAAAAATCTGCACATTTTGACTTCTTGGGTTCTTTTGTCAGCAGATACCTGTGCATGTGAAGAAGTCACTGAATTATTTTATATACATCTTAAAACTGATAAGCCAATGGATAGCTCTGTGAAGTAGTAGGTACCTCCTGGATATTGTTTTGGTGCGTTGGAGAAGTTGGCATATGAATAGTCCTATATATTGCTTGATATTGAACATTGTGATTTTATTTTGCAAATCAGCCAGTCTCCTCGAGAAACAAAAGCAGCGTCTCACGTTCTTCAGATGATCTGGAGCTACAAGGAGTTACGAAATGCTCTGCAGAAAGATGGCTGGAACAAATCACACTTCCAGGTAAGAATGCTGGGTCTTAGGTTTAGTTAGTAGTTATGGAAATCAGCTGACTGGAAGGTGCCTCACTTAGTGCAGTATTGGTGTCTGGTAGGGAACACGCTTTAATTCTGTTCTTTGAGGTAATGGAAAAATATTGTAACCTGTTCAGTTGTAACATCATGCACTTCATGGATCAGTTTTTCACTGGTCTATGAAATGTAGCTTTTTAGTTTTAGGAAGCTATGTGGGCCAAGTGCATGTGCTTTGCTCAAGGGAGACTTAGCATGCCTTTTGTCAACTGTGTTTTTTCTCATATGAACTTTATTTCAGGCAGCGGCCCAGGCAGTCACTAGTTCTGGATGTGCAGCCTCTTTACCTTCTCTTCTGACAAGGTTGAGCTCCTTTTACAGACCGACAGTGCAGTGGTGTAGATAACCCCCCCCAAAAAAAATTCCACTAACAAATCTGTATGAAAATAAAATTTAAAAAAACTCCTCTGCCGTGCTGTAACAGGAGTGGATTTAGAACCAGTATGTGCTCTTACTTCACACTGTTTACTTGTTTGATTTCCCAGAACAGCAGTTTCATATTTACCTGGTTTTTGTTTTGAAGTCTGTTTCTGCAACGCCAAAGAGTTCCAAGGCTGCTGCTGGCAGGTCTGGCTATGATGACAGCACTTTGCCGCTGGTGGATAAGAGCCAAGGTCGGTTCTGCTGGTTCCCACTTTCTGTATGTGTTTTGCTTGCTTGCTGAATTTGCCACAACAGTGTTATGGGAAGTGGAAGGAAGGGCAAGACGGGAAGGAGTGAATGTATTATTTGTACAGTGCTTTTTAACTCACAGTAACGGGATGATAGTCTGTAGTTTTCCTTCTCTTGCAAAATGTGCACTGCCAGTACTGCGAGCAAGTTGAGAAAACAGCAGGATCAGTTAGAATAATCTGGGAGAATTTGGGATAGTTGTAAGGTGGAACTTAAGAGAAGCTTGTTAAGTGGAGGTTAGTCCAAAGCAGAAAATAAGGATTTCATGTGTTGTCTGGAGAGCTTAAATTATATTTTCCTTTCTGAATGGATGGCAGCTGAAAGTTTTTCTCCAGGTCTGAATCCAGTACTTTAAGGACCTCTCTGGTTCTGAGACTAATTTGAAAGTACCAGGTGTTGAGAAAAGCAGATGTAACTTGAACAGTTACAGTTATTCCATGCTTCTGTCTTACAGATAATGAGAAAACTGGGAGTCGTGATATGATACCTATGGATGAGCTTGGCCCAGGTAAATTCAGTCATAGATCAAACCTTGTGTCTGTTTCAGTAGAGCACACACTTTCACTTACAGGAAAGTTCAACTTTCCTTTGAGTCATACTCTCTCAGATGGATAAAGTTGACATTTAAAAACAGAATGTTACCCTTCAAAAGGTTGGCTGTTGCCATTTTTTTCCTTTCTTTCCCTTTGTCTTTAATGCACGTACAGTGTGCACACTAATTTATCCACTACTTTAAGCATAGCACAGAAATTTTCATTCGAGCCTCTGTCCCCTTGAGGCAGCTGCATTCTGTGTTACAATTTGAAACAGGATAAAGTTGAAAAGTTACTTCAAAGTGAGCTTAAATCTATTCTGCCTCTGTTTTCTGTAGGTAACACATGAATGTTGGTAAATGCAGTATTCCTGACTTTACTTTTCATTTACCTTCATCTGACTGAGCCAGACTTGTCCTTCAGATGGAGAACTTACAGCTACTGTCAGTGATGTGCTTTGAGACTGATAAACTGCAATTTCTGACTTACAGAATTGTGGGGTTTTGCTTTGCTCAGGCAGATAAAGGCACTGCCTGCTCTCTTGGGAATTTGATTTAATATTTCCAGTACTGCTTTTTAAGATATTCGTATTAATGCCTTGAAATGAAACTCTTTGATATACTGCCATTTGTGATCGTAGCTGAAAAATTATTAAGTTAGAACCAAGGTGAATAACAGATACTGATTACCTTTTGTATTCTTAGAAAATGAGTTACCACCTGTCCTCAGTCCACCTGTCAGTATGTATTTAGCCTAAGGGAACACTAAAGCACTTGTTCTCGCAGTGGAAGAAAGTAACTCCAGAGAAGATTGCATGGCAGTGTAACTGCCTGCTAGCAGGTGCTGCATGCTGGGCAGTGCTGAATGTTTGTAGGCTCAGGATTAATTGTTTCCTCGTGCTTTCAGGAGTTCCTGGTGTATATCTCAGTACCAAGAGAAATGCAAATTAACTGCATATATATGAAATCAGGCAGATGGCCTGAGCCATTCTGTTCTGCGATTCTTTCAGTGCTGTTAGAAGATGAAATCTGAAGTTTTCCTGATCCCATCTCCTGAGTGCTTTCATCTCCAATATGGCTTAACTTTCTGTTGTTTCAGAGATCAGTTGAGAAGGGAATGCATGAATGTGTCCAATATACTATCCTTAGTTTTAGGAAATCAGAATAAAAATACTTCATCTCTTGCCTTCATGCTCTTCTGAATGCTACACGTTACGTATCTCATGCGCGTTCTTACAGGAGAAGCTGTCTAGGATAAGTGTTCTGGTTTTAACCTCACGGTGGATATTGTTCCATTCTGGAGGACTGCCTGGCCCTTTACTGCTATACTGATGTTGCCTCTTTACCAAGACTGCAAAAAGCAGCATGCTGTTGTAGTCTCAGTTTTTTAGCTGATACTTACTGTCATTCTTCTCAGTAAGGGAAATTAATTCATCGTTAATGGCTGGAAATAGAGAAGGATGTGTTCCACATTGACTGACAGTACTGGACCAGTCAGCTTCCTGTTGTGTGAGGCAGTGAGAGCACCTGGGCTGAGCTTGGTTACCTTGGGAAATGGAAAAACGTGTGTGATAAGTTACTGTGGGATGCAGTAGATGGCCTTGTGCAGAGATAGCTCTGGTCTGTCAGACTTGATCAGCTCTGGGCAGGAGATTCTGCACAGCGTCACCTGAAGATCAGCGATGCTTACTGTCGCAGTGCTGCCTCAGGGTGGCTGTGACCCCGAGCTGACTGCAGGAGTGGCAGAACTGTGATCTCAAGGCTGTGCGCCAAATCTGAGTCCTCCAAAACTGTACTTGTGCCTCAGCTAAGATGCAGTCAATCTGCCGATATCATTAGAGAGCTGAGAATTGTTGAAAAGAAAAATGCGTAGTTCAGAAGTTCCTCTCATACCTGCGTGTCTTTAGGCATAACTTCTCCTTTTTCTTCCCTTCCTTCTTTGTGGGTCTTTGTAAGTTGAGAGCTGTGTGAGAGCATAGATGGATTGACACTCAGAAGGCATTTGGTCATGACATTTGTGATGACATAAGAATGTTGCTGCAGAATGAATGGCAGATACTTGGTAAAGCAATAGAGACGATGAGGAGAAAGGTGAGAGGTGAGAGGAATAAACAAGCTAAGAATGCTAAGTGCCTCTACTGACCAACATAACTTTGTCTATAAACTAGATTATATTAAATGAGAAAAATGCATTTATACCTTGGAGCAGTAAGAAAAGCATAGGTCTCCTTCATGCCCCAGAAGCAGAGTTAATTTGGATAAAACTTGCTCAGGATCAGTCTGGAAGATGAGAGAAGCACTGACTAGTCCTGGAGAGGTGTGATCCTTGGGGACGGAGGTATTGCTTTTCTGATGCAGCCTTCTTCAAGACATTACTCATCTTATTAGGTCCAGTCGTGATCTTCTGATCTCTGCTGCCGCATGTCTTGACCGAGTTGCAGCACAGTGCTTGGTTTTCAGAAGCTCGTCTCCATTGGTGCTGATGTGTGCGACACCATTAGCATGCAGGGCACACAGCTGGCAGAACAAACTTCAAAACCTTGGAATTTTTTGCCCAGTCTTTGTTAGATTTCTGTTGAGCACGGGGTTTTACTTTGTTGTTGCTTTTAGTACTGAAGAACTGCCATGCTCTTAAGCTTTTCATTACTGATGTCGTTATTCTAACCTTGTTACCTGGGAAATACTAAAGCTGCCATACTTAATCTTAATGGCTATTGCTTTCTGGGGGTGGGCTAAAGGTTTCCCTTTATATCTTAGCAATTGATTTTAAAATGTTTTGGGATCACCCTTGATATTAGTAAAGAAATGCAGAGCGATTCGTTACACCGTTGTGAGCATAATTGAAATTTGACTGTGAAGAGCTGCCTCTCAGTTGAGTGCTAAATTACTGTGAGTCAGTGTTGGAAATAATCCAAGTAATTTTTGTCAGGACGGTATCTCTGATAAAAGCAAAATTTATTCGCGATTGCAATGGCGGGCGTCCCACAAGTAGGAGCGCGCCTATGGGCACAACATGACAGCCTTCATACCCTGTTTTCTCCCCTTTGCCTCCCCCTCCCCTGTTTCCCCAATGGCTGGGTACTCCAGGTTCACAATCTTATCAGAAGAATTTACATTTGCTATTTACTTGTTAATTTATTTGTTATCTGGTGCCAGTCAGTAATCATCCAAGATGTCTCGGTGCTCTCCTTGTCCTACTGATATGGTGATTTTCTTTAAAGTCATCATCGTTAAACAAAGAGCACTGGGGGATGATGTCAGGCCTTCCCAATGTCTCTTCAGGCGCTTCCTCGGGCAGGCCATGGCTTGTTCTCTGGTTTGCTCTCATGCAGGATATTCTTGCAGTGTATGTGGCAAAATATACATATATACACCTATATACAGAGTATGCGTTCCTGGGAAGGTTCGTCTATACGATAAGTGATGTAAACTTATCAGAGATCTTCCCCAAGTTAAGTAGAGGGACTCCCAAAAAGAACTATGATAGCGGAGATCATAAAATAAAAATAATATTATACAATTCTAATGCAGAAACAACACTTGATTCTCACA